>NC_083587.1:42512231-42855564 GCF_027579695.1 Neoarius graeffei | reverse complement strand
TACACTCCATGACCAGATAAGATAATCTTCGATTTCTGCTGTTTACCCACACATAGGTATGAAAAGTCATGCATGTACATATTTAGACACATATTGTAATCTGTCTAATGAAAGCCACTATGTTGTAATCTGTCTAATGAAAGCCACTATGTAAGTACAACACTACTGTTATAAGCAGTCAATTAATTAAATTAGGATAACAATTTGATTTGGGTAAGATGGAATTCGATTGGGGTGGCAGGGTGGTTTAGTGGTTAGCACTGTCACCTCACAGCAAGAAGGTCCTGAGTTCGAGCCCAGCAGCCGGCGAGGGCCTTTCTGTGTGGAGTTTGCATGTTCTCCCTGTGTCTGCATGGGTTTCCTCCAGTTTCCCCCACAGTCCAAAGACATGCAGGTTAGGCTAATTGGTGGCTCTAAATTGACCATAGATGTGAGTGTGAATGGTTGTTTGTCTCTATGTGTCAGCCCTGCGATGACCTGGTGACTTGTCCAGGGTGTACCCCGCCTCTCGCCCATAGTCAGCTGGGATAGGCTGCAGCTTGCCTGCAACCCTGTAGGACAGGATAAGCAGCTACTGATAATGGATGGAATTCGATTGGTTTACAGAGTCAAAACATCTCTAACAACTATAAGTAAAACAGAAGCAAACCAGATGCCCTGTTATGTTTCACTGAACAAATAAAGGTGAATAGATCACACAGTACAAATGCTAACTAGTATAGGATTCCTATGGATTCAAAAACACTTTATTTTTACCTTGACTAAGCATATCAAGCCAATCAAATTAAAGGAAATTAATCATAAAATATGAATTTACTTGGAATTAAGCACTTTGACATGTAATTCAAAGTTGCACTAAGCTGAGGTAGTAATTCTGGAAGGATATTGATTATTTTCACATTTAAAGGTGGCTAAGTTAGGGCAATGGTCAAAATACGTCTACGCCTCCATATTCATCTGCACCGCTATAAGGATACCGTGAAAAGTCAAAATGAGGCTGCGGGATTGATGACATAGAAGTTGCTGAAGCCGGATCCAGGTGAGACCCTACCATTTGCTTAGGGTAGTATCTCACTGGGCTGTGACAGCCTGCGACTAGTTGGAGACACAACAATTGTGATAAAATATGTGAATTAGCGACAATTTTCACTTGGAATCACACTGAATTGATATTTGCATATTTTATCGCAATTGTTGTGTCTCCAACTAGTCGCAGGCTGTCGCAGCCCAGTGAAATACACTCGCACTTCCTGTCTCACGGAAACCGACTTGAGAAGGGTTCGTGACGGCTTTGCGACACCAGCGACGCATTTGCGGCTATTTTGAGAGAAATTTTGTCGCACGAATTTTTTGAACATGTTCAAAATTTCAGCGACGAAGGAGCGACACTTTGCGACTCATGTGAGGAAATTGAGAAGCCCCGCGAATGTTTCAAGACACTTTTGAAACTCTCTCGCGAATGACGTTCGCAATTTGTCGCAAGCGAGATACTGGCTTTACCGCATGGTCTACTGTGGTGATTTTGCTTGTGATTTTTCTCATATTTAGTGCAGTTATCTTCATTGCAAACTCTTTTTTTTTAAGTACCATATTGTTGTATTATCTCTGTGCACTGTGTTTTGTGAATATAATGCCGTCTTGCACAGCATTTGGTTGTAAAAATGGTACTGGTCAGGTATGCCAGGATTGTCATGGCATGGCTCTCCACTAGCTCATGGGAAGCAGCTCTGATGTCATGATGGCTAGGCCGGTTGAACAAAAGAGTTCCTTATAAATCACACATGTTCTCTATGTTTATTCCACTTTAGACACATAAAAACATTACAGAAACACTGTCCTAGAATGGTATGGTGACTAGAATTTGGTTAGTTTTCAGTGCTCATTTCCTTTAACAATACAACCTTCAACTTGCTTAGTTGAAATTCAAGTTTCTACAAGCCCTGTGTAATACAGAAACTGGTGCTTCGTTCTATGCCCATTTATAGGAAGTGTATTGCTGCATTATATCTCCCTTGTCACTACGGGCCATTCATCTGTGAGCAGAAACAATGATCTCTCTTTAATTCACAAATATAACTTGTACTGACAGGCATAATAACACCCAGCAATGTGGCAAGGCATTAGCGTAATGCTCATGTGTCTGATCCAATACACAACTCCATGAAAATGCTTTTTAAAACTGAACTACTCAGAGTGAAGTTAGCCTTACATCAGTGCTTGCCAAGTGTTTTTGATATCTGCAAGGGCTAAAATATCTGCTCTCTGGACTTCATTTACTTGCCATGTGTACTACACTGATGCATGTCTTACCTAAATGGGACACATTTTATCATAATGGTGTAGAGAACCCCAGCTGGTGTAAATATGGTTTTACATGTTAAAAGAAAGTCTGCACCCTGGAGGACTGTTTTATTATAACGGCTGTTTACCTTTGACAATACATTGTAAGTATTTTATTATTAAGTTTGGACAAATCATTTGCCTGCGGTTGAAGGTATGCCATTGTAATGTAATCCTTTCACTGATCTTATTACTGCCAAGACAAACAAGAAGAAATCAATTTCATGGAGAAAGAAACGAGAGCAGGTGGGAGGGAGGAAAAAGGCAAGAGAAATTAGATCAAAAAAAGATAAGGCAAAAATATATGCCAAGCAGTTTTTTTTTATGTGCCCAACAATGCTGACAAATATGGTTGCATAATTTTCAGCAACACTAAAATATGTTTGCTCCCTGCTGGGCTCCCTCTTCCGCCTTGCATTGGATGACAGACACATTAGATTTGAGAGTTGTATTCATTTTAAACACACTGTTTTAGCACATAGTCTTGTCAGAAACACTGATGAGCCCAGGCTCTTGCTCCATCGATACCAATGACAAAGCTGTTCTTCAAGGAGAACTTTCAATTGCTTACTGCTGACATTTAAGCAACTTTGAACTAGATGAACTAGAAGAAGGCATGACTGCTTCCCCCCCCCAGAATTTCATTTTGAATAAGTATCTAATGCTGTGGCGGCACGGTGGTGTAGTGGTTAGCGCTGTCGCCTCACAGCAAGAAGGTCCTGGGTTCGAGCCCCGGGGCCGGCGAGGGCCTTTCTGTGTGGAGTTTGCATGTTCTCCCCATGTCCGCGTGGGTTTCCTCCGGGTGCTCCGGTTTCCCCCACAGTCCAAAGACATGCAGGTTAGGTTAACTGGTGACTCTAAATTGACCGTAGGTGTGAATGTGAGTGTGAATGGTTGTCTGTGTCTATGTGTCAGCCCTGTGATGACCTGGCGACTTGTCCAGGGTGTACCCCGCCTTTCGCCCGTAGTCAGCTGGGATAGGCTCCAGCTTGCCTGTGACCCTGTAGAAGGATAAAGCGGCTAGAGATAATGAGATGAGATGAGATCTAATGCTGTGTTCACACTTATACTGGTACGAAAGTGGTATAACTGTATCGATACAAAGTATACCGGTACAGTTTAGTGCATCTGTCCACACTAGTGAGAAATGTTTGTGGTTTTCTTTCACGGTAGTTGAAATGCGCGTGCGCGAAATGTTTCCGTGGTTACCGAGTAACTTCCTTCCGAGAATATGGCGGATGAAACAACGTGTGTGTGCTTTTTGTTGTCAATGTACAGTCTGTATTTCTGGTGGTCATTTATTCAGTCGAATCGTATATGCGAGGCAGTTGAGAAAGAAACAAACGAATCTCCGTTCTTCACTATTTTATTCAGCGAAGACATCGATTGAGGTGTGTGACTTTGCGCATGCGCATTATATTTGTATCGATACAGAGCTGCTTCATCTGTCCACACTACGCGAAGTGCTACAGTACCGATACTGTACCGGTACGAAACCCATACATTTGTGGGTTTCGTACCGATACAGTTATACCGCTACAGTACGGTATAGTTGCTAGTGTGGACAGGTGTTGCGGTACGAAAGTAGTTTCGTATTGGTACAAAATCCCTAGTGTGGACAGGGTATTAGAGTGGTACAGAATATGAGACTTTTCTAAAGAGAAGCTTCACCTGCTATGATTAAAGCTTCACTTAATGAAAATAAAGTGTGAAAATTAATACTATTCATAGCTGAGTTGTAATTATATTTATCTTGAACAACTCACATTATACAATTTTGCAGACCTACTCATTAGGCATGGGCATGTGGTGGTTAGCACTGTCGCCTCACAGCAAGAAGGTCCGGGTTCGAGCCCCGTGGCCGGCGAGGGCCTTTCTATGTGGAGTTTGCATGTTCTCCCCGTGTCTGCGTGGGTTTCCTCCGGGTGCTCCGGTTTCCCCCACAGTCCAAAGACATGCGGTTAGGTTAACATGGGGCAGCCATGACCTGAGGTTGGGCTGAAGTGCCCTTGAGCAAGGGCCCCTAACCCCCAACTGCTCCCCAGGTGCTGTAGCATAGCTGCCCACTGTTCTGGGTATGTGTGTGTGCTCATTGCTCACTTGTGTGTGTGTGTGTGTGTGCGTTTACTGCTTCAGATGGGTTAAATGCAGAGGTTAAATTTCACTGTGTGCTTAAGTCTGTGCTTGAGTGTATGTGTGACAAATAAAGGCTTCTTGGCTTCTTAGCTAGTGTAAGCCACCATGTGTACCATTAACAACAAACCTGTCTACAGAGTTTCCTGACATTTCTCTAGTAAAAAGAATTGCAGCATAGTGTAACTGAAAAAAAAAAGAGTCTAGATATGACTGCTGCTTTTGTAGGTTCACTGATACCCCTTTTCCACCAAATCAGTTCCAGGGCTGGTTCGGGGCCAGTGCTGGTGCTGGTTCACAACTCGTTCAACTTGTGAGCCAGCTGAAAACCAGTTTGCTTTTCCATAGCTTGCGGAGCTACATCATTACGTCGCTGTATACGTCAGTTACGTCACTGTATACGTCATTATGTTGCTGTATACGTCAGTTACGTCGCTATGTTTGCATAAACCTTGGCGCGAATATCAAAGCAAAAACAACACGGAAGAAGCAGCAGCAGCAGCAACAATAATAATAATAATGGATGACTTCGCGTTTGTACAGCTGCGGCTTCTCGTCCCTTAAAAATGGCGATCTTTTGCGGTCTTGTTATTGTTGTTGGTCTTAACAAGTCTGCCCCCCCCGCTGACGTAAGCAGTTCTTTCCTCTGGCCCAGCAGAGAGTTGGTGCTAGCCTGGAACTGGTTTTTCTGGCCCCAGAGCCAGTTCTTTGTCAGTGGAAACAGAAAACCCGGTTCCAAACTAAGCACTGGCCCCGAACCAGCCCTGGAACTGCTTTGGTGGAAAAGGGGCATGAGAGTAGTGTGTACTAAGTTCTGAAGAACAGTGAAAGTTTGGACAGACAGGTGGCAAATGAGCTGACGTCAGATTTACTGGCATGGAGTTGATATGCGGTTGCCTTTTTGATCACACTTGCACACAGATTCAATTTAATGTATGTGTTATATAGAGCTCTCAGTACTGATATCATAGATATGTTATAACAACAATTGTTTATGAGCTTAATTTAACTACATTTGCCAGTGGCCAGACTCTATATTTGTCAAGCAAACTGTTTGGGGCAAGTGGCACAACCGTATACACTCACTCAATCACATTGGCAATACCTGCACACCTGCCTCATTCATACAATTATCCAATCAGCCAATCAAGAGGGAGCAGCTCAAAGTATACAACCATGCAAGTATGGAGCACTTGCATGTGACGTCACATCTGCTCCAGATTGTAGACAAACGCCATCTTGTCGGTTAAACGGCATATTTCCGCCGTCTTTCCGACACTGACTTTCATTATTTTTCGCCGAAATATTCAAATATTACTGTGCCACAATGCCGGAGAGTTGCATGGCATATAAATGCCACAACAGGAGAGGTCAGAAAACGGGAAGTTAGTTTCATAGGCTGCCATGGGACCCTGACAGGCGCACAAAATGGATTGCTGCTATCGGCCGGGCTGATCCAAACAACAACAACAACAACAAGGCATGGGTACCGACTGGAAGGAACGATCACTGGCACCTGTGCAGTGACCATTTCATCTCAGGTTCGTCATGTATTTATTTCAGTATATCCATGTGGTTATTTGCAGCATAAGTTTATGACTTGCTCTAATAAAAAATTCCGGGAAGTGGGAGCCTGAGAAAAGGGTTGGGGCGGGGTGGATTGGGTCTTTAGCGGTGTGGTACGAAAAAAAAACAGTAAAGAACTTATAAGAATTTACCACTGTCTTAGTAGTAAATCCTTATAAGGATAAATCCTTATAAGGATTTATAAATAAATATATATGCCATGTATGATTCAACCATAATCGGCTGGTCAGTGCTATGCTAGATACTACTGATATATCTAGCATCAGTTCTAGTGCTCAATACTTAAGTGACTTACCCGTCCAATGAGGATTGTTATTTTCTTCTTTACAAGATGCCACATCTTAGGGGGGCTGACAAATCCTGAATTTCTGTAGAGATAACTGTCCAGAGATTTATAAGCACACAGTGCTTCACCACTGAACAGCGAGGGAAAGTTGATGAGGTAATTATACACATCTGGGTATTCCACCTCTGGCAGTTCAAAATCCACTGACACGGTCGTGAAAACTACATCCGGTAAGCCATAAGGGTCACTAATCTGTAGATCGTTTATTTTAGACATATATCTAGTTATCTGTTCATTAGAAAAATGAGCCGTGTAATCCGTCGGTTGAAATTGATCCATTCTGTACACGAGTGCAGCAGTATTCAGCTGTGTTTTTTACCGACAAGATGGCGGCTGTTAACTTTCCGGTCACGTGACTGCAAGATCTCCATAGGCCAAGAACCTCGGTTAATGTTCACATCAAACGTCAGAATGGGGAAAAATGTGATCTTAGCGATTGTGGCATGATTGTTAGTTCCAGACAGGAATAAAACCTTTTCCAACCAACATGTTCCGGACATGGAGCAGCACCACATTTAGCTCTGTACAGTTATTATTACACCTGTTAGCCAATAATGGGAACTACAAGCGTACTAACTAAAGCCCACTGGGGCAGTAGTCTCTCTGCTCCATACTCACTCTTTGAACATTTTGTTCATAATTGTGGGAGGAACACTGAACAGGATCATTAATGGTATTAGCACTTCACTGTTCACTTTGCACCCTGTAACACTGACAATGGGAACCGAACCTGTGGCTATCAACAAGATCTTTTTAAAATTTCCTCATTGAAAAGTGGTACAGATAATTGGTTTGTTCAAGTTCAATCAAGGGGTGGCACAGTGGTGTAGTGGTTAGCACTGTCGCCTCACAGCAAGAAAGTTCTGGGTTCGAACCCAGCAGCCGACGAGGGCCTTTCTGTGTGGAGTTTGCATGTTCTTCTCATGTCTGTGTGCGTTTCCTCCAGGTGCTCCGGTTTCCCCCACAGTCCAAAGACATGGAGGTTAATTGGTGGCTCTAAATTGACCATAGGTGTGAATGTGAGTGTGAATGGTTGTGTGTCTCTATGTGTCAGTCCTGTGATGATCTGGCGACTTGTCCAGGGTGTACCCTGCCTCTTGCCCATAGTCAGGTGGGATAGGCTCCAGCTTGCCCGTGACCCTGCACAGGATAAGTGATGATGGATGGATGGAAGTTCAATCAAGTCTTGTAATTCTTAACTGCCCATTATGGGGTTATTATAATTAAAAATTGCTAGACAGTAGCCTATATCCATCCATCCATCATTCATAACCGCTTATCCTGTGCAGGGTCGCAGGCAAGCTGGAGCCTATCCCAGCTGACTATGGGTGAGAGGCGGGGTACACCCTGGATGATTTGCCAGATCATCACAGGGCTGACACATAGAGACAAAACAACCATTCATGCTCACTTTAGAGTCACCAGTTAAGCTCACCTGCATGTCTTTGGACTGTGGGGGAAACTGGAGCACCTGAAAGAAGCCCATGTACAGAATATACTGGGAGAACATGCAAACTCCACACATAAAGACCCCATCGGCCGCTGGGCTCAAACCCAGAACCTTCTTGCTGTGAGGTGACAGTGCTAACCACTACACCACTGTACTGCCCATACTAGCCTATAGCATAACTCAAATGTGACATAGCCACTTGACTTAAATTTCTTTGAGGGTATGTTGTTATTAATGCCATTCTGCCCCACCAAAATAAATGATCGTAAGCTGCTTTTGCAAAGCATCCTCTTTTATTTCTTATTCTTTTTTGGATTTATCCCAATTTTCTCCCTATTTTTTTTATTTAAACATAATAGGCATTTGGCTGAAGAGCACAAAGTGCTCATCTAGGGGGTCACACCAAGATATTTACATCAATTATGTCATGCAAGTGACTGAGTGCAAGGTGCTGGTGCTTTTCAAATGACAGGCTGGACCCTTTGATCAGTTAAAAACCTACCAGAATTCTTAATAAAGTATTGGGTTGCTTGACTCCCGAAATTAGTCATTGTCAATTCCCACCCACAAGATAGCCCTCCCCTATCACACCACAGCTACCAACCAGGGAAGGTGAAGGCTATCACATGCTTCCTCCGAGGCATGTGAGCCAGCCAACTGCATCTTTTCAAACTGCTGCTCAGGCTACGTCAGCAGCCATGTAATACACTCGGAAGAAAGCGCTATCCACCCACTTCCAAATGCTTGAGCTCACAGATGCCTATGCTTGGCTAAGGTTTCTGTAATTGACAGGGGAGGGACAGTATGCAACCCCTCCCTCCCAATTTTGCTCCTGGACAAGGATGGCTTTGGCATCATAGGGATTCAAACAAGTGATCTCCAGACACAGTTAAACGTTTTGAGAAAGTGTGCTAGTGTATTATTACTACCATTATGCCATGCTATGATTTGAGTCCATCAGATTATACTACTGGAACTTTCTCTTTGCTCTGAAGTGCTCCTGCATACATGTACTTGATAGACTGACTTAGGATCTTCCTGGGCATGGAGTGCTGGATAACAATGTTACATACTTTTGAAACACGGCAGTCATACAAAGACAAACCTGCATACATTCACAAACATACTTCAAAGCATGTATGCATGAGAATGTATGCTTACAGGTAGACAAATAGGCTTACAGGTAGACACACCCACATGCCACCCCCAAAATCTACCAGCAAATGCTCATCTACTAAACATGCCCAGACAGACACACAAACAGACAGACATGCACCAACACAAATATGTTTATCTGTGTGAGAATATGTCTCATCTCATCTCATTATCTCTAGCCACTTTATCCTTCTACAGGGTCGCAGGCAAGCTGGAGCCTATCCCAGCTGACTACGGGCGAAAGGCGGGGTACACCCTGGACAAGTCGCCAGGTCATCACAGGACTGACACATAGACACAGACAACCATTCACACTCACATTCACACCTACAGTCAATTTAGGGTCACCAGTTAACCTAACCTGCACGTCTTTGGACTGTGGTGGAAACCTGTGGAAACCCACGCGGACACATAGAGAACATGCAAACTCCGCACAGAAAGGCCCTCGTTGGCTGCTGGGCTCAAACCCAGGACCTTCTAACCACTACACCACCCCTGTGCAATAATAAATCACAGAAATATGGAAGCTGGGTGGCGTAGTAGTTAGCATGGTCGCCTCACAGCAAGAAAGGTCCGGGTTCTAACCCAGCAGAGAATTTAGAGTCACCAGTTAACCTAACCTGCATGTCTTTAGACTGTGGGGGAAACCCAGAGGAAACCCACGCGGACACGGGGAGAACACGCAAACTCCACACAGAAAGGCCCTCGCCGGCCCCGGGGCTCGAACCCAGGACCTTCTTGCTGTGAGGCGACAGCGCTAACCACTACACCACCGTGCCGCCCGTGAGAATATGTGTATGTTAAAATTCATACACACACACACATATATATATATATATATATATATATTAGTGCTGTCAAGCGATTAAAATATTTAATCGTGATTAATGTCAAGCGATTAAAATATTTAATCGCGATTAATGTCGCGACAGTCATAGTTAACTCGCGATTAATCGCAATTTAATCGCACATTTTTGTCACATAAAAAACCATTGTAATTCTCTTATCAGCATAAAAAAGTGAATGGGCTTGCTTTGTACCAAAGTTTTTTTTTTATTGCAAAGCATAACACGTCTTGACACAGCCACTGCAAAGTGAAACCTAAGCCGAGCACCGGCGCGGGGCTAGCAAGAGAACCATGAGTGAAATGAGCTACTGTTTGAATTAGTCTACAACTAAAGAGAGATAGGTTACACAGTGACGGTAGGCTTGACATGCTTGATTATAATATAAAGTACACTATTATATTAAGTTTAAGTTGTTCGTTGATAAATATTGCATTGAATCTGATCTTTACTGTTTCAGCTCACTTAACACATTTTGTACTTTTACACTTTCTGCCTGTTGATGCGTCGCGCTGTCCAATCAGAGGCGGCCAAATTTGCATATTACAGGAAGGATTTCTGGGATAGCATTGAGTTTACAGTTCAGAGGGATCTGGCTTCTTTAGACGCTGTCTTCTTAAAACTGAATAAATATTTAAAAAGGGCCAAATTAGCCAGTCTTTTGAACGGCTCTTTTCAAAGAACGGATCACAAAGATGCGGGTCCCATCAAAGAGCCATAAATCCCATCTCTACTAGCGCGCCCTGCCCGTGCTGGTTCTTGGGGGGGGTGGCATTACAGTCTAGCTGCTATCGGTTTTCTAACCAAAGTCTCTGTTCCAAGTTCCTGGCAGTTTCAAAAGCTTATGAAAAACCTACATCATGCCACAGAGCGTTAATCTCGTGATAAAAAAATTATCGCCGTTAAAATTGAGTCAAGTTAACGCGTTAATAACGCGACATTTTTGACAGCACTAATATATATATATATATATGGACAGAAATGATATGAGAGAAAACTAAAACTGAATAAGATAATGTTAATAAGTTAATGCCTAATGAATAATGTCATAAGTGCTACACTACGCTACAGACCTGCACCACGTCTGACTACAGAGATGGGGGCTGCAAGGACCGCCTCTGTGTAGAAACTTACATGTGTTTCACTGTGAATTCAAACTAATAAAACCCACATCAGCAGTTCAGGCTGACATTCCTCACACTCTTAACTATGCATAGCTTTCCGAGTTGTTTCATTGTATAACATGAATATGAACAAAAAGAATAACTCCACAAAAAATGTATTTATTATCATCTTTCTCCTCCTCCTCCTTATCATCATCATCATCATCATCATCATAAAAGGTTTCTTTCCAATTTGTCTAAGCACATTCTTTGAAAAAAAATTAATGGTCCTTTGAATGGTTAGCAATTCTAACTTAAAAGTTTTGGAACTTTTTTTTTTCAAGGGGAACACCACTGTAGGGTTCTAAAATAAATAGTTCTCACAGAGGAAGAAATTGAAGAACTCTTTCAAGAGCCTTAAACAAGAACTGACCATGCATGTCTGTTTGTCTATTACAGGTCTGTAGTACTTGAGTCCGACTCGTGCCCTAATTTTAAGGACTTGGGACTTGACTTGGACTTGAGCACTGATGACTCGGACTCGGACTCGTGCATTAACTGCATTTGGACTCGTAAATTGGGGACGAGGACTCGGATTTTGTCTCTATTTTTGTAACATACCATAATAATTTGGCATAAGATATTTATATTTATCTCATCTCATTATCTCTAGCCGCTTTATCCTTCTACAGGGTCGCAGGCAAGTTGGAGCCTATCCCAGCTGACTACGGGCAAAAGGCGGGGTACACCCTGGACAAGTCACCAGGTCATCACAGGGCTGACACATAGACACAGACAATCATTCACACTCACATTCACACCTACGGTCAATTTAGAGTCACCAGTTAACCTAACCTGCATGTCTTTGGACTGTGGGGGAAACTGGAGCACCCGGAGGAAACCCACGAAGACACGGGGAGAACATACAAACTCCGCACAGAAAGGCCCTCGCCGGCCACGGGGCTCGAACCTGGACCTTCTTGCTGTGAGGCGACAGCGCTAACCACTACACCACCGTGCCGCCCTATTTATATTTATATCTACATTAATTTTTATACTAATTTCATACAATAGAATGCACATTCACCTGTTCATTCGTCATGTTCAGGAACAAACTAACATTAATGGCATTAAAATGCCTGGAGAGAAGTCCCTAGGATTGTCCGCTTTGCTTATACAGACTTCTCATGCAGTGGGAAAAAATGCACTGCTATATGTTCCATATGTAAAAGAACTATTGAGGAGACGACGGGGACAACCTCGAACTTCAATCATCATTTGGCAAGACTTCACCCAGAGAAGTAAGTGACACGCTATGTTCATTGCTCTGTTGATAGCGGGGCTTGCTGACTGACGTGAACTAATGTGAACCCTCTCTCATGTTATTTGTCCTGTTGATAGTGGGCGGGGCTTGTGTCTGACTCAACTTGGATCAGTAGTGGACTTGACTTGGACTCGACTCAGATCAATAATGAACGCGACTCAGACTCGACTCGAAATTTTCTTTAATGACTTGGACTTGAACACTGGGGACTCGAGACTGGACTCGGACTCAAGGTTTAGTGACTCCACTACAACACTGGTCTGTTATATGTGAATTTATTTTTTGTGTAGTTTTGCCTGAAAGAATCAGTGTCTGTCTACTGGAGGACACACAGCTTTGGAATACAGCAAACACGCCACAAAGTTACACCAGAGTTAAGGTTAACAAAGTTAAACATGTCAAATTCATATTATTAAATTAGATAGACTAATAGATCATGTGTGTTTATCTAGTGTTCTTTGACTAGTTAATACTTTCTAAAAGGGTTCTACTTGGAATCTTTGTTGAAAACCCCTCTAGGGTAAGATTTTAAATAGAACTATTAAAAGCTGCCTCGACCTTTAACCTTTTTTGAACCATGAAGAAACCTTTTGATAGATATAAGATAAAACGTTTGTTGTAACTATGTATAGGTGAATATGCAATAGAATTGATAAGAAAATACTTGGTACATTATAGAAACATCATATTTCATATATACATGTATGATGGATGTGTATTGCTTGCTTTTAAGAATCAAATAAAATCAAATAAATAATAATAATAAAAAAAGAGCGGCACAGTGGTTAGCACTGTTGCCTCACAGCAAGAAGGTTCTGGGTTCGAGCCCAGCAGCCAATGGGGTCCTTTCTCTGTGGAGTTTGCATGTTCTCCCCGTGTCTGCATGGGTTTCCTCTGGGTGCTCCAGTTTCCCCCACAGTCCAAAGGCATGTAGTTAGGTTAATATGGGACGGCCTTGGGCTGAGGTGCCCTTGAGTGAGGCACCTAAGCTCCATCTACTCCCCAGGCACTGTTAGCATGGCTGTCCACTGCTCTGGGTATGTGTGTGTGCTCATTGCTCATATGTGTGTGTTCACTGCTTCAGATGGGTTAAATACAGAGAGGAATTTCACAAATGTATGTCTGATGAATAAAGCTCTTCTTCAAACAAACAAAAGAAGAAGAAACCTTTATTCGTCACATGCACACTTCAAGTACAGTGAAATTCATCCTCTGCATTTAACCCATGTGAAGCAGTGAACACACACACACTCAGAGCAGTGGGCAGCCACACCAGAGCGCCCGGGGAGCAGTCAGGGGTCAGGCACCCCGCTCAAGGGCACCTCAGCCCAAGGCCGCCCCACGTCAACCTAATTGCATGTCTTTGGACTGTGGGGGAAACCGGAGCACCCGGAGGAAACCCACGCAGACACGGGGAGAACATGCAAACTCCACACAGAAAGGCCCTCGCCGGTCTCGAACCCGGAACCTTCTTGCTGTGAGGCGACAGCGCTAACCACTACACCACCATGCCGCCCAAAACAAAACAACAACAACCCACCTGACCAGAACTTCCTGTGTGGGCTTTTGCATTTCTTTCTTTTGTTTCTGCATTCTGTGAGTGAGCACTGATGTCAACATGCGACCTTGCATGCAAATCTGACTAGATTAACCAGCTCCACAGCTCTTTAATTGTTGTCAGCATGTGTGTGTGTGTGTGAGAGAGAGAGAGAGAGAGAGAGAGAGAGAGAGAGAGAGAGAGAGAGCTTCCTTTGAAGCCAAACTGTCAGCTAGTTTGTGTGACACCTGTCTGCAGTCATGGGTGTACCTTGTTTTCTCTCTCTCTCTCTCTCTCTCTCTCTCTCTCACACACACGCACACACACAAACATAAAAGGCTGCTTGAGGAAAACAGAATGCATCCAAAAATCAACCAAAAATAAAAATGTGCAATGATGTATTGTGCCTACATTAAGACATACAAAAGGTAGTACACTGGGGTATTGTTTTACAATGATTTTTTAAGGCCAGTAAAAAGTAACTTTGATTCAAATCTTATTAAAATATAAGTAAAAAACTGTATCTACTTTAATAACAACAAACGGCCTTCGTCTGGCAGGTCACATTCTCCTCTGGAATTATTACATAACAAGGAAAGAAAAACAAGGCAGGTAAATTGTGCATAAAATAATGTGTGCTCACGTCTTCCAAACTGAGGCACTTGAGTAATCTGTTATTTCAAAATGACAAGCTTTTGAAGTGAGACAGCCTGATAATAAGCATAGGATGCCTGTAAAGCATGCATATTTGTATTTTCTTCTGTGCTTTTCTATCTGGGGCTATTTACTCCAAGGCAGTGAATAGATTTGAAGATGTGGGGTGAAAAGACAAAGAGCAGGAGAATAGCCCGGAGCTACCATGCTTAAAGTCATGCCATTTCCCTTCATGGCAGTCAGTTCCAAATAAGTTACTTATAAGCATTTATTGATGCACAAGGGTGGCATCTGCTCTTGTGCTCTGGCTCCAGATGCAATTAACCCAAACCCTATATTTCAGTCAAGAATTGAGCTTAAACTCCCACCTGTCCCTTGCTTTTTTGTTGAAATTCACAAAAACATTGATCCTCTGAATAGGCTTAATTATTATTGGTAGGGGGGGCGGCACGGTGGTGTAGTGGTTAGCGCTGTCGCCTCACAGCAAGAAGGTCCGGGTTCAAGCCCCGTGGCCGGCGAGGGCCTTTCTGTGCAGAGTTTGCATGTTCTCCCCGTGTCCACGTGGGTTTCCTCTGGGTGCTCCAGTTTCCCCCACAGTCCAAAGACATGCAGGTTAGGTTAACTGGTGACTCTAAATTGACCGTAGGTGTGAATGTGAGTGTGAATGGTTGTCTGTGTCTATGTGTCAGCCCTGTGATGACCTGGCGACTTGTCCAGGGTGTACCCCGCCTTTCGCCCGTAGTCAGCTGAGATAGGCTCCAGCTTTCCTGCGACCCTGTAGAAGGATAAAGTGGCTAGAGATAATGAGATGAGATTATTAGTAGGGATGATTTTTCCTTTGGATCAGGGTACCAAGGGCGAGTGGCTGGCTCACTGGGATGGCAATTTGTTGGTTACAGCATTCAGTGGCCAGAGTTAACTGATCTCTTGCATGTGTGCAAATTGCTCTGAGGTTGTCCTGATGTTGTTTCACCCAGCTGTAAATGTGCACAGGGTCTGTTTCCTCTCCAGCAGCCCCCAAGAGGAAGTCCACCCGCAACTGTGCCTAAACATCAACTTAAAGGGGGTTGATGCATGCTCAGTTATATTATATACAAACAAGATCTGAGGGCGAACTTTTGGCCATTTGTGCTTCTTATCGGTGGTTGTGAATGATGTAAGTTATACAATGTATGGTTGAATCTCTCACACTGTCCAACCTCTGGGTCATAAGGTGTAGTGCTGCTCTTATAATGTGATACAACTGGCACAGCTGTTTTAAAAGCTCTCCCTCAAAATTTCTGTACTGGTTACTTGGGTACTTCATAAGTGTAGAACTACATGCCAGTGAATAACTAGGCCTTCTGATCCTGCCGACTATGCAAAATATAGCATGAAGCCAATGTTATGAATAAGTTACTCTGTGCCATCATCACATATAATGGGGCAAGAAACCCAATTAGTTGTAAAGGCTAGGCTCCTTGCAGCAGATCTCTTAAACTACTCAGACAAAAGGCTGATGTTACAAAAAATAAAATGATATAGGTTATTGTGGCGGCACGGTGGTGTAGTGGTTAGCGCTGTCGCCTCACAGCAAGAAGGTCCGAGTTCAAGCCCCGTGGCCGGCGAGGGCCTTTCTGTGCGGAGTTTGCATGTTGTCCGCGTGGGTTTCCTCCGGGTGCTCCGGTTTCCCCCACAGTCCAAAGACATGCAGGTTAGGTTAACTGGTGACTCTAAATTGACCGTAGGTGTGAATGTGAGTGTGAATGGTTGTCTGTGTCTAATGGCCCTTTTCCACTACCCTTTTTCAGCTCACTTCAGCCTGACACAGCTCGCATTTCGACTACCTCAGAGCAGCACGACTCAGCTCGCTTCAGCCCTACTCAGCACCCAAAACTCGCAAGGTTTTGGAGTAGGGCTGAAGCGAGCCAAACCGAGCCGAGTGGGGCTAGGGGCATGAGGAGACACTCCCCTGTGCACTGATTGGTGAGGAGGAGTGTCCTCACATGCCCACACACGCCCCGCGAGCACATGGGGATCTGTAAACACCGTAAACCCGGAAGAAGAAGAATTACGAGAATTTCTGAAGCCTTATGCGCCTCGCCTCATCTATACGTTCTTGCCAGTATCTGTTGGCGTTCTCGGTGACAACAAGCCACAGCACCAAAACCAGCAACACTAACGACTCCATGTCCTCCATGTTTATTGTTTACTATCCGGGTCGTGAGACTACCGCTTAAAAGGTCACTGATGTCACTGTTTGCGCCGCCTAACGACATCACGTGACGTCCACCCACTTTCGCTAACTCCACCCAATGTGTCCACCCACTTCCAGCCAGCACGGTTCAGCGCAGTTGTAGTCGAAATGCAACTCCAACAGCCCTGCTCAGCCTGACTCAGCACGGCACGGCTCAGCCCAACTCAGCCGCGTTGGTAGTGGAAAAGCGGCATATGTGTCAGTCCTGTGATGACCTGGCAACTTGTCCAGGGTGTACCCCGCCTTTCGCCCGTAGTCAGCTGGGATAGGCTCCAGCTTGCCTGCAACCCTGTAGAACAGGATAAAGCGGCTAGAGATAATGAGATGAGATAGGTTATTGTGGGACAGAATTCAGTAGCAGGGTTAAAAATGTAAATGCTTAAAGGAGATACACAGAACCTTTATTTTTAAATACATTTCTGAGTGGATAGTATCTCCATCCTTGACTCTTGTATGCTGCATAAATGGGGAATAAAAAAATATATATTTTTGAGAGTTAAAATCGACCGCAAAGTTGGCATTCGAGCTGCCCTGCTGAGCCAGCCAGCCCTGAGTGAGTGACGTCACAGCAGGAACTGGTTTTAAAGCCGAGGCCTTTGACAGCTGTAGACCAAAGTCATATAAATAAAAATTTATGATGAAAGTAAGAAATACCGTGACTGACTTGCTCAACTAAAACTGATGTGACTTCACTGATTGTGGGTTGACTCTCATTAAAACCGGATAGGTGTTATAACTTATGCAACATACATGTACATGCATGCATTTTCATTGATAAAACATAAAAGGCTAATTAAATAATCAGATGAACTGAGACAATTACATTCTGAAGCAAATTAAATAATCTTATACCGGTAACTTAAACACACAATACAAATTACATGTATTAATCTAAATGCATGTAAACAATGAGTGTTGTTGTTTTTGTTGTTATTTTTTAATCCAAATGAGAGTCGCACCTTACCTGTTTGTGTTCTCACTTCTTGAAGGCCGAGCTTTTGAAACAATCTGACTTTCAGTTCTTCGTTCATTCGCTTCTTCCACGTAAGGGCGAGATATTGCTGCTGAGGCTAGCATATCCAGCAGAGAAATCAGACGGCTGGTCCACTAATTCTCCATTTTCTCCATACTGAGTACTCCGCCATTACTGCTCGGCTCAGGCAATTACCAAAACTCGGGACGGGATGGGACATCACCGGTTTTAGCAACAACCACGGGGAGGTAACTGCCCGAGCAATAATATATCATGTCCCGTCCTGCTCTGTCACAGGTTTTAGCAACAACCCTTGGCTCACACACCAGGAGAACTGGTGCAACTGAACTTACTTTCCCTTTTCTTATAGTTTTATTTTCCTTTAATTGTTGATACTGCACCCTCTTTCAACACGGGTTTATAGCCAACACTCCTCAACAGATCAGAGGTTTCGTACGAGTCCTCAGTAAAATGTGCAGAGCAGAGGAGAGACCACTTTGTAGGCGCCCAACGTACCCGTGAATTTCTCACAAAACGCGTCCAAATCTTTGCAGTTTGAACATTCTTGGGCCATGAATGCAACACAAATCCACCTTCTGTCTGCATCCGCCAAAAACACATCTATTATAAATAGATGAGCGATAAATTAGCTCAAAATGGAGGATCGGAGTTGCAGTCAGCTCTGTGTTTTAGTATAGTGGAAATGGCGATGAGACCGATAGCCTGCCTGCTGTGATGTCATGGATCTCAAGGTCATTCACTCAGACCGCTACCTATATGAATCACTTTAATCGTAAAAATTACTATATTAGATTTATTGTTAACGCTTAAAACTATTCCTATGTCATTCTTGAGGTTTCAGGCATTTATAAACAAAAAGTGAGGCCATGGTTCTGTGTATATGCTTTAAGGCTAGCAATCAGGATACAGACAACTAGCACAGCAGCTGTTAATTGGCATGACTCTGAGTCCTAAGGGTAGTATCTCACTGGGCTGCGACAGCCCGCGACTAGTTGGAGACACAACAATTGCGATAAAATATGTGAATTAGCGACAATTTTCACTTGGAATCACACTGAATTGATATTCGCATATTTTAACGCAATTGTTGTGTCTCCAACTAGTCGCAGGCTGTCGCAGCCCGGCTTTCCCTCGGCAGGCAGGGAAGTAGAGGAAGCCTCATGGAAACTGACTTGAGAAAGGTTCGCGACAGCTTTGCGACACCAGCGACGCATTTGCGGCTATTTTGAGAGAAATTTTGTTGCACGAATTTTTTGAACATGTTTAAAATTTCAGCGACGAAGGAGCGACACTTTGCGACTCATGCAAGGAAATTAAGAAGCCCCGCGAATGTTTCAAGACAGTTTTGAAACTTGTGAATGACGTTCACAATTTGTCGCAAGCTGTTGCAGCCCAGTGAGATACTAGCTTAATACAGGGCCTGAGAAATCACATTAAAAAGAGAAACCACCATAGCCAAGCAATCAATATCAAACACCACACCATAGGTACACTACAAACCCAATATGATAGTTTTAACACGGCAAATCACAACAATAATTAGATACAGCAAATAGATAAGGGAATGCCCATGCCAAGTTGAGGTGCTAAAGCCTAGTTGACTATGCAAAAGATGTTACACAGTGTCCAGACCTTTAAACAGTCCAAATGACAACAAAAATTATAAACAAAATAAGGTTTACAACACACAATGGAGGCACATAACAGTTAGCAATGGCATAAAACATTAAGTACACTTGGAGGCACTCGGTTTCTTAAGCTAGAACTCCCCACTCTAATCCATTGTAATCTATCCCATTGCACACCATAAAATGTGGGCAGCATTTTGTCTTGAGCTCACATGCTCCACATAGTAATAAATGTAGAGCTCCCCTACCCACTAGCCAGCAGTCGAGTATGATCTCATCTCATTATCTCTAGCCACTTTATCCTGTTCTACAGGGTCGCAGGCAAGCTGGAGCCTATCCCAGCTGACTACGGGCGAAAGGCGGGGTACACCCTGGACAAGTCACCAGGTCATCACAGGGCTGACACATAGACACAGACAACCATTCACACCTACGGTCAATTTAGAGTCACCAGTTAACCTAACCTGCATGTCTTTGGACTGTGGGGGAAACCAGAGCACCCAGAGGAAACCCACGCGGACACGGGGAGAACATGCAAACTCCACACAGAAAGGCCCTCGCCAGCCATGGGGCTCGAACCCAGACCTTCTTGCTGTGAGGCGACAGCGCTAACCACTACACCACCGTGCCGCCGTTGAGTATGATGTCCACATTAATGTTATATTGCTTGTGTGTTCTCAGTGTTTGCTTTGTCTTTAACTTTTACCGAGTTGTGTGCTTGATGCACAGCAAACAGCAGGTGGACATTCACCTTCCCAACTTGTAGCTCACATACGAAATGGCCAACCAGACAATTTGACCTTTCCCCTCTTTTACTACTTCCTCTTTTCTGCCATCCAATATGGGGTGGGTAGAGGAAGGAAGAGAAAGAGAGAAGACAGCAGAGGGCTCTTTCAGGGTCACAAAGCTCCAGTATTAAGTGAATAACTAGGCAGAACTAAAAAGGGACAATAATGACACTACACCCCATCAAATTTGGATTGATGGATAATTTGAAATGCTGTGCTAGGTAATATGACCTTTCTTGTTAGCTTAGCTACGAAGCTACAGTCCTCTCTTTGGTCACTTTAGTTTTGTAAAAACATTCTAAACAACTAACTCTCACTAGTTTTTACTCTGTTGTGTTTTGAATGCTGTGTTTGTGTACTTGGCCAGCACAGTGGTGAGTATTGTCACCTCATAGAAAGAAAGTTCTGGGTTTGAACTTCACAGATGACTGGGGTCTTTTTCTGTGGAGTTCGCGTGTTCTCCTTTGTTCGGATGCTCTGCTTTCCTCCTACAGTCCAAAGGTATGCAGATTAGGTCAACTGGCTACTCTAAATTGCCTATAGGTGTGCATGTGAGTGGGAATGGTTGTTTGTCTCTATGTTAGATCTGTGATAGATTGGCAAACTGCCCCGGGTGTACCCCGCCTCTTGCTTGAAGTCAGCTGGGATGGGCTCCAGCTTCCCCTGTGGCCCTGATGAATAAGTGGTATAGATAATGGATGGATGGATGGATGCATGTGTACTAGCATGTTCATTTGATGACATTTGTTTTATATTATAATGTTTGTTTTATTATTATAGCAGTAATGTGGGTGTTGTACTGGTCTGTCATGGTGAAGAGGGAGCTGAGCCAGAAGGCAAAGCTTTCGATTTACCAGTCAGCTATGTTCCAACCCTCACCTATGGTCATGAGCTTTGGATAGTGACTGAAAGGATGAGGTCGCGGATGCAAGTGACTGAAATGAGCTTTCTCCGTAGGGTGGCTGGGCTCACCCTTAGAGATAGGATGAGGAGCTCAGACATTTGGAGGGATCTTGGAGTAGAGCCACTGCTCCTTCGTGTTGAAAGGAGTCAGCTGAGGTAGTCTGGGCATCTGATTAGGATGCCTCCCGGGTGCTTTCCTTTGGAGGTTTTCCGGGCAGGTCCAACTGGGAGGAGACCTCGGGGTAGACCCTGAACATGCTGGAGAGATTATATACCTCATCTGGCCTGGGAACACCTTGGGATACCCCAGGAGGAACTGGAAAGTGTTGCTGGGGAGAGGGATGCCTGGAATACCCTGCTGCCACCACAACCTGACTTCAGATAAGTGGAAGAACATGGATGGATAGATGTTTTTTTGCTTCAGCTATGAGAAAGAGACAAGATCTACTTCCATACTGTATAAGGATAGAATGTCTATAACATCTCCATCAATTATAGCTCCCTGCCTTTTTCTGAAAGGTGAGGTAAACTGTTTTGATTTATAGAAGATGACAGATTCTGCCATATTTCTTTTTTGATAAGCTAGCCCAGTTGTTAATGTCATTGCCTTGGCAATGCCTGTCCATGCGGGGTGGAGCTTCTGAAGGAGCACTGAAGGGAGATGTATATTTAATTGGCTGTTGAGTTCAAATATAAAAAAAAACCTTTCTCCAGAATAGTGGACTCCTTCTTTAAAGCATGTGAATGAAGCAAAGAACAACACAGCAACATTCAGAAGGTATTGAAACTGATAGAGGTTGTATGTGAGATATTTCTTTTAAATGGTTGCACATAGTATTTGTAATGCATATGTTGTCACTGATTATGTTTATATGTGTGTATCCATGAACATCACAGAAATTAAATTCTATTAATTTCTGAAGGACTTCATTTAAAATATTCTTTTTTTAAAGAATAGACTAGACTAGAAAGTTAGCTTGACGCTACAGCATTTAAGTCTCCTTTCGTCTTTAATTGAACACACCTCCACTTAATAGTGCACGACCAGGATTTTATTGCCTGTTGAGCTCAAAATGATTCTTAAGTCAATCAGGCATCAATGCAATTGAGGATAGTAAATAAATTCATGTTTGTTTGAAAGAATCTGTTCCTTGTGAGGTTCATGAACATGCAAAAAAGGCTACTGCAATAATACTTCATTATAATTAAAAATCTGTGATTATATCTTGGTGGATTTCCAAAACTTGACAGATGAAACAGACTAATTTACGACATTATGGTTTGAGTCAGAGGCTGAGTGACTATCATAAAACCCCAGGAGTAGAAACACCCACCGAGTAGTATGGATCAAACCTAGGCCAATTCTACCAAATCGTATAGGTCATCAGCAGGAGCTCAGTGGGCTGAGATGTGACCAAAGCCACCATCCCCTCCATACAATGGGCAATAGTCTACAGGACATGGCTAAGCAGCTGGGCGTCACATATCCTTAATGGGGGCAGAGGCCCTCCAGACAAACCCACAATGCATTATCTGTTCCTTTGAGCACTAGAAGGTTGTCAGGGGGTAGAGGGCTGGCAATCATGTGGTGACTTATGTGGGCAGGCATCACCAGCAGCTGAGTTGAGAAAAAGAGAGCAGTTATAGGTTAAAGAAGACAGGGTGGGAAAGCTTATAAAGAAAGCATCATATTCACATACATTGTAAACTAGGGCAAAAACCTCATGTTGTTTGCTAGGTTTGAGGTATTGTATTTGTGGGGTGGAAGGTACATAGGATGTATAGAAAACTAAATGGAAACTGAATATAAGTAGATATTATGATATCTAACAAACTAACTTTACAAACCTTAGCCACACTTTACTGGAAAATACATATGCTTAATCCAAAGTAATATGAATGTGCTGTGAGTTGACTTGTAGGTCCTCCATCTCATGTGCCAGTTGAGAAAGAATACTTTTATAGGCAGATTAATCTGTCTTGATGTCTGCATTAGTTATACTGGTAGGCTTTTCAGGTTGCCCCGAGAGACTGCTTAAGTTTAAAGGGGAACTGAAGTTATTTTTAAACTTGTTTTATTTCTTAATTAACGTGTTATTCAATTACGGTTTCGGTTTTAGTAACCTTATATCATGAGTCGTATTGGCAACTAATTGCAATTAAATATTATACTTATCGGCCTATTCGGTTTTTAGCCATATTGAATTTAGTTTGTTTGGTCCATGGCAGGCGTCACTTATCCGAGCGATCGTCACAAGACTTGTGTGAGACTTCGAAACGTGAAGCGTCAGCCAGGTGTCAGTGCCGCCATTTTGAAAACTGTTTTTCAAATGAAATATATTGCACAAAAACAAGTTTAAATGACGATTACTGCCTACTTTTTTCAAACTTTCTTGATTACTATCAAAACAAACAAAACTTCCGGCTTGATTACATCAGCATTCGAAAGAGGGCGCATGCGTCTTTTGACAACGTTGGCAGATGTTGGTCATTTTGATTTCCGCTGTACGTTTTACTTCCGTTTGACATATGGACTGATATATTACATAGCATATTTCAAACATTGACTTGTTTTTCATTGAAAACAGTATGAACCCAAGATATTTCATGTTTTGTCTGGGCAACTCCATTTCATTTGTTAACATTCAGCCATTCCTTCATTTCAGTCCTGCAACACATTCCCAAAAAAGTTGGGAAGGGGCAATTTAGCACTAGTAATAAGGCAAAACAATTAAATAATGATGTGATTTGAAAAAGGTGATTATAATCACTATTTTGTTACAAAATCAGTATTCAGGAAAGGTTTAATCTTTGAGGAGCAAAGATGGGCCAAGGAGCTCCACTTTGTCAACAGATGCATGAGAAAAATATTGAAATGTTTAAAAACAATGTTCCTCAAAGAAAGATATGAAGGGATTTAGATATTTCACCCTCTACGGTGCTTAATATCATTCAATGATTCAAGGAATCTGGAGGAATTTTTTTGTGCATAAATGGCAAGGGTGCAAGCCTAAGCTGAACACCCATGATCTCTGATCCCTCAGATGGCACTGCATCAAGAATCGTCATTCATCTATTGCTGATATAACCACACAGGCTCGGGATTACTTTGGCAAACCTTTGTCAAGCACTACAATGCAGAGTTACATCCACAAATACCAGTTAAAACTTTACTATGCAGAAAGAAAGCCTTATGTTAACTGTGTCCAAAAGCACCGTTGACTTCTCTGGACTTGGAGGCATCTGGGATGGACCATCACACAGTTTAAATGTGTATTGTGGTCAGATGAAAAAGTATTCTAGGTCTTTTTTGGAAGAAATTGCCGCCATGTGCGCTGGACCAAAGACAAAAAGGACCATCCAGACTGTTACCAGCAACAAGTCCAAAAGCCAGGGTCTGTCATGGTATGAGGTTGTGTCAGTGCCCTTGGCAAAAGTAACTTACACTTCTGTGATGGCAGCATTAATGCATAAAAGTACATTGAGATTTTGGAGCAACATATGCTGCCTTCAATATGACATCTTTTTCAGATATATTTCAACAAGACAAGGAAAAACACATTCTGTATACATTACAAAGGCATGGCTGTGGAATAACCAAGCGCCTGTCCCCTCTGTCCCCAATAGAAAATGTGTGGCGAATTTTGAAATGAAAAATATGACAATACGAACCCATACTGTTGCACACCTTAAGATCTGTTTGCAGGAAGACTGGGACAAAATAACACCTGAAATGCTTTATCACTTGGTGTTTTCAGTCCCTAAACATATTTTATGTGTTGTAAGAAGGAATGGCAACATTATAAAATTGTAAATGCTTCATCATCCTAACTTTTTTTTTTTTAAATATGCTGTAAGAATCAAAATGGTAATAAGTGTTTACTGAAAAACAATAACATCTAAAACATCAGCTGTACTGTTATAATGTTTTGAGTGCAATACAGGTCAAAGGTTATTTACAAATCATTTCAATTTCTACATACTATCCTAACTTTTTCTGATTTGAGGTTGTGGAAAGTTAGAAGCATACATTTGTGTAGAATGTCTTTGAATGCTAAGATAACCTAAACCTGTTCCAGTGTGACGGTGTCCCTGTGCACAAGTGAGGTCCATATAGGCAAGGCAAGGCAAGTTTATTTATATAGCACATTTCATACACAGTGGCAGTTCAATGTGCTTTACAGAAGTAAAAGCAAAACAGTAAGCAATAGAAAATAAAATTACATAAAATAAATGGGGAAGAAAAATAATAAGAATTAAATAATAGTAGAAATAAAATAATAAAATGAAGTAAAAGTTAAATTAAAAAACAAAACAAAAAAACAGCAGAATAAAATAGAATAAAAGTTAAGTAAAATTTAAAACATGCAGAGACTGTAAAAGTAAAGAGTTTAAAACATGTAGAGATGACAATATTAATAATTTAGCAGAAAGCATCTGAAAACAGCTTGATAGACATGATTTGCTAATGTTGGTGTGGAGGAACTTAAGTGGGCTACACAGACCCCTGACCTCATCCCCACAGAACACTTTTGGGATTAACTGGAACACAGACTTTGCAACAGGCCTTCTCTCTATGCCTGAATTGACACAAATAGAAGACCAACTCCATGCTAACACCCATGGTCTTGGAACGGGATGTTCAGCAAGCATGTATGTATGTATGTGACACTCAGATGTCCACATACTTTTGGCCATATAGTCTGTCTGTATACACATGTCTGTATCAGAAAATGTACATAGAGGACATAAGGCAAGAAGAAAAAAATTGTTTCAAAAAATTATTTGGATTCCCATTCCAAACCCACTTGACCATGTTTCATTACAAGACCAATTGTCTGTAGCTACCCATGATGCTAGCCAGAGTGTGTTGTGTCACAAGCAACGAATATGCATTTAATGTATGGAAAGCTCCCAATTATGAAATAATCAGGTTTAAATGTTTACTCAGCAACTATTTCAACAGATGAAGATTACCCATTTCTTTAGATCAAGGAGAAATTTCATTCTGTTACCCTTAATCAGATATTATCAGATTTATTAGTATGTATTTAAAGATAGTTTGCTGTCATTCTTGTTACATTGTTTATCACCTGCACCCCCTCTCCCAACACACACACACACACACACACACACACACACACACACACACACACACACACACATCCTTCCATGATGAAGTTTTTTTCTTTTTTTGAAACAATACAAAATGACCTGCCCTATCCCCCCACCATTTCACTGAACTGAATACAGCACAGAAGAGCCCAAGCAAGACGTACCATGATCAGGGAGGGTTCATGGCAAGTTCAGCCTGTCTTTCAATCTTATAATCTTATGATCATATTTTGATGGCACATTAACCTTTTCTTTAGGAGTGTGTAGCAGAGTGATGGATCCAATTCAGGTTGGTACTGAGAGTAATATGGAGTGATGAATTTCTGATACTTCAATCCCAAATAGAAGTAGCGGCCTCTTGCCACCCTTTGTCGTATAACTTCAAAAAAGGAAGTGAAAAGATTAAGTAGACATTTATCATGATCTTGTCAGATCCTGACCCCATTACAATTAGAAGCACAGATGTCTGTTCATAGAACTCCAGTGTCATAGCAGGGTGTGGCTTTTTTCCTTTTCTTTGCTTTTCTCTTCTGGTTTCCATATTACCAATGTAATATTTTATGTTCTTTTTTGTCAACATTCACCTTACCATAAATAGAACCAGGTTAGCCACTCAGTACAGCTCTTCTCTAGTATCTTTATTTGTCAGGACAATAAGAGCATGGAGCTCTCCACTAGGACTCATCTATACAACTTGGTCAAGAGGACTAGGATTTCTTCATCAATTCCACATTCTTGAGACCAAGTGACTGAGAGCTTCTTAATCTATAGCGCTGGCAGACTGGCCCTTTGAAACACATATCATTGACACGCAACATAACTGCGAATGGATAGGTTTGTAATGAGTTTTTTTCTTTTGTTATGCTTTCACGTATAATGAAAAGGCTACTCTGTCACCTTTGGTCCATGCAAAGGAAAGTTAAGGGAGCAGGAAAAACATACTGAGGAATACTTTCACATTTCCCAACTCTCACAGGTTTTTCAAAACTTAGTAATTCCTGCATCATATTCCTAGCTGTCTTGAACTCATCCAAAAATATATCTATCTGTATGTGTGGATAGGGGAGAGAGAGACAAGAAAATTGACAACTCATGACTCATCACTGTAACACTGTTCCTTAATTACCCCCACATTGGACCAGACTACCCCCTCCAGTGCTTCCTCCTAGCAAGCCCCATTGTGTGAGTGTGCAACATATGCATTGAGTTAACCTCTGCAGCAGGCCATTCTCAAACACTGTCTATCCATCAAGGTGCCCCCATTACTGGCCAGCCCTTGGTCACGCCACATTGGGACAACAATTCTTCAGCAGTGGTGGCTAATTCACACGGGTGACTCTCTGGAGGGACCTAGGCAAATCCTGGAGGCCCAGCGGCTCCGACCAAAGTGCGACCATCCCAGGAGGGCATCCACAGGAACCTCTGGAGTGCCGACTAACACAATGCTAATGCTGTGCTGAGACAAAGGAGTAATTGTGGCTCCTTATGGGAAGACCAGGACGCCCACATGTTTCCTTCCCACAATTATCAATCCAGCAGGCAACTCTGTACTCTCAGAGCAGTGACAAGATCTCAGAGATAGGAGCTAAACACGGATGGTGGTCTCAGAGACAGTGAGAGAGCATTGTTGGACATAGACTGGTAGATCTGTGATTTAGGGTTATTAATGACCTGGCCAAAAAAAAAGGCTTAACTGAACTGTTTCATACATAATATAGAATGTTTACATTATATTAATGAATTATAAACAATAAAGACCACAATATAAACAATAAAGACCAAACAATTTAAAAAAATCAAGGCCACAATTTCTTTTTCTAACCTGCAATGCTAAAAGCTGCTATTTTACAGTAACATGGCATCAATATCAGATGTTTATGCAATGTATTAAATACTCAAGTCTAATGACAGTATTTAATGATTATTTTTAACTTTTATCTCTGAAGCTGTGTGGTGATGTGGGGTATCTGAGGCCATTTTTTTGTGCCAGTTAATATTAGAAAGTTGACTAGCATGTTCATTTTATTTACAAGGCACATGAGAACAGTAACCATACTCTAGGACAGTGTTTCTCAACCACCGGGCCGCACCCTCTAGTGGGTCTCGAATTTTTTTTTCCAATTTGAAGCTAATTTTTCCTCATAGTAGGGTACAATTGCTGGGTTGCATCCGACGTCACATCCTCCTCATTAAGCTACGGTCACACTACAGCTTGTGATAGTTTGTGATGGGTTCTCAATGAAAATAAGGCATTTTGGCACCGATGCTTGGCAATATACATGTGAGCTAAAAGTTATGGTCACACAGCAGGTGAACACTTGTCTTTCATGCCTTCGAGCACTTGAGTCTGGCGCAGCTCGAGCAGCCGCACTCGCTCATGGAGTGCATCATGCACGCGCTTGGGACCCAGTCATTATGGGAAACACTTGATACTAATTTGAGCACAACCAGCATGTGCAGATACGGATGCTGTTTTCACGGAGGCTTTGAGAAGTATTATCATTATCACTGTCACGTTTGTTTCTAGCCATGTTTATAATGCTGTTTAAATACTCTGCTTTATGGTTTTGCTTTCGTTTTGGTAAATATCATGCCTGCTAATAAACACTCTTCCTGCACTTAGATCTGTCTACTGCCATCTATCTTGTAGTGTCCTGATCCTCAGATCTTTAACCCAGTCACATATAAAAAGTTGTACGCCTCCATGTTCTTCCAGGTTTTCATTTGTTTGTCTGTGTAGAACGATATCTGCAGCACCAGGTAGTTTGAGATGTAGGGGAACTCAGCAGATGGATAATTTTCCAACTCATAGGAATCCTTCTTTGTTAATGTCTAAGGATCTATCCCATTGAGTGTTTTCTATATCCACTTCTTTTCAATGTACTTCTTGGTTTTAATAACTTGCTTGTTTGATGAACAAAAACATGGCAATAAGTTCTCATTCTCATTATCTCTAGCCGCTTTATCCTTCTACAGGGTCGCAGGCAAGCTGGAGCCTATCCCAGCTGACTACGGGTGAAAGGCGGGGTACACCCTGGACAAGTCGCCAGGTCATCACAGGGCTGACATATAGACACAGACAACCATTCACACTCACATTCACACCTACGGTCAATTTAGAGTCACCAGTTAACCTAACCTGCATGTCTTTGGACTGTGGGGGAAACCGGAGCACCCAGAGGAAACCCACGCGGACACGGGGAGAACATGCAAACTCCGCACAGAAAGGCCCTCGCCGGCCACGTCGAACCTGGACCTTCTTGCTGTGAGGCGACAGCGCTAACCACTACACCACCGTGCTGCCCTGGCAATAAGTTCTTGCGTTAATTGACCAGACTCCACATTTGGATCATTAATCCCTTCTGACTGAGAATGCCCTGCATGCATGGTTTTATATTGGCTTCTGGCACATTCATACAGTTTTAAATACAATACCTACAATTAAAAACAGTTTCTTTTTATTGCATGTATTTAATTCCTGGGCTGACATCTGTAACAGGGAGTGATGTTGCATCCCATTAATACACTTTACAATATATTATTAGATTCTAATAGAATAGATGAGCCAAAATAATTGGGGATCTTTTTTAATGGGCCCTGACTCATGACAAGTATGAATAGGTGGGCTTTAAAGTAGAAAAGGTTGAGAACCCCTGCTCTAGTACTACCTCTGCTAACCTCCACACTGTGTGCTAAACTCCACACAGAAAGGCCCCCACCAGCCACTGGGCTTGAACCCAGAACGTTCTTTCTGTGAGGCAGCAGTGCTAACCACTGCACCATTGTACATACACTATATTTTAGATATAGTTTCCATGAATTCTTTCAGCACCAGTCCATTATCAGGGACTTAATATGTCTATGACACGTGATGTGCTGGTTTATTGTTAATATATTGCAAAATATAATCATGATCCAGATATCTCTGGCTCACTGTGTTGGCCATGGTGCACTCTACATTGTGTTTACATCTATTAGAAAAAAAAAAAAACAGTCAGCACCATGTGGCAGAAACAAGAAAACACACCCACACTCACACCCACACATGTCTCTGTGTGTGGCTATATAACATATTCAAGCTTCTGCATTATTTCTAGGTCTCTATTTACATATAAACAAATTTGCAATATTAACCATGTTAAAAAGCTCAATTTTACTCATGCCTTATCTCTTCTAACATGTGTTCAGAAACATGTGTTCAGACAACACTCTGATGGTTTTGATCTAAAACGAATCATAAGGTTTTAAACAAACTTGTGGAGTCCATGTGAAAAAAAAGGAGTACTAAATACTAAGAAACTCTGAAATTCATGTAAACGTTTCAAAAATTCTATTATTTTACTTAAGTTCCTGTCAAAAATATAATCTGTATTGCAAAATGTATTAACTTGGAAAACAATGCAAAATAGAAGGATTTTACACAAGTGGTCTTAGACTTTTGGACATAAATATATCTGAGGTTAGTTCTGGTCCACTAATTTGATTGGACAAGTGGCATTCAAAGAGTGCCTATATTTCCTAGAACCAAACTGGGCTATTTTGCTCTGTGTATCACTCTGCTTGTCTGTGCTTGCCATGTAAAATTTCACTTCCTCGTTTGAAATTGTCACTAGTAGTGTGAGTGACATCATCATCAGACATGGCAAATGATAATATTCAGGAATATAATGTCTGACTTAAAACATGCAAGCTTGTCAGTTGAAGATGAAAAAGAAGAACGGATGTCAATTTTCCCCTGAAGTACCTATAACGTAGCCTGGCAAGCCAGACTAAATGTGAATATTTAGTCTGGCCTCGATCCGTAGACATTTCCGAAGGGGGTGGGAGGAACAAACCGCTGTCTTTCAAACTGTCTCTGTGCGTATAGGCCAACGCTCTGACCAATCAGCGCAACAGTGACTGTGACGTAGTCAGAGCGACAGAAAGCAGTGGGGGAGGCCTTGAAATAAATAATTTTTCAAAATGCGTATTAATTAATAAACAGGTTCTAGATATTAAGAAGTTTGGAGATAATGACCACAAGTTTGGAGTCTGTACCACATACACTCATTTTTTTCCAAGTGTTTTTCAAGGGTTTGCTTAAACTGTTTTTGAGAGTTTTTATTTTTATTTAGTGGTGTTTGGTGAAATAATTTCCCTTAAATTTAAAATAACGGGAAAATAAGAAACAATCAAAAAGTAATGTTTCAAAGCTGTTTATTAATTCTTCGTACTGCACAAACTAGCCCCATCCTTTTGGCTACGAGCGGAGCCAGCTGGTAGATCAGACTTTTGCCATAGACGGTCGGCAAAACAGCGAAAACGTCCTTCTTGAAAAGGAATGAGCGGAGAGCCTCTTCCTGCTCATGTTTCAACGAAAACTCCAAGTCTAATTCTTCTAAAACTGATTCCAAAGCGGAGTCAAACGCGCGCTGTTCACTAGCCGTAGCCATCTTTCCTGCTGTGCTTTCTCCAGCGTCGCGCAGCTTTGTCATCACTCCTGCAAAAGCCCGCCCAAAGAATCCAAACAAAAACCTTGTGTTGTGATTGGCGGGCACGATTTGATGCCCGGGGTGTTTTTGTTTATATGGTGCGAGGCTAGACCCACTCGCTAGGCAAAAATATTTTTGGCTGCTAGGCGGTTGGGTCTAGTTTACTAGGCTACCTATAACGGGAATGTACAAATCAATGTGAGGTCACTAACCAACTAGCTGACGTACTATAAAGCAAGTGTGCCTTCTTTAGGATTTCTCCTCGCAGAGCAAAAATAAACTGAGGATTTGCCTATATTGTGTCCAAAATATCACTTATCAGATATTAATTTATTATTTATAGAACTGTTATATAGAAGCAATATCACACTCACAGTCATGCGGTTATCTAGAATATTGGTCTCACCCTGCGGCCTCATGCCTGCGGTGAATCTTAGCCATGTTGATATTCAGTATAACCACACTCTTGCTTGTATGATATTGCTTAAATATATAAGCATAGCCTTTCACAATCCACGATCCATAGAAAGTCTCTCTCTGTGCCAGTGAGTGTATGTGTGCAGGCCTATATAGACATTTTATGGGTTCTCTCTTGATGTTAATGTTAGTGGCACACAAACCTTCTTGCATTGTATTACACTGCATGCTTGTACTGATGATGAGGCAGTAAAGTCATTGACTACCCTTCATTCGAGAAGCTGCTGATAATTAAAAGTTCTCGACCCCTGCAGGCCCTTAGGGGCTCTGAGGGAGGGTTGGTCAGTCGACACGGAGCCAGGCTGCACTACTCAGCCACCAATGAGCCATGACTGCCACATATCCACCAACCAATTGATCAGCGGCTGAACCTTCACTACTGATTGGTCATTGCTGTTTGAACCCACAGAGACGAAATCACCTTCAGCCTGCAGGCAGGCAGTTCTACTCAAACTGTAAATACACAGCCTATTTATTGCAGAAGAGAAGCAAAAGAGAGTGTGTATGTGTGTGACACTCAAAGCGTAAAAAGGGCAAAGGAAGAGAGTATAGACTTAACCAAGATAAAACAATGTACTTAAATCTTTCTCTCACATAGATGTAAAAACTGACATTTCTGTCCTTCATGGTGAAGGATGAAGTCCTACTTTGAGCATGATTTGACAGACATTTTTTCTGCTAATAGCACAGAACTCCTGCATTGACATTATACAGAGATGGAAGTTTGACACTGGATTAGGTTATCCTTTTATGGCTTCTGCAAACAGTTGTATTTTAAGACACTGGTAAATGGGTGGACACCCCGCCCCCCTCAAACCTCTCATGGGTCACACTAACAGGTGTTTTACAGCTTCAAAAATATGGGATATTGCTCTATAGCTACAGTGGTGCTTAAAAGTTTGTGAACCTTTTAGAATTTTCTATATTTCTGCATAAATATGACCTAAAACATCATCAGATTTTCACACAGGTCCTAAAAGTAGATAAAGAGAACCCAGTTAAACAAATGAGACAAAAATATTACACTTGGTCATTTATTTATTGAGGAAAATGATCCAATATTACATATCTGTGAGTGGCAAAAGTATGTGAACTGTTGCTTTCAGTATCTGGTGTGACCCCCTTGTGCAGCAATAACTGCAACTAAACATTTCCGGTAACTGTTGATCAGTCCTGCACATCAGCTTGGAGGAATTTTAGCCCATTCCTCCGAACAGAATAGCTTCAACTCTGGGATGTTGGTGGGTTTCCTCACATGAACTGCTCGCTTCAGGTCCTTCCACAACATTTCGATTGGATTAAGGTCAGGACTTTGACTTGGCCATTCCAAAACATTAACTTTATTCTTCTTTAACCATTCTTTGGTAGAACAACTTGTGTGCTTAGGGTTGTTGTCTTGCTGCATGACCCACCTTCTCTTGAGATTCAGTTCATGGACAGATGTCCTGACATTTTCCTTTAGAATTCACTGGTATAATTCAGAATTTATTGTTCCATCAATGATGGCAAGCCGTCCTGGCCCAGATGCAGCAAAACAGGCCCAAACCATGACACTACCACCACCATGTTTCACAGATGGGACAAGGTTCTTATGCTGGAATGCAGTGTTTTTCTTTCTCCAAACATAATGCTTCTCATTTAAAGCAAAAAGTTCTATTTTGGTCTCATCCATCCACAAAACATTTTTCCAATAGCCTTCTGGCTTGTCCACATGATCTTTAGCAGACTGCAGATGAGCAGCAATGTTCTTTTTGGAGAGCAGTGGCTTTCTCCTTGCAACCCTGCCATGCACACCATTGTTGTTCAGTGTTCTCCTGATGGTGGACTCATAAACATTAACATTAGCCAATGTGAGAGAGGCCTTCAGTTGCTTAGAAGTTACCCTGGGGTCCTTTGTGACCCCGCTGATGATTACACGCCTTGCTCTTGGAGTGATCTTTGTTGGTTGATCACTTCTGGGGAGGGTAACAATAGTCTTGAATTTCCTCCATTTGTACACAATCTGTCTGACTGTGGATTGGTGGAGTCCAAACTCTTTAGAGATGGTTTTGTAACCTTTTCCGGCCTGATGAGCATCAACAATGCTTTTTCTGAGGTCCTCAGAAATCTCCTTTGTTTGTTCCATGATACACTTCCACAAACATGTGTTGTGAAGATCAGACTTTGATAGATCCCTGTTCTTTAAATAAAACAGGGTGCCCACTCACACCTGATTGTCATCCCATTGATTGAAAACACCTGACTCTAATTTCACCTTCAAATTAACTGCTAATCCTAGAGGTTCACATACTTTTGCCACTCACAGATATGTAATATTGGATCATTTTCCTCAATAAATAAATGACCAAGTGTAATATTTTTGTCTCATTTGTTTAACTGGGTTCTCTTTATCTACTTTTAGGACTTGTGTGAAAATCTGATGATGTTTTATGTCATGCATATGCAGAAATATGGAAAATTCTAAAGGGTTCACAAACTTTCAAGCACCACTGTATTCATTCCTTTATTCTATGTCATGTATGTCAGCTAAAATAGCTTACTAATAGTATGGCAGATACTAAACTCTGCAGCTTGGTAATATCTGAAGAAGAGTCAGTTGCAACTTTTGGAATCTAATGAATCAGCAGAAACAAGGGAATAAACACTGTTCACATGTATTCAATTCTATAACCAGCTTTGTCTGACTCGTGCCCTAATTTTAAGGACTCATGACTTGACTTGGACTTGAGAACTGATGACTCGGACTTGGACTCGGACTCGTGTATTAACTGCATTCGGACTCATAAATTGGAGACAAGGATTTGGATTTTTTCTTTATTTTTTGTCACATGGCATAATAATTTGGCATAAGATATTTATATCTACATTAATTTTTATACTATTTTCGTGCAAGAGAATGCACATTGACCTCTTCATATGTCATGTTCAAGAACAAACTAATGTTAATGACGCTAAAATGACTGGAGAGAAGCCCCTAGGATTGCCCACTTTGCTTATACAGACTTCTCATGCAGTGGGAAAAAATGCACTGCTATGTGTTCCATATGTAGAAGAACTATTGAGGAGACGACGGGGACAACCTCGAACTTTAATCATCATTTGACAAGATTACACCCAGAGAAGTAAGTGACAAACTATGTTCATTGATCTGTTGATAGCGGGGTTTGCTTGTTGACCGATGAACTAGCTAGCGTTAACCCTCTCTCATGTTATTTGCCCTGTTGATAGCGGGGCTTGCTGAGTAATGAACATTAGTCTATTAACTAAAATGGGGCAGTCAAGCAGTAACATTAGTCCAACACAGCAGCAGAGACGGTTTCACATAAAGACAGCAACAGCCACCATCAAATGGTGCGGTTGGAGTCTTGTTCTTCGACTCAACTCGGATCAATAGTGGACTTGACTCGGACTCGACTCGAAATTTTCTGTAATGACTTGGACTTGACTTGGAATTGAACACTGGGGACTCGAGACTGGACTCAGACTTGAGGTTTAGTGACTCGACTACAACTCTGTCTATCACACAATATGGATGGCTGCATTTTTGTTCATTCTGTTTTGTAGGACAGAATAAAAATCATGAAAGAAAGATAAGGCAATGAAACATGATGGAAGACATGTCCTGCTGTAGGGGAGCATCAGCCCTTTCTTCTTTCCTTCCCCCTCTCCTCCAACAAGGGTAAAATAAAAGATGTTTAATACTGATTAGCTTTAAACAAACAGCCACCTGCCTGAGGGTTGTAAGCATGTAGGGAGGCACTCTGATGGTATCAGGCAGGTGAGACCATTGTACTACAATAAGTATTCAGCATTTCCATGCTATTGCAGAGGTTCCCCACACACCTGTGACCCAGCACCCATCAAATCCTCCCCTGAGCAGAAAGGGGGAAGCTAGATTTACCAATAGCTTGATTTTAACACATCCAGACAAATCAATAGTTACTCTTTTTTATTGCTGATTCCATTTAGACTTAATTTCTAATATCTGTATGCTGTCTGTTTAATCTCAGGTTAAAGGTGCTGACTGCAAAGTCATCTGAAATTTTCAAATAATTTTATTGTGCATGGCATTTTCCTATGTCTCACAAGAACAATATCATGTGGAAGAGATGCAATCATTTTGATGTGCTGAGGGTTGCTTTTCTTTGTTTTGGGACCATTTTCCTACCTCCTGAGATAAACAGTATGGCCCTACGGAAATAGCCAAATGTGAGGAGCTTTAACTAATTAGCATAACTATGGAACTGCATCACACCAAGATGGCAATGTGCAGAAAACATTGTGCAGATTAAAAATGTAGATTATACCAGCAGACTGTGTTACATCCAAAATCTGAAACATGCAGGCATCACAGATCCATATAGTTTACTCATAAATGCATTTATTTATTATTTATTCTTCCCACTGCTCTCTCTCTCTCTCTCTCTCTCTCTGTGCCGCGATGTGCCATGTGCGTGTTCACTGCTTCAGATTGGGTTAAATGCAGAGGAGAAATTTTGCTGTGCTTGAGTGTACATGTGACAAAAATAAAGGCTTCTTTTTCTTAATTTCCCTCCAAATGTATTTATTCCACTTGAAAAGTGTACGGCAAACCAGCTACCAGATTTGGGACATTCCAACCTCCTGAACTATTTAATATTTGGACTTCTAAATACATTGGAGAGATGCTAAAGGCTTACAAACATACAGATGCCTTCAAATATTCCGAGGCAGGTTTTGTGCATGCCAGAATCTTATGAGAAATTCCCGTTAAAGAAAAAATCTTATTATGACAAAGGTAAGCTTGAATGCGGACTTCTAATAGAAATAAACAAGCCAGGGTATAGAGCTAGCATATTTTATGGTGTTTAGCCGAGTCTACATTAACAGTACATAACAAACATGCTGCTAGTCGAGCCAAGCATTAGTTCTAATTAAATATATTGCGTCCAAAGCCCACGTCTGGATATACAGTACATTTTAACACTGCACAGAGCTTTCATACTAACCTGATATAAAATGTTCTCCACACACACACACACACACACACACACACACACACACACACACACACAGGAATGCTTTGTTGGCATCCAGTCTTCCTATTTAACTGCAGCTCACCATTTTTTCTCATCTTTCTGGGTTTGCCAGGAAGCGGTGAAAAGTTAAACCGGGCTTATCTCCATGTCTGTTATTACATCCAAAAGCACTACAGATCTCTGGCATTGTTCTTTAGATGTAACTTCTACAAGCTTATCTGTAGATGTTTACTGAATTGAGCTTATAATCGCTCACATACACTTGTGCCGGTCATTGTCAAATGCAAAGTTTGGCCGGATAAACAAATCTGCAGTTGTGATGATGTCATGTGAAAAGCCCCTGTAACTCCATACTCGCTACAGTGGAGTCAAGCCCATGCATTCTAAGGTGAGGATAGCTAATCATTAGCGAGAATGATTTGGTTACCTGTCAAGAAAAAATGGCATGTCATCTAACCTTGCTCTATATTGCAGTTGCACTCACTAGGCAGGCTTTCCTTTCCTTTTCTGCTGGTATTTAGCTTGCAGGAGAGTAGAGTCCACCATGTTTACCCATGCTGACTTGTTTGGGTAAAAGTAGATCAAACATGCCCCACGGTGATCATGTCATGTTGCTGCTCATTTGCTTTGGCAATGTTCAGAATCATAAAATATGGGATGCATTTTATCTCGGCAAAACAGTGACACATAGGGTACACGGTGTGTGCAGCATTGCAACATCCTGAAACTCCAACAGCTAGAGACAGAGAACATCTCATCTCATTATCTGTAGCTGCTTTATCCTGTTCTACAGGGTCGCAGGCAAGCTGGAGCCTATCCCAGCTGACTACGGGCAAAAGGCGGGGTACACCCTGGACAAGTTGCCAGGTCATTACAGGGCTGACACATAGACACAGAAAACCATTCACACCTATGGTCAATTTAGAGTCACCAGTTAACCTAACCTGCATGTCTTTGGACTGTGGGGGAAACCGGAGCACCTGGAGGAAACCCACATGGACAACATGCAAACTCTGCACAGAAAGGCCCTCACCGGCCACGGGGCTCAAACACGGACCTTCTTGCTGTGAGGCGACAGCGCTAACCACTACACCACCATGCCGCCACAGAGAACATTTTGCTTAGAATTCAACTTTGTGGTCAGCACCTTTAAATTCAGCTCTTAACTGTGTTTCAATAAAAGTGATGATCCTTCTCCAAATGTAGTTAATGTGTGTCACATATAAATTAAATTTCATGAGTTATTGTCCGGCGGCACGGTGGTGTAGTGGTTAGCGCTGTCGCCTCACAGCAAGAAGGTCCGGGTTCGAGCCCCGTGGCCAGTGAGGGCCTTTCTGTGCGGAGTTTGCATGTTCTCCCCGTGTCCGCGTGGGTTTCCTCCGGGTGCTCCGGTTTCCCCCACAGTCCAAAGACATGCAGGTTAGGTTAACTGGTGACTCTAAATTGACCGTAGGTGTGAATGTGAGTGTGAATGGTTGTCTGTGTCTATGTGTCAGCCCTGTGATGACCTGGCGACTTGTCCAGGGTGTACCCCGCCTTTCACCCGTAGTCAGCTGGGATAGGCTCCAGCTTGCCTGTGACCCTGTAGAACAGGATAAAGCAGCTACAGATAATGAGATGAGATGAGTTATTGTCCTCAACACTCTTCTCTCTTGCACCTATTTATCTCTAAATATATCCCCAGAGATATAGTGATCATCCATAATATTATAACCACTGACAGGTGAAGTGAATAAGTCAAAGCAAGTCAAGTCAAGTTTATTTGTATAGCACTTTTAACAATAAGCATTGTCGCAAAGCAGCTTTACAGAATTTGAACAACTTAAAATACGAGCTAATTTTATCCCTAATCTATCCCGAATGAGCAAGCCTGTGGCGATGGTGGCAAGGAAAAACTCCCTCAGATGACATGAGGAAGAAACCTCGAGAGGAACCAGACTCAAAAGGGAACCCATCCTCATTTGGGCAACACCAGACAACATGACTATAACATTAACAGTTTTAACATGAAGTCAGTTTTGTTGATGTTATAAACTCTTTATTGATGGAAACTTGAGTGCTAAACTGTTCATGACAACTGCAGTCCTAAAGTTAGCAAGTCAACTGTAGTCCTCAGCCATAAAAGCATTACTGTAAGAGTCCAGAGCGTCATCCAGGTGTGACTTTCAACTGTCCACATGGGGCCGTTCTTCACAGGAGCGATGCGATGAGACTCCAACTAGACACAGGGCACCAGGATGGATCAGGCAAGTCTGAGGAGCAGAAGAGGTAACCGAGATAATCGAGCAGAAGAGGTAAAGAGATAATCGAATAACATTGATTATCTCCTTACAGTGATACCTGTCAAGGTGTGGGACAGATTAGGCAGCAAGTGTACAGTCAGTTCTTGTAGCTGATGTGTTGACAGCAAGGACAAGGGCCAAATTTTGAAGGTTTGACTACTGGATCAGAGCATCTCCAAATTGGCAGGTCTTGTGGGGTGTTCCCAGGATGCAGTGGTTAGTACTTACCAAACAGTGGTCTAAGGAAGGACAACCAGTGAACCCCGCGACAGGGTCATGGGTGCCCAAGGCTCAGTGATGTGTGTGGGGAGAGAAGGTGAGCTGGTCAGGTTTGTTCCCACAGAAGAGCTACTGTAGCATAAATTGCTGAAAATGTTAAGGCTAAAGTTAATGATAGAAAGCTGTCAGAACACAGTGCATCGCAGTTTGCTGCTAATGGGACAGTGTAGCTACAGATCGGTCAGAATGCCCATGCTGAGCCCTGTCCACTGCTGAAAGTGCCTACAATGGGCATGTGAGCATCAGAACTGGATCAAGGAGCAATGGAAGAAGGTGGCCTGGTTTGATGAATCACGTCTTCTTTTACATCGTGTGGATAGCCATGTGAATGTTTGTCACTTACCTGGGAATGAGATGGCACAAGGATACACTATGGGAAAAAGGCAAGCCAGCAGACACAGTGTGATGCTCTGGGCAATGTCCTGCTGGGAAATCTTGGTTCCTGGCATATATGTGGATATTACTTTGACACATACCACCTCCCTAAAAATTGTTGCAAAGTACACCCCTTCATGGCAATGGTTTTCTCTAATAGCAGTGGCCTCTTTCAGCAGGATAATATGTCCTGCCACACTGCAAAAAAAAGGAACATGGCAAAGAGTTCAAGGTGTTGACTTGGCCTTCCAATATCCCAGATCTCAATTTAAACAAGCATCTCTGGGATGTGCTGTACAAACAAGTCAGCTCAATGGAGGCCCCACCTCACAATTTATAGGACTTAAAGGATCTCATGCTAAACATCTTCATGCCAGATACCACGGCACACCATCAGAGGTCTTGAAGAGTCCATGCCTTGAAGGGTCAGAGCAGTATTGATGGCACAAGGGGGACCTACACAATATGAGGCAGGTGGTTTTAATGCAATGGCTAATCAGTGTATTTATGAAACTATATTGCTATATTGTCTCACATCTGAATATGAATAATCAAAAGATTTTCCCTAAGTTGTGTGCTGACTTATTACAGAAACATATGTAATTAAAAAATCGACAATACCATATCCTCATTTACAAGTGAAGCTCAGAGACATCCAGGGTTAAAGTATAGTATAAACCCCTCTGGACAAAAAATGAGCAACCACTTGGAGGACACATTTAGAGTATGATGCTGGAGCAGAAATGTTTAAAGGGGCACTGAGGACTCCACCCTGACTGAAGTGTGTGTGTGTGTGTGTGTGTGTGTGTGTGTGTGTGTGTGTGTGTGTGTGTGTGTTGAAACTGACGTCATGCATGGATTATGATGTGTTTATGTCATTGTGCCTGAGGACTTGTGGCCTAATGCAGGTAATCTGATAAGAAGAGGAGTGTAAATACCTGGCCAACACACACACACACACACACACACACACACACACACACACACACACACACACACACACACCTCAGTATTCTTGTGAGGACCTTCTATTGACATAATTATTATTGCAGTTAAATAATGCTGTGTCTGCACCTAACCCTAACCTTAACCTCAGTAATGAAAAGGAAACTTTTTGGTTCTTTTTTTTAAAACAACAACAGCAATTTCCTTGTGGGGACCATCTAAATGTCCCCACAAGGTCGAAATTTTCAGATTTTACTATCCTTGTGGGGACATTTGGTCCTCAGTAGTACACACACACACACACACACACACACACACACACACACACACACACACACACACACATTGGGGTTAGCGTTCAGATCCCAGTTTTGTGAACGTTTCTGTTCACTTTTCAAGTGAACTTAAACTACTTTTCTTAACTCTACACATTAAAAAAAAAAATCACAATCCCTATTGTTGAACTCATCTTGTGTGACTGCTGTTGTTGCTCTCTCTCACTCATGATTAACCATAAACAGTATCAAAGCCACATCAGAACGAATTCTGCGTCTCTGAATTGGAACCTTCTTAATGGGGGTTTTCAATGCTTTCAAACACATTTTGTGAATCTGCACAATATCCCCTTTCCACACTTTCATACATTTGCAGTGAATCACAGTCTAACCCTTCTGAATAGATAAAGCAATACCAAAAATACTGTTAGTAACTCCAGCTCTCATTGTAGGCCTTTGAATGCGTGTAATGGAGCTTGCAGTGCTTGGGGACTGGACCATGAAACTGAGCCAACACTGGGACTCCCCTGTTACCTAATCCCCAGTCACACCTGGAGACTTGTTGGGTCGGGGGCGCACACTCCAAATGATTTCTCACTAAATTTAAGAGAGAGAGCCAATAGTTTGGACAAATCTAATATTTAATCTAATATTTCTCATTATGTGATGTTTGAGATGAGATTGTTATAAAATAAAGACGATTCCAAGCCTGAAAATGTTCCAGACCTTACATTTGTTCATTTCATTTTCTTTACCACATATCCATTGTGGGTCACAGGGAAGCTGGAGCTAATTCCAGCTGACATTGGGCAAGAGGCAGGGCACACCTCAGACGGGTCACCAATCCATCGCAGGGCCAACACCGAGAGACAGGCAGCCATTTACACACCTACTGGCAATTTAGAGTAGCCAGTTGACCTAATCCACATGTCTTTGGACTGTGGGAGGAAACCCATGCAGGCACAAGGAGAACATGCAAACTCCACACAGAAAGGCCCCAGTCGGCTGTGAGGCTCGAACCTAGAACCTTCCTGCAGTGAACCAATAGTGCAAACCACTGTGCTGCCCCCTTACAGTTGCCCCTTACATACATTTTTCTATATTGAAGATATTTTCAGTTTTGTAGTGTATATTTCATTATTAGGATTGGGTCATAATGACAAAAAAATACAAATACTGATTATTTTTACATGCTGTATGCCCTAATACTTGTAAATATGGTTTGATAATGTTAAGTAAAACAGTAAATAAAATTTGTTTTAATGTATCTTAATGTAAATTGTTAACAGTAACACTTGTGTTCTGTTGTTGTTGCTGATATTGTTATAGCTGTTAATGTAGTTTTGACATTATTAGCTCATCCAGTCGACAGGCAATGAGCTTATGTCATCAAGTGATGTCCATCGTTGTCCACATTTCACAAAAATCACTTCTTCTCTCTCAGTTCTTCACTGATTTTTATTCTTTTTGGCAGGAAGGTAGGTCTGCCTGGGGTGCATATAGCTTCTACCCAAATTTGCATAATTGCAATTAATAATGAAGATATGGAGTAATTAAGCCCTAACGAGCAGTTTCTACATAAATCACTTCTTCTCCCTCAATTCTTCACCGATTTTGATGATTTTTGGCATGAAGGTAGGGGTACTTAGGGTACATATAGCTTCTACCCAGATTTGCTTAATTACAATTCTTAATGAAGTTATGGACTAATTAAGCCTTAATGAGCAGTTCAACAAAAATTGCTTCTTCTCAGTCAATTCCTCGCCATTTTGGATTCTTTCTGGCAAATAGGTAGGGATTCCTAGGATGTATATAACTTCTACATATAGCTTGTATATAGTGTATATAGCTTGCAACATTTCTTGCGCAAGGTGGCCCACTTTAGATAATTCCTTCTGGACTAGACAGGGCCGGAGTGAGCTACGCCGTCATTGACGGTCTTGTCATATTGTTATTTTTTTTTTCTCTGAAGGTGTTAAGGCCTGGTAATATTTGACTACATACTGGCCATATTTTTAACTGAAATTCCCCTGATCTTGTTGAATACAAGACATTATAGCTGTGAGGAGAAAGAGAGGAGGACCAGTGTTTAATATGTTGTCCAGGCAATGAGTTGTTTAGAATTTTTGGAATTAAACCTTGTCTGACAATTAATAATTTCATTAAAATTCACATGATTCAATTGACATGGAAATACATGAACATTAAGGTCATGGTTGTGGTACGCAGAGCCCATACATCTTCATTCATATGAGATTGAACAAAATCCAACCACATTGCCAGTATTTGTTTGAATTCATATAAATGAGATCACATTGTTATTGTTATAATCTTACAAATCTCATTTACTAAAACCATATGCCCATGGCCTACACTGGGACTTTATGCAGGTTTGTATACTGCAGGTCCATTGGTTCGCTTTATTTATTTGGACACTGACTCAGCTATAGCAATCTGTTCTGTGTAATAAAGCCCCTGTAAAGGGTGTCTAATCTGAAACTGAGAATAACTGCATTGATCTGCCTGGTCTTATCCAGCGTGCTGAGTGATGGTGTAGGATCGAAGGGACTGTGGCAACACCAATCACAACACATATTGCCAGAGAATGTCAGCATGAACATGAACAGACTGAAGTTTATATTGGAGAAGGAAACTCTGACGATGTGGCAGGACTTTCAGGTCATACAAAACCACATTCTGTGGAATAAAAAAAAACCTGTATAGAAGGAAAAAAAGCAGAAAAACACAGACAAATTAAAAAGGACATTATCTGTTGCCCAAACCTGAAAAGTAAATATGTTTGTGTAAAATCTAGGCACCATGCATGTTTGGATTTCCAAAAGTAAGAATGTTGGACTCCATTTGAACTGCATTTAAGATCAGTGTTCTTTATCTGTAAACTTCCTTTAATCCATTTGTCTACTTTTGTATTTTAGACAAGTATATTATCTTTCATCTGGTGAACTGAAAAGCACATGAAGTACACACAGCCCCTAAATCAGCTCTTTTAAAGTTTAAAGTGTTGACACGTCCCAGTAGCTGAATGCAAACTATGACACATTGTTCATAGTGTAAATGGTTTCTGTCCTTTCATTGCCTTATAGCTACATTTATTAACTATACCAGTAGATATCGCCTTCATTAAACAGTTTTTAGAGGGAGAAGGGCACAGAGAGAAAATCCTCAGGGTGGATAATGACTCTATGGAGACTTGCTAGGCTTTCTGAACACCTCTGTCTTTCTCTGTCTACATTATGTAAAACACCAGAGACTTCTATCAGCCTCCCATTCAGTCTTTAAAACTTTAAATGTTATATCTGCCTTTGTGCTGAGCTGCAATTAAGAGCCCACAGCTCTGAATAACAAAAGCAGTAGCTATGCTCCATCACTCCCTGGCCCCAGGTGATGCTCACGCCATCACACTTCAAAGGCTGATTTATCCCCTCCCAAAGCCTCTGTGCTCAGGTTCTAACACAAAGTCAGATCTCCCCAACACTCTTAAACTCATCACATTGACAGTTCTAATCTCAGGGTAGAGGAAACAGTGTAGAAGGACAGACATTCCTGAAGAAAAAAGAAATACCAATCATAGCTTGTCACCATATTGAGGTTTTTGCTTTGTAACATTTGGACTGAGCAATTGAATTTTCATTGCTTGCTTAATATTAATCTAATATAAAGATAGGCACTCCAAGTTAAGCCTAACATAAGAAAGTAGGTTGTAAAACAGGTCAAGGTGTCAAAAACCTGTTCTATAAGCCCTCTAAGAAATCTCGAGATATCCTCCTTGATCCTGACTTCATGAGATTATGACACCAAAACTGTTTGATTTCACTGCAAAAGCTCTGTGTTGTGCTACAAACATCTGACCTGTCTCAACAGGTAGTCTCGTTAAAAAGGAGTGTGCTGCATTTACTGCATCTCAGATAGGAAATAAAACACAACTTTTGAGTGTTGTTGTATAAAGTCAGACAACCAAACACCCAAGTCCATCACTACCACCAAGATTGACTCAAAATGGTAGCTTTCATAAATAGCTTCCAGTGACACCATTATAGACTTTTCTGTTAAAGAATGGCCTCAGGATATAGGCAAATTAGGCAAGTACAATGCCAAAAAACTATACTGTGAAAAACAAGTGACTTTGTTAGACATGCACTGACCCTGCCCAGTTTGCCCCCGTGACCCAAGACTGATCTTTGTGAGAGCTGTCTGTCAAATATGGGTGTGTTTTCTATTATATGATGAAGCAGAGCAGTAAGCATGTGTTATTATTATTTTGTTCTTGTCGCTGTTGTCACTTTGTACTGCTAGTTACACACGCATGCAGATTTCAATTTTAGACGTGGACACACAATTTTAATGCAGACCCATGCAGAAATAACTTCACTGTATATTTAAAAACAAAACAAACAAAATATATTCTATTAGAGGCATTTAGCAGACGCTCTTATCCAGAGCAATGTACAATGAACCCAGAGCAGCCTGGGGAGCAGTTGAGGGTTAGGTACCTTGCTCAAGGGCACTTCAGCCATTCCTGAGTGCCCTTGAGCAAGGTACCTAACCCTCAACTGCTCCCCAGGCTGCGCTGGGTTCGTTGTACATTGCTCTGGATAAGAGCGTCTGCTAAATGCCTCTAATGTAATGTATGTTTTTTTTAATATACAGTGAAGTTATTTTTGCATGGGTCTGCATTAACATTGTGTCCATGTCTAAAACTGAAATCTGCATGCGTGTATAACTAGCAGCATAAAGTGACAACAGTGACAAGAACAAAATAATAACAACAACAACACATGCTTACTGCTCTGCTTCATCATATAACAGAAAATACCAAGCAACCAAAGAAAACAAACAAACAAACAAACAAACAAACAAACAAACAAACAAACAAACCCATATGTAGTAGATGTATGTTCAGAACCCTAGTAGTTTCTCTGATCGTGACCATACATCTGGTGGACAGTCTGTAGGTATGGACATATGTCAGAAGTAAAGAGAAAGAGAGAGAAGAAAAGCATTATGGTTTTGATTAATTTAGGGAAGAAATTAGTTTAATGAAGGTGATGCACACAACGTCTTCTTATAAACCATCATATGGCATAGAAACTTAGTAAGAGGGAAGTTCTGCTCTCAGCAGTCTTTTCCTTTATTAGTGATGCCACAGCTCCATACAGACAAGGCTTTGTTCAGAAACACACTCACATATACTGTAGGTAAGCTGCAGCAAAACAATGTGGACCTGAATTTAATTGAACAAAGGAGTGCATGCACTTTTGGGTTGACATACTGTACACAACACTATATATATCCATCCATCCATCCATCCATCCATCCATCCATCCATTATGTCTAGCCGCTTATCTTGTTCTACAGGGTCGCAGGCAAGCTGGAGCCTATCCCAGCAGACTATGGGTGAGAGGTGGGGTACACCCTGGACAAGTCGCCAAGTCATCGCAGGGCTGACACATATGGCCCTTTTCCACTACCCTTTTTCAGCTCACTTCAGCTCGCTTCAGCTCACTTCAGCCCGACACGGCTCGCGTTTCGACGACCAAAAACCAGCACGACTCAGCTCGTTTCAGCCCTGCTTAGCCCCTAAAACTTGCACCGTTTTGGAGTGGGGCTGAAGCGAGCCAAGCCGTGCCGAGTGAGGTTGGGGGCATGAGCAGACACTCCCCTGTGCACTGATTGGTGAGGAGGAGTGTCCTCACATGCCCACACACGCCCCGCGAGCGCGCTGGGATCTGTAAACACCGCAAACCCGGAAGAAGGAGAATTACGAGAATTTCTGAAGCCTTATGCGCCTCGCCTCATCTATACGCTCTTGCCAGTATCTGTCCGCGTTGTCGGTGACAACAAGCCACAGCACCAAGACCAGCAACACTAACGACTCCATGTCCTTCATGTTTATTGTTTACTATTCGGGTCGTGAGACTACTGCTTAAAAGCTCACTGAATCAGTGACATACAGAGCATCGTGGATGAGTTCGCGGAGCGCAAGGCTCGTCGTATGCCCTTCAAATAATGCGCGCAGTAGGCTATTGATGTTTTATTATGAGCCATGTACAGTATGTAAAATAATAGTTGCACCCCGTAGTGTTGAAATTGGTAAACACAGTGCATTCAGTGAGGTTTGCACCGCCCTCCTTTTATTTCTGACTCTTCCTGTCACCGTTGCAACCTCTGAGCGCTCATTCGTATGCCCTTCAAATAATGTGCGCAGTATAGGCTATTGATGTTTTATTATGAGCCATGTACAGTATCCTAATGTTTTTTGTTTCTGAGTTACATGTTCGTTTGAAGGACTTGATGTACTAAATAACATAGTTGCACCCGGTAGTGTTGAAATTGGTAAACACCGCAGTTACGGACATTTTGTAGCCTAAAATGATGTTATGATAAGCTTTAATAAAGGGCCCGGTCATTTGCCCCGCCCCCGGCCCGGCTCTGACTTGTTCTGCCACTGTCACTGATGTCACTGTTTGCGCTGCTTAACGACATCACGTGACGTCCACCCACTTTCGCTAACTCCACCCAATGTGTCCACCCACTTCCAGCCAGCACGGTTCAGCGCGGTTGTAGTCGAAATGCAACTCCAACAGCCCCGCTCAGCTCGACTCAGCTCGACTCGGCACGGCACGGCTCAGCCACGTTTGTAGTGGAAAAGCGGCAAAAGAGACACACAACCATTTGCACTCACACTTACAGTCAATTTAGAGCCACCAATTAGCCTAACCTGCATGTCTTTGGACTGTGGGGGAAACCGGAGCACCCGGAGGAAACCCATGCAGACGGGGGAGAACATGCAAACTCCACACAGAAAGGCCCTCGCCAGCCACCGGGCTCGAACCCAGGACCTTCTTGCTGTGAGGCGACAGGGCTAACCACTACAACATATATATATATATATATATATATATATATAATCTCATCTCATCTCATTATCTGTAGCCGCTTTATCCTGTTCTACAGGGTCGCAGGCAAGCTGGAGCCTATCCCAGCTGACTATGGGTGAAAGGCGGGGTACACCCTGGACAAGTCGCCAGGTCATCACAGGGCTGACACATAGACACAGACAACCATTCACACTCACATTCACACCTACGGTCAATTTAGAGTCACCAGTTAACCTAACCTGCATGTCTTTGGACTGTGGGGGAAACCGGAGCACCCGGAGGAAACCCATGCGGACACAGGGAGAACATGCAAACTCCGCACAGAAAGGCCCTCGCCGGCCACAGGGCTCGAACCCAGACCTTCTTGCTGTGAGGCGACAGCGCTAACCACTACACCACCGTGCCGCTCATATATATATATATATATATATATATATATATATATATATATATATTTTTTTTTTTTCTTGAAATGCTGTGTGTGATCATTTTTGTTACCTTATATTTGTAGAATTCAGGTAAAGAAAGGACAGTTCAAATGAGACACTTATTTGACCTACTAGACACACACATGCATGCATGCCTTTGTGACACATATCATCTAAAAGCTTGAATGAATTGACAAGCAAGCAGCATTGAGCCGTGACGCTTTGAATAAACATCTCTCCCTGATGAGCCTTATGCCAAGCTGATTTTCTTGAAAGCAGAGACTGTTTCAGCTGCAAAATGTGGCCTCGTGGCCTATAGCATGTGGAGAATTTGTGGAAAATGGAACACCGATACATTATTGTCCCAACTCTGGAACTGGATACAAGATCTCTTTACCCTTCTTCTAGTCATTTGTAGAGAAGATCATAATGCCATTTCACCTGCTTGTTAGTCATCCGAGTGAAAAATTAATCTTCATATCGTAGTTCAGAAGAGGAACAGCTTGTACACATTTTAATGACAAATGCAGGATGAATCATTGGTCTATTTTACAGTCATGCACTTGTGTGAAGCAAGATATTTGCAATATCTCAGATCAAAGACTGGTGGAAAAAAATGCATAAACAGGTTGTTGTCTGTGACCCGTTGAAGTTTCAAACAAGGCTGCCAACTTGTTTCAGACCTGTCAGGTTACAAGAAACCATTCATCAGATGAGGCAGGGTTTAGGCAGCACAGATTCCAAGCAAGAGAAAGTTATAAGATAAAAGAGAATGTTTTTTTATGAGCTTTTAAACAGATAACTGGACATGTCTCCTTGACACAAGGCTTTCAGTCTCAGTCTGAAATGACTAAAAGCATCTGATGGTAACAAATCTATGATGCATGTTGTTATTTCAATTGCCAAGTGACCCATACTGTAACCAAGTACCCATGGTGAGTTTGATTACCCTTTTCCCGAGGGTACTAAATGAATGGACATATGATTGTAGTGAGAACAGTACAGGTCATTGACCCAATAATATCAAGAGTATTTCATTCATTTTGAAACAAACAAACACTAGATAACTCCAATTCTGTTGGACAGTGTGGCACAGCAATGGCATACAGTGATGCTTGAAAGTTTGTGAACCCTTTAGAATTTTCTATATTTCTGCATAAATATGACCTAAAACATCATCAGATTTTCACACAAGTCCTAAAAGTAGATAAAGAGAACCCAGTTAAACAAATGAGACAAAAATATTATACTTGGTCATTTATTTATTGAGGAAAAGGATCCAAAATTACATATCTGTGAGTGGCAAAAGTATGTGAACCTCTAGGATTAGCAGTTAATTTGAAGGTGAAATTAGAGTCAGGTGTTTTCAATCAATGGGATGACAATCAGGTGTGAGTGGGCACCCTGTTTTATTTAAAGAACAGGGATCTATCAAAGTCTGATCTTCACAACACATGTTTGTGGAAGTGTATCATGGAATGAACAAAAGAGATCTCTGAGGACCTCAGAACAAGCATTGCTGATGCTCATCAGGCTGGAAAAGGTTACAAAACCATCTCTAAAGAGTTTGGACTCCACCAATCCACAGTCAGACAGATTGTGTACAAATGGAGGAAATTTAAGACCATTGTTACCCTCCCCAGGAGTGGTCGACCAACAAAGATCATTCCAAGAGCCAGGCATGTAATAGTTGGCAAGGTCACAAAGGACCCCAGGGTAACTTCTAAGCAACTGAAGGCCTCTCTCACATTGGCTAAAGTTAATGTTCATGAGTCCACCATCAGGGGAACACTGAACAACAATGGTGTGCATGGCAGGGTTGCAAGGAGAAAGCCACTGCTCTCCAAAAAGAACATTGCTGCTCTTCTGCAGTTTGCTAAAGATCATGTAGACAAGCCAGAAGGCTATTGGAAAAATGTTTTGTGGACAGATGAGACCAAAATAGAGCTTTTTGGTTTAAATGAGAAGTGTTATGTTTGGAGAAAGAAAAACACTGCATTCCAGCATAAGAACCTTATCTCATCTGTGAAACATGGTGGTGGTAGTGTCATGGTTTGGGCCTGTTTTGCTGCATCTGGGCCAGGACGGCTTGCCATCACTGATGGAACAATGAATTCTGAATTATACCAGCAAATTCTAAAAGAAAATGTCAGGACATCTGTCCATGAACTGAATCTCAAGAGAAGGTGGGTCATGCAGCAAGACAACGACCCTAAGCACACAAGTCATTCGACCAAACAATGGTTAAAGAAGAATAAAGTTAATGTTTTGGACTGACCAAGTCAAAGTCCTGACCTTAATCCAATCGAAATGTTGTGGAAGGACCTGAAGTGAGCAGTTCATGTGAGGAAACCCACCAACATCCCAGAGTTGAAGCTATTCTGTATGGAGGAATGGATTAAAATTCCTCCAAGCTGGTGTGCAGGACTGATCAATAGTTACCGGAAACGTTTAGTTGCAGTTATTGTTGCACAAGGGGGTCACACCAGATACTGAAAGCAACGGTTCACATACTTTTGCCGCTCACAGATATGGAATATTGGATCATTTTCCTCAATAAATAAATGACCAAGTGTATTATTTTTGTCTCATTTGTTTAACTGGGTTGTCTTTATCTACTTTTAGGACTTGTGTGAAAATCTGATGATGTTTTAGGTCATATTTATGCAGAAATATAGAAAATTCTAAAGGGTTCTCAAATTTTCAAGCACCACTGTACATTGTAACATACACTACCGGCCATTTTATTAGGCACACCCATGCACTTCCTGTTTTATGCAGTTCTCTAATCAGCCAGTCCCTTGACAGCAGCACAAAGCATAAATTCATGCAGATACAAATCAAGAGCTTCAGTTAATGTTCACTTCAAACATCAGAATGGGAAAAATTGTGATCTCTGTGACTTTCACTGTGGTATGGGTGCTGGTGTCAGATGGACTGGTTTGAGTATTTCAGAAACTGCTTCTGATCTCCTGGGGTTTTCATACACAACAGTCTCTAGAGTTTACACAGAATGGTTTGAAAAACAAACAAACCAACAAAACAAAAACTAAAAACATTGACTGAGCGACAGTTCTATGGTTGGAAATGCCTTGTTCATAAGAGAGGTGAGAGGAAAATGGACAGATTGGTTTGAGCTGCCAGGAAGGATAGAGTAACTCATATAATCACTCTTTATAACCGTGGTGAGCAGAAAAGCATCTCAGCATGCAACAGCAGAAGAGCACATTGGGTTCCACTCCTGCCAGCCAAGAACAGGAATCCAAAAATGAAGAAAAAGTTCCTATTTAAGTGGCTGGTGTGGACATGTAACATTTAAAATGACTGTCAAATTGTATTTCTCTTTTCCTCTGGTGGCTTTGGGAGATAGGAATACATTACAGGCATTTAGCAGATGCTCTTATCCAGGAGCAGGGGAGCAGTTGGTGGTTAGGTGCTTTACTCAAGGGCACATCAGCCATCTCTGCTGGTCCAGGGAATCAAACCAGCAACCTTTTGGTCCCAAAGCTGCTTCTCTAACCATTAGGCCATGGTGTCCGTGTTTTATTATAAAATGTAATGTAGCCACACTTAGCCTGATAATGATGCCTTATGCTACCTGTGATTCACATAAAATCTGCATCTGAATATCAAATAGCTTCCTATACACTATACATACACCCAGTACACTTTCTTAGGTACATTTGTATTGTCCCTTCAGTTATTCTTCCATCTATCAATGGAAAGGGACTGCTGACTTTACACGACAACTAATTTTTCTCTATGCATAGTGCATGTTAATCATTCTCAAGTATAGTGTCAGTGTCATTTTCAGAGGTAAGTTTTGGACCCTAGTTTCTGACCATAGTTGCCACTACTATGTAAGTGTCCCTCCTGTGCTATAAATATCCCCCAGTTCAAATGAGACAGCCAGATATGGAGGTCCTTTTCCATTGAAGGGTTGGTTATACGGGCACTGACACTGTGCACAACAACCTCATTTATCATGTTAATGTGGCATTGTGGCATTGTAGAAGACTACACTATGTATGATAGAATGGCATTTACAATTCATTCAAAAAATGCATTGACCATGTACAACCCCAATGCCAAAAAACTTGGGAAACTGTGTAAAACATAAATAAAAACAAAATGTGAAGATTTGCAAATCATGGAAACCATATATTTCATTGAAAATAGTACAAAGACAACATATCAAATGCTGGAACCAAGAAATGTTATTGTTTTTTGAAAAGTATATGCTCCTTTTGAATTTGATGTCAGCAACACATTTCAGACAAGTTGAGACAGGGGCAACAAAAGACTGAAAAAGTTGTGTAATGCTAAAAAAATCTAAACTGGTTAATTGGCAACAGGTCAGTCATATGACTGGGTATAAAAAGAGCATCCCAGAGAGGCTGTCTCTTAGAAGTAAAGATGGTGAGGGGTTCACTGCTCTGTGAAAGACTGTGTGGGCAAATAGTGCAACAATTTAAGAATAAAGTTCCTCAATGTAAAATTGCAAAGAATTTGGGGATCACATCATCTATGGTACATAATATCATTAAAAGATTCAGAGAATCTGGAGAAATCTCTGTATGCAAGAGACAAGGCTGAAAACTGACACTGGATGCCTGTGATCTTCAGGCCCTCAGGTGAAACTGCATTAAAAGCGGACACGTGTCTGTAGTGAAAATCACTGTATGGGCTCAGGAACACTTCAGAAAATCATCGACTGTGAAAACATTTAATTACTAGTCTGGCTAACGCGACAAAGCTCTACGAGCTATTGGTCTGGCCAAGATATTAAGCCCAACCGTTTCCCAGAGCCCGTGGTTGACCTGCCTCCCTGAAATGCCTCAGTTTGCTACTGGTCAAAGCCAGAAAAGGCTGTGACGAAGCTTAAACCAATCACATCACTCTTTCCTCTGACGTATGCGACGCGACGGGGCTAACTGGTAGATTAAACTCTTACCGAAGCCGGTCGGGAGCAAGGCGAAAACATCCTTCCTTTCAATAAATACCTCCAGGGCTGCTCTTTGCTCCGTTTTCAATGAGAACTTCCCGTTGAATGCTTTCAATACAGCATCTATGCGTAATAGATGCGGAAGCGTGAATGAAGCGCTTCCGGCATAGATTCTGTAAACAATCTATGGCTTCCGGTCACAGTTCTACTATGTCAGTGCCTTGAACACGCCTCTACCCAGGGCCGTTGGAGATGCTCAAAGTTGATTGGTTCCCGATTTTTCGGGAGCTTGGAAGAGCTGTAGATAGCTTGCCTGGCCAGACTAAGCTCGCAACAGGCCCTTGTGTTGCGTCACGCTTAGGATGGGCGGGCCCAGGCTATTTAATTACTGCATCCACAAATGCATGTTAAGTCCATATATAAACAATATCCAGAAACACAGCTACCTTTTCTGGACCCGAGCTCTTTTATGATGGACTGAGGCGAAATGGAAATTTGTCCTGAGGTCTGACCAATCAAAAGTGGAAATTCTTTTCAGAAATCATAGACACCACGTCCTCCAAGCTAAAGAGGAGAGGGACCATCTGTCTTATCAGTGAACAGTTCAAAAACCAGCATCTGCGATGGTTTGAAGGTGCGTTAGTGCACATGACATGGGTACCGTAGCTTGTACATCTGGGAAGGCATCATTAATGCTGAATGATATATACACGTTTCAGAGCAATATGCTGCCATCCAGACAAAATCTTTTTCAGGGAAGGCCTTCCTTCATTCAGCAATGCCAAACTGCTTTCTGCACATATTAAAACTGCATTGTTCCATAGTGAAAGAGTCCAGGTGCTAAACTGGCCTGCCTGCAGTCCAGACCTGTCTCCCATTTAAAACATTTGGCACGTTATGAAATGTAAAATGTGACAAAGGAGACCCTAGACTGTTGAGCAACCGAAATTGTATATTAGGCAAGAATGGGACAACATTTCTCTTTCAAAACTACAGCAATTGGTCTCCTCAGTTCCGAAACGTTTACAGAGTGTTGTTAAAAGTAGAGTTGATGCAACACAGTGCCTTGTTAAACATGCCCCTGTCCCAACTTTTCTGAAATGTGTTGTTGACATCAAACTCAAATGAACATATCTATATAAGTGGCAAAGTTTGTTTGTTTGTCTTGAGGTAACGTCACCATTTCTCGACTGATTTTCACCAAATTTGGCAAGTAGGTCCGGGAATGACCTGGAATTTTGCAGATATAAACAAAATTCATGTGTGGGCCCCAGAGAGGTCCCACTCCCTCCCTCAATGCCTTTCACATTACATTTATCAACACAAACTCTTGACAGATCTTCAATAAACTTGGCACATAGGTACAGGAGGTAGCCACAATTTGGCAGAACTCAGAAATTCCATATTTGGGCCCCAGGGGGCCCCCGGTGGGCCCCTGGGTGGTGGATGTTTGGAGTTTTGTTTGTCTTGGGTTAACATCACCATTTCTTGACAGATCTTCATCAAATTTGATATGAAAGTCTGGGGGCAACCCAGAATTTTGCAAAACCCGAGCAACGCCTGGGTAACCTGCTAGTGTGTGTATATATATATATATATATATATATATATATATATATTTCAAAAAACAATAAAATTTCTCAGTTTCAACATTTGATATGCTGTCTTTGTATTATTTTCAATGAAATATAAGGTTTCCATAATTTGCAAATTATTGCATTCTGTTTTTATTTACAGTTTACACAGCATCCCAACTTTTTTGGAATTGGGGCTGTATTTTTTGTCAAATTTTGAATGGTCATCTGACAAAGGTTGCATTGACATATACTCCATTTTACAAAGAGTAATGTATCGGCACGCCTGGAATTATTTGGGTACTTTTGAATTGAATAGCTACAGGCCAATAAACTTACTGCAACTCATGTTGGCCTGTGCTCATAGGAACAGCTTCCTGCAAATTATAACATAAAATCAGCTGTATGTTTTGTTTTTTTTTAAACCACGTGTCAAAGAAAATCAATGTGTGAATCTCTAGTGGGAGCTAATTCAGATACTTCACCATATTGCTCTCACCACACTGCTCTTCCTGCCAAAAGTTTGTGGACACCTGACCATTACATACATATGTGCTTTGTTTAACATCTCATTCCAGATTCAATTCCACCCCGTAGATTTTGGAACGTGGCTGTATGATTTTCTCAGTGAGCCACGAGAACATTAGTGAGGTCAGGCACTAATGTTGGCCATATAATATATTTAAACAGCCAGTGTGTGAAGCCTACTTTGCCCTGCGATGTTAGTAACATCTCTTCTAAGAGGGGAAAAACAGGAATAATTTCCCTTGAGCAAATTTGCTCCAAATTATGAAAAAAAGGTTCCCATGAGACAACTGCTCTAAATGTGATAGTGGGTAAAATGATATTGTCATTAAAAAGATTGACTGTATATCAAAGGCAGAAAATAAGGCCCAGTTAGAATTGATGTGGGAACTTAAAATGAGTTGCTGTTTCACCATGCTAATAAAAAACGTGTTACAAATCTGCACAAATTAGGACTAACTACTAAAATGACGTTTAATATGTGACATTAATGTGTGTGTGTGTGTCAGTCAGACAGGCACCTGTTAAGTATACAAAGTAATATGTCTTTTAGGTTAATGCTCATGGCCCACATGACACAGTCACAACATATACAATCATGCATGCAACCATACTGGCACAGACTCTCTCTCTCTCTCACTCTCTCTCTCTCTCTCTTTGTCTCTCTCTCTCCTCCCTCATTCATCTCCTGCTGCAGTCTCTCCCTATCCCTCCAAAACTTCTGTCTGAGCCAACACCTCCTACATGCAGAATGCTGCTCTGTGGGTACTCACAATGACAGAGGTGCTGTGTTTACCCTCCACCGCCTGCTGCCGCTGGCTGTTGGCTCACATACACACACACACACGAGCACACTCTCTCCTTTGCTTCTCTTTTTGTGGGAGGCTGGGGCATGTACAGCCATTGCCATATGGGAGCTTTAATAATGCATTTTCTCTCATACAAATACACAATGAAGCATATCCTCATTCATGATGATTCACAGAAGTCCTTCTAATGAAATCAGAGGGAAAGTCCCACACTGTTCTGCTACTGTGCCTACTCAGACGATACTGCGTGAGCCTCAGATGAGCCAAGAAAGCAAGGGAAAGAAAGAGGAGAAGAAAGGAAAGCTAGGCCTTGGGGCTATGCCGGTCTGCCTCTCCCTGTCACCCTCAAAATGCTAGAATGTCCTTCTACTGGACTGCACAAAGGCAAAAGATCCAGTATCAGCCACTGTAAGTGGTAAACATGACCAAAGTCTGCGGATGGAATATTTCTCCACTGAGCTACAGCAGGGCACCACAGTGGTGCAGCTGTTAGCACTGTCACTACCCAGCAAGCAGGTTCTGGGTTTGAACCTGCTGGTCAGCTGGGGCCTTTCTGTGTAGAGTTTGCATGTTCTCCTCATTCCCTCAGTTCAAAGACACGTAGGTCAACTGGCTTCTCTAAATTGTCCATAGGTGTGAATGTGAGAGTGAATGTCTGTCTCTCTGTGTTAGCCCTGTAGTAGACTGGCACCCTGTCCAGGGTGTGCCCTGTCTCTAGCCCAATGTTAGTTGGGATTGGCTCCAGATCACCTGCAGTAGAAAAGTCTCATCTCATCTCATTATCTGTAGCCGCTTTATCCTGTTCTACAGGGTCGCAGGCAAGCTGGAGCCTATCCCAGCTGACTACAGGCGAAAGGCGGGGTACACCCTGGACAAGTCGCCAGGTCATCACAGGGCTGACACATAGACACAGACAACCATTCACACTCACATTCACACCTACGGTCAATTTAGAGTCACCAGTTAACCTAACCTGCATGTCTTTGGACTGTGGGGGAAACCGGAGCACCCGGAGGAAACCCACGTGGACACGGGGAGAACATGCAAACTCCACATAGAAAGGCCCTCGCCGGCCACGGGGCTCAAACCCGGACCTTCTTGCTGTGAGGCGACAGCACTAACCACTACACCACCGTGCTGCCCAGTAGAAAAGTGGTTTAGAAAATGAATGAATGAATGAACTACTGCAGGTTAGATTTGCTCAACTGGTGGAACTGAACCTGATTCAAATAATGTTACTACATATTAATATACATAAAATTCGGGTTAGGGCGGCACGGTGGTGTAGTGGTTAGCGCTGTCGCCTCACAGCAAGAAGGTCCAGGTTCGAGCCGCGTGGCCGGCGAGGGCCTTTCTGTGCGGAGTTTGCATGTTCTCCCCGTGTCCACGTGGGTTTCCTCCGGGTGCTCCGGTTTCCCCCACAGTCCAAAGACATGCAGGTTAGGTTAACTGGTGACTCTAAATTGACCGTAGGTGTGAATGTGAGTGTGAATGGTTGTCTGTGTCTATGTGTCAGCCCTGTGATGACCTGGCGACTTGTCCAGGGTGTACCCCGCCTTTCGCCTGTAGTCAGCTGGGATAGGCTCCAGCTTGCCTGCGACCCTGTAGAACAGGATAAAGCGGCTACAGATAATGAGATGAGATGAGATGAGATGAGAAAATTCGGGTTCTACAACTCTTTGTGGCATTATTTCGGGACTGCAGTTGTCATTAACAGTTCTGCACTCAAGTCTTCATCAATGAACAGTCGATAACTTCAACAAAATAGACTTCATGCTAATACCATAATGAATTTGTTGTTTACACAATTGCACTTTGTGACTATATAGGATGCAGTTATAGAACCAAGTTATTTATAATGTCGTTATCTGTTATCACCCAAATGAGGATGGGTTCCCTTTTGAGTCTGATTCCTCTCAAAGTTTCTTCCTCATGTCATCTGAGGAAGTTTTTCCTTTTCACCATGGCCTCAGACTTGCTCATCAGGCATAAATAAATGTATTAGGGATAAATGAGTTTATATGATTAATGTCTTAATTTTTCTCTAAAGCTGCTTTGTGACAATGTCTGTTGTTAAAAGTGCTATACAAATAAACTTGACTTGATTTGACAGACCACAAAAGCCTGGAGCACCTGAAAACAGCAAAATGGCTGAATCCCCGTCAGGCTAGGTGGGCGTTCTTCTTTACCCAGTTCCAGTTCACTATCTCATATCATCCAGGCTCCAGAAACACTAAGGCCAATGCCCTCTCCAGAATCCACACCATCTCCAAGAACAATCCAGAACCCACTCCAATCATGCCACCCAAATGCTATTATATGGGAGGTGGACAAAGAGCTAGCACAAGCCCAGCCTCGCAATCCTCCTGAAGCCTGTCCTCCTGATCTCATGTATGTGCCTCCCCAATTCTGAGGTCGACTCATCACTTGAGCTCATGCATCCCCAGCCACAGGACACCCTAGCAGTCAACCAACGTATCAACTCATTCAAAATAAATATTGGTGGGAGAATGTGGTCTCGGAGGTCAACGATTTTGTTTCCTCCTGTTCCACTTGCACCCAAGCCAAGGTACCCCGGACTCTGCCCGCTGGAAAACTCTGCCCATTCCCAGTACTCCAAAGATCCTGGTCACATACTACCATCGACTTCATCACGGACCTGCCCAAGTCTCAGGGCAACACCGTCATCCTAGTAGTTATTGATTGCTTCTCCAAGGCATTAAAACTCATTCCCCTGACTGGCCTGCCCACAGCCTTCAAGACTGCTGAACTCCTGTTCACTCATGTTTTCAGATACTATAGAATCCCAAATGATATTGTTAGTGACTGAGGTCCTTAGTTCACATCCAGGGTTTGGACCAAGTTTATGGACAAGCTACGGGTCTCTGTAAACCTAACCTTGGGGTATCATCCTCAATCTAATAGCCAACTCCTCAGAGTATACTGCATGGAAAACCAGAAGGATTGGGTGCAGTACCTTCCCTGGGCAGAATATGCCCAGAACTCCCTAAAACACTCAGCCACTCAGCTAACACCCTTTCAGTACATCCTTGGTTATCAGCCACCTTTATTTCTATTTCACCTCTATTTCACAAATAAAGTGACTTGACTATTTCGTCAAACATAGCTGTTTTGTCTACAAGTGGAAGATTTTCTAAGTCAAAATGAAATCCTTATACAAATGTAGCATGTCACTGCTCAAAACATAATACCAATAACAATGCCAACACAGTACTGGGGCGACACTCTAAATGTCCACTCAAAATGTCCAACACACTCAGCTCCCCTCCCAGATACATGTGCACATAACCTCCATCATTCTAATTATAGATCAGGGAACTGGAGAATGTATCTGTATGTGTGGTAATAGTTTGTCTGAGTATGCAGTTACAATAAGTCATCTGTTAGGCCAGAATTGGGGAGCATGATGCAGGCAATGAAGTATGCACACTGAATGAAAGTGGTGTCATTGGCCTTTCCTTAAACTGTTTCTGGCTAAATCAAATTAGTGCCATGGCGCCCAATCAGCACATTCAGTCGTGCAAAATTCCCCAAAATACCACCAGTCTTGCTTTTGTCTTTGACACTGAGGATGTTACGTTCTATGGAATGCAAGAATCAATGGGGTGGGGGGGGGGGGGGGGGGGGGGGGAAGATATTTTTGTAGCGACTGTCTCCCAAAATATGGAATAATGCATACAATTGTAGGGGCCTCAGAATTTTTAAAGAGGATACAAAAAATGAAAACTTGTGTATGTGACTTGTGACTATATTTAATAGTTTGCCGCATGTGAATGCTACAGAGACATGAAAACAGGCTAACACACACATGCATGCACACACTCATGCACCCACATACACGCACACAGGCATAAGTCTATAGTGTTGCTTGGCTGTGTGGGAGTTTTCTTGCCTGATCAATACTCATCAGTGACCTTTCCACTTGGCCACACTGTTAGCCCAAATGTGATGGGAGCATGGCATGGAAATTTTAGCGGTGCAAGTTGTTATTTCAGCTGCTACTAAACATGCATTTTATGACATATCCATTAGAAAAAAATTACTCAGTGGCTTGAGGGTCAGTGATCAATTGCCATGTGTGTCAGTCAAAATCTAAGTATTCCCAATAGCTCAATCAGCAGTAATTACACATGTCAGAAGTGCTCTGCTTATACTAGCCTATTTACTTAGGCTTAATTCTGAAATAATTTGATCTACAAAAATAGTAATAACATCAAATGTCCTTGATATTTTGATACGTGGCCTTAAATTCATTGATTGTTCTATTTTTTAAAAAAATAATAAAATTGGTAGTCTGTGATTCAAATTCAGTAGCTTTCGGTCCATTAAACAAAAATAATTTGGTGTCGGGAACAATTGTTTTTCTAACCTACACTTGAAATATCTGAAAGGCAGTCTAGCTTTAATTATGATTGGAAGTTATTTAATTTGAGGGGATTCACTAGCAAATAATGTGCATGAAATCACTCACTTCACGCAGTCAAGCAGACAGAGGAAGTCCGTGTGTGTGTGCGCATGTGCGGGTTTACCTTTGACCGTGCACTAACAATTACATTCTGTCGCTAAACGAACAGCTGATCACACTGAGGTGCTCGATATTTATTAGTTTGGTCCTGCATTTCCTTTCCTTCCCAACATAACATCTTTCCTTCTCGCTTTCTGTTACTGTATTTGGTCTTTCACGTTTCATTCATGTCCTCCATTTTCCTCTCCTGTTTCAGATTTGTATCCCACAATGCCTTGAGCAAACGGGGAAAGCCTGTTACATGATGCATGACGTAGTATCTTGTATTGCATCATGGAGAAGCAGGAAAAAAATAGCGGAGAATTTAGGGCCACGTGGCCTTAAATTCATTAATTGTTCTATTTTTTAAAAAAATGATAAAATTGGAAGTCTGTGATTTGAATTCAGAAGCTTTCGTTCCACTAAACAAAAATAATTTGTTGTCTGGGACAATTGTTTTTCTGACCTACACTTGAAAAATCTGAAAGGCAGTCTAGCTTTAATTATGATTGTTAGTTATTAATTTGAGGGGATTCACTAGCAAATAATGTGCATGAAATCGCTCACTTCACGCAGTCAAGCAGACAGAGGAAGTCCATGTGAGTGTGCACGCGTGGGTTTATCTTTGACTGTGCACTAACAATTACATCATTCCGTCGCTAAATGAACAACTGATCACACCGAGGTGCTCGATATTTATTAGCTTGGTCCTGCATTTCCTTTCCTTCACAACATAATGTCTTTTCTTCTAATTTTCTGTTACTGTATTTGGTCTTTCATGTTTCATTTGTGTCCTCCATTTAACTCTCCTGTTTCAAATTTGTATCCCACAGCAAATGGGGAAAGCCTGCCACATGATGCATGATGTAGTATCTTGTATTGCATCATGGTGAAGCAGGAAAAAATAGTGCAGAATTTAGGGGCATGTGGCCTTAAATTCATTAATTGTTCTATTTTTTAAAAAAATTATCAAATTGGAAGTCTGTGATTCAAATTCAGTAGCTTTCGGTCCACTAAACAAAAATAATTTGGTGTCGGGGACAATTGTTTTTCTGACCTACACTTGAAAATTCTGAAAGGCAGTCTAGCTTTAATTATGATTGGAAGTTGTTTAATTTGAGGGGATTCACTAGCAAATAATGTGCATGAAATCACTCACTTCACGCAGTCAAGCAGACAGAAGAAGTCCGTGTGCGCACACGTGCTGGTTTACCTTTGACCGTGCACTAACAATTACATCATTCTGTCGCTAAACGAACAGCTGATCACACTGAGGTGCTCAATGTTTATTAGTTCGGTCCTGCGTTTCCTTTCCTTCGCAACATAACGTCTTTTCTTCTCGTTTTCCATTACTGTATTCGGTCTTTCACGTTCCATTCGTGCCCTCCATTTTCCTCACCTGTTTCAAATTTGTATCCCACAATGCCTTGAGCAAACAGGGAAAGCCTGCCATGTGATGCATGACGTAGTATCTTGTATTGCATCATGACGAAGCAGGAAAAAATAGCAGAGAATTTAGGGCCACATGGCCTTAAATTCATTAATTGTTCTATTTTTAAGAACATAATAATAAAATTGGAAGTCTGTGATTCAAATTCAGTAGCTTTCATTCCACTAAACAAAAATAATTTGGTGTCGGGGACAATTGTTTTTCTGACCTACACTGAAAAATCTGAAAGGCAGTCCATCTTTAATTATGATTGGAAGTTATTTAATTTGAGGGGATTCACTAGCAAATAACGTGCATTAAAGTATGAAATCGCTCACTTCATGCAGTCAAGCAGACAGAGGAAGTCCGTGTGTGTGCGCACACGCGGGTTTACCTTTGACCGTGCACTAACAATTACATCATTCCGTCACTAAACGAACAGCTGATCACACCGAGGTGCTCGATATTTATTAGCTTGGTCCTGCATTTCCTTTCCTTCGCAACATAACATATTTTCTTCTCGCTTTCTGTTACTGTATTCAGTCTTTCACATTTCATTTGTGCCCTCCATTTTCCTCAGCTGTTTTAAATTTGTATCCCACAATGCCTTGAGCAAACGGGGAAAGCCTGCCATGTGATGCATGATGTAGTATCTTGTATTGCATCATGGCGAAGCAGGAAAAAATAGCAGAGAATTTAGGGCCACGTGGCTTTAAATTCATTAATTGTTCTATTTTAAAGAAAATAATAATCAAATTGGAAGTCTGTGATTCAAATTCAGTAGCTTTCGGTCCACTAAACTTAAATAATTTGGTATCGGGGACGATTGTTTTTCTGACCTACACTTGAAAAATCTGAAAGGCAGTCTAGCTTTAATTATGATTGGAAGTTATCAATTTGAGGGGATTCGCTAGCAAATAATGTATATGAAATCGCTCACTTCACGCAGTCAAGCAGACAGAGGAAGTCCGTGTGTGTGTGCGCATGTGCTGGTTTATCTTTGACTGTGCACTAACAATTACATCATTCTGTCGCAAAACAAACAGCTGATCACACCGAGGCGCTTGATATTTATTAGTTCGGTCCTGCGTTTCCTTTCCTTCGCAACATAACGTCTTTTCTTCTCGTTTTCCATTACTGTATTCGGACTTTCACGTTTAATTCGTGCCCTCCATTTTCCTCTCCTGTTTCAAATTTGTATCCCACAATGCCTTGAGCAAACGGGGAAAGCTTGCCATGTGATGCATGGTGAAGCAGGAAAAAATAGCCAAGAATTTAGGGCCACATGGCCCTAAATTTTTAAGAAAATAATAATAAAATTGGAAGTCTGTGATTCGAATTCAGTAGCTTTCGTTCCACTAAACAAAAATAATTTGATGTCGGGGACGATTGTTTTTCTGACCTACACTTGAAAAATCTGAAAGGCAGTCTATCTTTAATTATGATTGGAAGTTATTTAATTTGAGGGGATTCACTCCCAAATAACGTGCATTAAAGTGTGAAATCGCTCACTTTACGCAGTCAAGCAGACAGAGGAAGTCCGTGTGTGTGCGCACACGTGGGTTTACCTTTGACCGTGCACTAACAATTACATCATTCCGTCACTAAATGAACAGCTGATCACACCGAGGTGCTCGATATTTATTAGTTTGGTCCTGCGTTTTCTTTCCTTCGCAACATTCTCGTTTTCAATTACTGTATTCGGACTTTCACGTTTCATTCGTGCCCTCCATTTTCCTCTCCTGTTTCAAATTTGTATCCCACAATGCCTTGAGCAAACGGGGAAAGCTTGCCACGTGATGCATGGTTGGTGAAGCATGAAAAAATAGCCGAGAATTTAGGGCCACATGGCCCTAAATTTTTAAGAAAATAATAATAAAATTGGAAGTCTGTGATTCGAATTCAGTAGCTTTCGTTCCACTAAACTAAAAATAATTTGGTGTCGGGGACGATTGTTTTTCTGACCTACACTTGAAAAATCTGAAAGGCAGTCTAGCTTTAATTATGATTGTTAGTTATTAATTTGAGGGGATTCACTAGCAAATAATGTGCATGAAATTGCTCACTTCACGCAGTCAAGCAGACAGAGGAAGTCCGTGTGCGCGCACGTGCTGGTTTACCTTTGACTGTGCACTGACATTTACATCGTTTTGTCGCTAAACGAACAGCTGATCACACCGAGGTGCTCGATATTTATTAGTTTGGTCCTGCGTTTTCTTTCCTTCGCAACATTCTCGTTTTCAATTACTGTATTCGGTCTTTCACGTTTCATTCGTGCCCTCCATTTTCCTCTCCTGTTTCAAATTTGTATCCCACAATGCCTTGAGCAAACGTGGAAAGCCTGCCACGTGATGCACGGTCGGTGAAGCAGGAAAAAATAGCCGAGAATTTAGGGCCACATGGCCCTAAATTTTTAAGAAAATAATAATAAAATTGGAAGTCTGTGATTCGAATTCAGTAGCTTTCATTCCACTAAACAAAAATAATTTGGTGTCGGGGACGATTGTTTTTCTGACCTACACTTGAAAAATCTGAAAGGCATTCTAGCTTTAATTATGATCGGGCTATGAAAGCGCAGAAAAGAAGTCAAACAAAACTAATGTTTGTAAATAAATACGTTCGGCAATCCAAGGACAAAAGGTAATGAGTTAGTCAGTCACACCGGCCCGGATGTGTGAGTGCACGGAGAGCGCCGTGTTAATTGCTGTGCTAATTAAGGCATGATTGCATTGCAGTTGCTTCACACATGCAGGTGATTAAAATTTTAACGAAGCATATTACTTGGCGCAGTTAACAGGTGCCAGTCCGACTCTCTCTCTCTCTCTCTCTCTCGGAGAGAAAGACTGACTCACTCACTTTCTTTTGCTAATCCGCGTGAGGCGGCAGCCTATTAAAACTTGGCGCGCGCTTCTGGGTCGTCCTTACCGGATCAGACCCGCAGAGGCGTTAATAAAAAAAACTCGACGACGTCCCGACTGCCAGCTCGCGCCAGTCCGCTCTCCGGATACACTGAAGCATCGCGAGGACGTCGCGCGCTCATAATGACAGCGCGTTTCGCACGTGATCGATTTGGTGAAGAGGACGCTCCGGCTCGCGCGCAGCCTGGGAAACTCCGCAGCTGTGACACGCGCGCGGAGGCGTTCTCACGGAGCGCGCGCCTCCAGATGCCACATGAGCCCAACAGTGCGGTGCGTTCTGGAGTGATGGAACCTATAGGGCACCTCGAAAGCGGAACGCCCACGGCAGTTGTTTCTAGGTTCTTTAGCATTTATTTCACACGGCAAGGCTTTAAAATGGGCTCTTATTTACACTACCGTTCAAAAGTTTGGGGTCCATACCTGTCAACTTTGAGGTTTGAAAAAAAAAGGGATATTTCCCAGATTTTTAACTCAAAATAAGGGAAAATTTCGGAAAGTCGGGCGCTGTCGCCTCACAGCAAGAAGGTCCGGGTTCGAGCCCCGGGGCTGGCGAGGGCCTTTCTGTGCGGAGTTTGCATGTTCTCCCCGTGTCCGCGTGGGTTTCCTCCGGGTGCTCCGGTTTCCCCCACAGTCCAAAGACATGCAGGTTAGGTTAACTGGTGACTCTAAATTGACCGTAGGTGTGAATGTGAGTGTGAATGGTTGTCTGTGTCTATGTGTCAGCCCTGTGATGACCTGACGACTTGTCCAGGGTGTACCCCGCCTTTCGCCCGTAGTCAGCTGGGATAGGCTCCAGCTTGCCTGCGACCCTGTAGAAGGATAAAGCGGCTAGAGATAATGAGATGAGATGAGATTTCAGAAAGTCATACCCTTCACCAAAAGTGGGTGTGTAGTTGAATGGGGAGCAATTTTCTATCTAGTATTTGTGATTTCCTGTACTCTGGTGCGTGTTGGTGATAGCCAAGACCCAAACTCAATATGCTTATGGTTTATAGAGTGCATTTGTGAATAAACTATACATTTATTTTTATTTGCTTTCAGCGGTACCAGTTATTTCCCAAATTAAGGGCTAAAATACATATCTTATGTTAAAATAAGAAAGGTCATTATAGAACCAGTCAAGGGCAGCACGGTGGTGTAGTGGTTAGCGCTGTTGCCTCACAGCAAGAAGGTCCTGGGTTCGAGCCCCATGGCCGGCGAGGGCCTTTCTGTGCGGAGTTTGCATGTTCTCCCCGTGTCCGCGTGGGTTTCCTCCGGGTGCTCCAGTTTCCCCCACAGTCCAAAGACATGCAGGTTAGGTTAACTGGTGACTCTAAATTGACCATAGGTGTGAATGTGAGTGTGAATGGTTGTCTGTGTCTATGTGTCAGCCCTGTGATGACCTGGCGACTTGTCCAGGGTGTACCTCGCCTCTCGCCCGTAGTCAGCTGGGATAGGCTCCAGCTTGCCTGCGACCCTGTAGAAGGATAAAGCGGCTAGAGATAATGAGATGAGATGAGATGAGAACCAGTCAATATATTCAATGCCATTGCAATTTATTATGGTTTTACCATAATCATGGCCTCGGAACACTAGATAGATAGATAGATAGATAGATAGATAGATAGAGTAATAAAGACTAATATAAAATATTAAACCAAGAGTGATTTAAAATGGGTAAGTTTCAGATAGAAAATAAAATAGACAATGAGTGGATAAAACAGTTAATACACCAATTAGTTTACACTAGGCTATTTATGAGGTCTTAGCCAGGACATACTTAATGTAAACATGTGTAGCTTACCTTTGATTATTTGGGAGGCTTTCATTTTCCCCATGGAAAATTTCTTTGCGATGGAAGAGTCTGGGAACATTCCAGCTACGCACTTGTTGAAATCATCAAAGAAAGAGAGGCTAATGTTTTTCTTAGCTATTAGCATCGCCATCTTCACCTCAGACCTAATCAGTGTTGCCAGATACTGCTGACGTTTTCCAGCCCAAAATATGTTCCAAAACTGCCCAACTTGGGCGGGAAACCGCCCAATCTGGCAACACTGGACCTAATCACTTGTTCAGCCTCGCCTCCGGACGTAGTTAATTACTGATGCCTGAGAGGGCGGGGACGTGAATTCATGGCCCGACTTCCTGCTGTAAACTCCTGTCAGAGGCGCGTCATGAATTCTGGACCTACCGACTTTTTTATATTGTGAAAATACGGGACTTTTATATAATGTCAAAATACGGGATATTTTCAGGAAAATAAAAAAACGGGAAGACAGCGGGAAATAAGTCAAAATAAGGGATTTCCCGGGAAAAACGGGAGGGTTGACAGGTATGCTGGGGTCACCCAGACAATTTTGTGTTTTCCATGAAAAGTCACACTTTTATTTACCACCATAAGTTGTAAAATGAATAGAAAATATAGTCAAGACATTTTTCTGGCCATTTTGAGCATTTAATCGACCCCACAAATGTGATGCTCCAGAAACTCACGCCCTGTCCACACAGCAACGGATTCAGGTGAATCCGATAAAATTTTTTTATCGTTTCGGCCTGGCGTCCACACGGATATTTTTTGAGAACGGTTTCCAGAGTGGAAAAATCTGACAACGGCGCCATTGCGAAGTCGTCTGGATGAGTAGAACGGATTTGTTTACGATGACGTCACAACCACATGACTAGAACAAGCAGCACTCTCACGCGCATCATTCGTAACAGCAACAATGGCGGACCCCAGAGTAGTAGTAGTTTCAGTGCTGCAGTCGCTGCTAAGTTTATTCACATTATTGAAGCAAAATGTCTCATCTCATCTCATTATCTCTAGCCGCTTTATCCTGTTCTACAGGGTCGCAGGCAAGCTGTAGCCTATCCCAGCTGACTACAGGCGAAAGGTGGGGTACACCCTGGACAAGTCGCCAGGTCATCACAGGGCTGACACATAGACACAGACAACCATTCACACTCACATTCACACCTACGGTCAATTTAGAGTCACCAGTTAACCTAACCTGCATGTCTTTGGACTGTGGGGGAAACCGGAGCACCCAGAGGAAACCCACGCAGACACGGGGAGAACATGCGAACTCCTCACAGAAAGGCCCTCGCCGGCCACGGGGCTCGAACCCGGACCTTCTTGCTGTGAGGCGACAGCGCTAACCACTACATCACCGTGCCGCCCTTGATGCAAAATGTACAGGTGTTATACCAACTAGGCGAGCGGCAGAGTTCTTGTTGTTGTGTGTTTGTTCCTGTGAGTGCTTCACGCCGGGTAGAAGAAGGGGTTTATGCACATGCGTCCTACTTCTTCTATTGTTCTGGTGTCTCCGATGGGACCGTCTTACAGCGCACGTAGAGGTGTGGCATGTGTATTACATCGTTTTCAGCAAGCGTTGCGTTGCCATATGTACCTGATATTTTACTGATCAGTTGCCCATGTGGACGCGATATTTTTTTTTACCCGCTAAAAAAAAATCTCGTTGTCGTGTGGATGTAGCCTCAATCTGCTCAAAGGAAGGTCAGTTTTATAGCTTCTCTAAAGAGCTAAACTGTTTTCAGCTGTGCTAACATGATTGTACAAGGGTTTTCTAATCATCCATTAGCCTTCTGAGGCAATGAGCAAACACATTGTACCATTAGAACACCGGAGTGATAGTTGCTGGAAATGGGCCTCTATACACCTATGGAGATATTGCACCAAAAACCAGACATTTGCAGCTAGAATAGTCATTTACCACATTAGCAATGTATAGAGTGTATTTCTGATTAGTTTAAAGTGATCTTCATTGAAAAGAACAGTGCTTTTCTTTCAAAAATAAGGAAATTTCAAAGTGACCCCAAACTTTTGAACAGTAGTGTAAGTGACACACTAATGGACACTTAAAAAAAACCATCCTTATGACCCAATGTGCTATACTTCCTGGCCACTATTTCATCAAACCTTAAAACCATCAGCATCGTAAATCAGACCTCTCACATGCACTGGGTTCGAACCAGAAGTCGATTCCTAACACTGCTATTCACTAGGGGTTGTGGGAGACCAATTCACAATCGCCTTTGTTTTATTGAGTTATTTTGCAAATTTATATTAGAAGTATCTCTCTAACAGTGAAAATATGTTTTGTATTTTGAAATAATAGTAATAATAATATTACTGGGAGTCGCAAAGCGATATTTAAATGAAGTGTATGAGTTCCAACCCCTCCCCCATACTCCCTACACTACTCCCCCATCCTCCGACAGGCAGCTCTAATGTATGAATCCGACAATAGAGCCAGACAAATTTCCCCATTCATCTACTTTTCTCGACAGTTATTCAGTACTGACACGAACTGGTTTTCCGACTACGGTTAGTATTTGAATAAAACAAAACAAAACATGAAAATTCATAAACAAATTGTAATTAAAAAAAGTTCAAGTTATCCAAACAACAAATGTTAAATGTCTAAAAAGAGTGAACACTTTGAAGAGAGAACTTTCTGAGGAACTTTATTCATTATATAAAATATGATCATATAATGAACAACCAACAATACAGCAGGTAGCATTGCCCCCTTACCAGAGCATTTTTTAAGGATTTTCCACTAGGAGACCAACTGGTCTGGGCAATACAATCACAGGCCCCAGAGTCCATGCGGCTGCACCGCTGCGGCATATTCTGTGATGCAAATTGTCGCATTACGAATCCTCGTTTCAGCCAGCATTAAACATAGTTAATGCAGTGCCAAGTTTTCCTTGTTAAATGTATACTTACATGGTACTTGGTTAATTAATTGCAACTGATTGAACCAAATGATAAGACATAACTTGGTTTAAAATTTGGTCTCCCAGTGAAGCTGGTTTGGCATTGACTAGGAGACCAAATCTGGCCACTGGGAGACCATTTGGTCTCCCAGTAACTATGTTAAAAAATGCTCTGCCCCTTACAGTCTGGTGCATCCCTGGTTTAATCCTGAGCTCAGTGTAGTGTCTATATGAGGTTTTGAACTTTCACCCTGTGCTGTAGTAGTGTTTTGCCTCAGTCCTCAGTCCTGCTTGTTGCCACAAAGTGGCTCACCAGACCTTGGCTTTCCCAGAGTGAACAATAGATTGAAGACTGCAACCTGACAGTACAAGAGATACTCTGGAACATAAGAGCACATGCCCTCCATCATCTGGACCCAGTACAATATTTGGTTATTAACGTACTAGCCTTTCTACAGGGACTGTTAGACAATGAATGCAGGATGAATAACTGTTTTTTTTTTTTTTGCTAGACCTGTCTTTTTGCTGTAGTGATTACTTCAGCAAAGCGAGTGAGATATTTACATACCATGATGATATGCTTACCTTGCATGCAGTGACTCAAGTGATCTTCTGGTTGAACCCAGTGTTCCTGTCCAGTCACATCACATACAACCCTGATTCCAAAAAAGTTGGGAATGGGGCATAACAAGGAATCCTCAGCATGTTTTCTTTCATGGTATGCTGAAAGGTCACTCAACTGAAAGTACAACTCCAATTAAAAAAAAAAAGTCGGGAAGCTGTGTAAAATGTAAATAAAAACAAAATGCAATGATTTGTAAATCTTTTTTGACCTATATTCAATTGAACAAAATACAAAGACAATATATTGAATTTTCAAACTGATAAACTTTATTGGTTAAAAAAAAAATATATACAGTCATTTTGAATTTGATGCTTGCAATACTTTACCATTGTGTTACATCACCTTTTCTTTTAACAACACTCCATAAGTGTTTGGGAACTGAAGATACTAATTGTTGAAGTTTTGAATGGGGAATTCTTTCCCATTCTTGCCTGATATACGACTTCAATTTTGAAACAGTCTGGGGTCTCTGTTGTCATATTTTGAGCTTTACAGTATAATGCATCACACATTTTCAATTGGGAGGCAGGCAGACCAGTTTAGCACCTGCACTCTTTTACTATGAAGCATTAAATAGCCTATCTTTGTATTGTATTCAATTGAATATGGTCAAAAAGGATTTGCAAATCATTGCATTCTGTTTTTATTTACGTTTTACACAGCATTCTGACTCTTTTTTTGGAATTGGTACTTTGTTGAGTGACCTTTTAGCTTTCCATGAAGAGGAACATGCTGATGGTTCCTTGTTATGCCCAGTACAGATGGACTGGATGCCTGGCCCTTACACTACCATGCCACTCTACAAGGAGTGCCACCTTCTCATGAACATTACTTACATAGAATTATAGCCATCCAAGAAGTCCTTCTCCAGGACCAAATTGAAAATCACTCTTCTCAGTGGAGGGAGTCCTAAAGTGATCAGTTCCTCATGAAACAGTGGCATTGGCTATTCAATAAAGACAAAATAAAATCCTAGTTACATATGTGGTTTTATGACAATGACATAATTATTCCCTGTTCATTTGGAACCAGATCCAATCTGGCAGGAATTCAGTGAGAAGGTTTCAAGGAATGAAGAAACTATGACAGTGCCATTTACAGTATCAGTCAAAAGTTTTGACTGGTATTGTATATAGTACACTCTACGGCCAAAAGTGTGTGGACTTCTAATCATCAAACCCATATGTATGTGGGCCTTCCCTAAACTGTTAGCACAAAGTTTTAAGTGCACAGTTGCCTAGAATGTCTTTGTGTGCTGGAGGATTAAGATTTCTGTCACTGGAACTAAGAGGCCCAAAACCTATTCCAGTATAACAATGTTCCTGTGCACAACGTGAGGTACATAAAGACCTGGTGTGCCAAGGTCGCTGTGGAAGAACATGAGCAGCCTGCAGAAAGCCCTGACCTCAACCACATTGCTCACATTTGGAATGAATTGGAATGCTGACTGTGCACCAGGCCTCCTAACCCAACATCAGTGCCTGACTTCACTAATATTCTTGTGGCTGAATGAGCACAAATCCAGAGACATTGCAAAATCTAATGGAAAGCCTTCTCAGAAGAGTGGAGTTTAGCCCATGGTATTGGAATGGGTACATATGGGTGTGATGGGTAGGTGTGCACATACTTTTGGCCATATAGTGTATAATGCATCATACTGTCTGAAACTTTGTCACTTTTCTGAAGATGTGTGTGCACACAAAAAGGTATCCGGGTGATTCTTTCCACCCCTGGTGATTATCTGGTGTTCATAGAGCCATGGTTACATACATAATTGACATTTAATTTGATGTCATTTTACAGTACTCATTTCTTTCTCCAAAGATCAAAACTAATAAAGAACACAGGCAATTAGTAAGATTGTCAGTGTCAGGCTTATAGCTGAACTCACTGTTGAAAAACACTAACTGCCCTCTTTCACATACACAATGCTTACAATTGGCTAGTGTCACTCTGATTAAATGGAGAGTTAGTACCAGTAATACCATCCTTCCCTCCCCAGAGAGCCCAACAAATATTGCTTTGACATATGGCCAATGATGGCTGTGACACTGTCGAGATCTCCTGACAGAAGGGTGTTATATCACTCAGACAGGTAACATGATATTTTTATTGGTTAAAATGAGACTAACATTATAAATAATATGAATAAGTACCTCAATTAAATAACTAGGCAGCAGCATGCCTAAGGTGATTTTGCTGTGGATTTCCATATGTCTGTACTGCCCCAGTGGGCGGTACAGTGGTGTTGTGGTTAGCACTGTTGCCTCAGAGCAAGAAGGTCCTGGGTTCGAGCCCAGTGGGTGACGGGGACCTTTCTGTGTGGAGTTTGCATGTTCTCCCTGTGTCTGCGTGGGTTTCCTCCAGGTGCTCCGGTTTCCCCCACAGTCCAAGACATGCTTTAGGCTAATTGGTGGCTCTAAATTGACTGTAGGTGTGAATGGTTGTTTGTCTCTATGTGTCAGCCATGTGATGACCTGGCGACTTGTCCAGGGTGTATCCTGCCTCTCGCCCATAGTCAACTGGGATAGGCTCCAGCTTGCCCGCGACTCTGCACAGGATAAGTGGTTATGGATAATGAATGAATGAATGAATGAATGAATGATTTACAGGGTGAGAAGCTTGGTCATTTGGGAGAGACTCGGAGTAGAACCACTGCTCCTCCACATCGAAAGGAGTCAGTTGAGGTGGTTCGGGCACCTTGTTAGGATGCCCCCTGGATGCCTCCCAAGGGAGGTTTTCTGGGCATGCCCCACTGGGAAGAGACCCCGAGGCAGACCCAGGACATGCTGGAGAGATTACATCTCTCGGCTGGCCTGAGAACGCCTCGGTATTCCCCTGGAAGAGGTGGTGGAGGTGGCCAGGGAGAGGGAAGTCTGGGCTGCTCTGCTTAGACTGCTACCCCTGTGACCCGGACCCGAATAAGCCATAGAAGATGGATGGATGGATGGATGGATGAATGATATACTGCCCTAAACACTCAGAGCACATCTTCCAAGCACAAGTATGCATGTAGTTGTTTAGCGTTGTTAAATGATATCGGATGAAATTGCATTCTGATGTCTAAAAGCAGTTTATCTTTATTACATGAGAGGAAAGGTATCCCAAGATTCTCCAACGTGTGTTGAAATTGTGAATTTCCACAATGTCATGTTCAAATAGCTGTGAAAGTGATGTAATAAAGTCAGTATTGTATCAAAAGTGAAATGAAAGGCAAATGAAGGAAATGTTGAGAATAGGGCCATCTCTCTCTCTCTCTCTCTCTCTCTCTCTCTCTCTCTCTCTCTCTCTCTCTTTCGCTTTCTCTCCCTCTCAAAACACACACACACACACACACACACACACACACACACACACACACACACACACACACACACACGTACAAACCACCTCCTCCTCATACACCACTATGATACATAACCTATAAAACCATGCTGAGTTATCAAAAGTCTTTTCAGGGCACACACCTACATTATTCTGCATTCAGCACCGATCTCTCCACTATAGGGAAAGAAAGATAAAGGGCTATAACTATTCTTTTCAGACAGAAACTTTCAGCATCAGATCGAGATCAATGGTCATGGTGAAGAAATAAATTCAGGGCTGTGAGATCGTATTGATCCTGCTCTGCTACTGCAAGGAGGAGGGAGGAAGGTGAGATGTTCGGGCCAAAAGAACCAGAATATAAAAGATGCAGGACTATCCCAGCCAGGGAACAGCCATAAATGTACCATATCTACTGTAGTCATCAAAATCACAAGCATCTGACATGATTTATAAATGGCAAAAAAAATGTTTCCGGTTTTGGATCCCTTTCCACCTTTTTTCTAACTCTGAAACACATATGTGCCATATTGTATCCCATCCACCTGTTCTTTTCCATGCTCTCTTTTATATACTCTTGTCTTTTTTCTTCTATTTTTATCAGATTTATTTTTACTTTTTTATACTTATACTTTTTTTAATGTCTCCCACCATACATTTTAGGAGCTGCAGTGATTTTTGGAACCAAGTTAATTTTTACGTCTCTGATAACAGAATCAGGAACAGTGTTTCTGGCCCAGGCTAACTGATGGAGATAAATGTAATTGATACCATATCGTATTAAGGGACTCCTCCCTATTTATCTACGCCCCAGCAATTTCTAAACAGCCTGGACAGTGTCATCACAAGCTTAGGTGGCACGGTGGCATAGTGGTTAGCACGGTTGCCTCACAGCAAGAAGGTTCCGCGTTCGAACCCAGCGGCCGGCGAGGGCCTTTCTGTGTGGAGTTTGCATGTTGTCTGCGTGGGTTTCCTCCGGGTGCTCCGGTTTCCCCCACAATCCAAAGACATGCAGTTAGGTTGACGTGGGGTGGCCTTGGGCTGAGGTGCTCTTGAGCAAGGTACCTGCTCCCTGGGCGCTCTGGTGTGGCTGCCCACTGCTCTGAGTGTGTGTGTTCACTGCTTCAGATGGGTTAAATGCAGAGGATGAATTTCACTGTGCTTGAAGTGTGCATGTGACGAATAAAGGTTTCTTCTTAAAGGTCAGAGTATGGGACACACCCAGAAATGTATGGCTGGTTCATAGTCATTAGTTCTGCATGAATGTGTTGCTCAGGTATGATGAATAAAGTGAGGATGGAAACAGTATGTAAAAATGACTATAGATTTTTTTTACTCCAGGCGATTCTTTGAAAATATTTCACTGCACTAAAAGCACTGCTTAATGTTTTCTAGGGTAAAGGAGAACGTGCAGGTCCAGGTGTAGATTGTGGTACGTGCTTCATATGTTTGTTAATCAGTGTGTGTCTGGTCGCAGGGTATGTCTCAAAAGGTGTAGGTCCTCTGCTGTTCATAGTGAAATCTGACACAACACAAAGCCACTAGTTACACACTCTCTGTGCCTTACAACCATACTGAGTGTCTTTCCCTGAGTGCCCCCCAACACACCTTTTTCAATTCCATGGTACTCTCAAGACTATTGTGAAACCAAATCCAGCCTTTGTCTCTTCTTATGTAACAGTTCCAGTTACTCCTAATTGGCTTGTGACAACAGCTTGGGCGTTTATGCTTATCACCGAGCATGGAAAGCTTTAGGTTTCTCCACTAGAAGGATTATCATATCCATCACCTGCAAAATTCCCCTTCTGCAGTAGTATCAGCTGAGCGCAACACAGTTCAACTGGCTTTTTCATAAATATGACTCCTTGTTTTGTCCTGCTGGCACCTTGAGATCCAGGCCGACATTTGAGGGAGAGGCAGGTAAGCTAATAGGCTCTGTGTGATAGCTGGGAACTGTGGTTCTGCTGCTGAGCGTTGGCCCTGGGGCGACTTGTGACAGCTAGATAATGACTGTATACCTGTCAACTGGAGGATATCTGTCTATGCCATAAATACAGATTTGCCTTTTTGACATCACATTTTTTCACCCCGTGGATGATAAACAGAAAATAGCCCATCTCCTCCTTTTTCTCCCTTACTTTTGTGGTAGTTTCTGTTGTTGGTGCAGGAATATAATCTTAAATCTAGGCATTCACAGAAGGTGGACAAAACGGCTTCTGTGATGGCGAATGAATACGCATATAATTGTGATTTTCTGCATTGTGTGCTTCCTGCATGAGATGATTTTTGTGTGTGGATGTGTGTGTGTGTGTGTGTGTGTGTGTGTGTGTGTCCTTGTGTTTTGAGAGAAGGCAGAATGAAAAAATGACTCAGAAATAAACCAATCTTTTTTCTTGTATGCCTGTATGTTGTGTGCGTGTCTGCTGCCTCGGGGGTTGCAGGTAAAACCAGTCTCTGCTGCCTTCAGCATCAGACAGATGGGAGCAGAGATGAGCTGCATCTCATAGGATAAAGGCTTGATTTTTTTTCTCTCCCTCTCTGTATCTATCATACTAGGCCTTCAGTTTCTTCCACTCCCTTTACAACAGCACAGACTGAATGATAGTTAACATACTGTATGACATTAAGAAACAGATCATTGAATTAGACAATAATATCTCATGATACAGGTGACACACAATACAGGTTGATTAAAATGTTGATTAAAAACACAAAGGAAGACCAAAATCACTCAAATTGACTTAATTTTATTAGTTAAAATGATTTTAACACTTTAATGCTTTTGGAAATAGCAAGTGGCCCAATTCATGTGTGTTCAGATCCGTTAAAACTCATCCATTAACCAGTCCAAATAAACTTATTGTTCTTTAGTTGTATGCTTATTGGGAGGGCTTCATTAGACTCGACTGATGAGTCTTGGGTTTCTGAGCACACTGAAATATGCTGTCCTCTGATTAAAAAAAATTCTATCTATCTATCTATCTATCTATCTATCTATCTATCTATCTATCTATCTATCTATCTATCTATCTATCTATCTATCTATCTATCTATTACCGTTCAAAAGTTTGGGGTCACTTTGAAATGTCCTTATTTTTGAAAGAAAAGCACTGTTCTTTTCAATGAAGATCACTTTAAACTAATCAGAAATACACTCTATACATTGCTAATGTGGTAAATGACTATTCTAGCTAAATTCTACTAAATGTCTGGTTTTTGGTGCAATATCTCCATAGGTGTATAGAGGCCCATTTCCAGCAACTCTCACTCCAGTGTTCTAATGGTACAATGTGTTTGCTCATTGCCTCAGAAGGCTAATGGATGATTAGAAAACCCTTGTACAATCATGTTAGCACAGCTGAAAACAGTTTAGCTCTTTAGAGAAGCTATAAAACTGACCTTCCTTTGAGCAGATTGAGTTTCTGGAGCATCACATTTGTGGGGTCGATTAAATGCTCAAAATGGCCAGAAAAATGTCTTGACTATATTTTCTATTCATTTTACAACTTATGGTGGTAAATAAAAGTGTGACTTTTCATGGAAAACACAAAATTGTCTGGGTGACCCCAAACTTTTGAATGGTAGTGTGTGTATATATATATATATATATATATATATATATATATATATATATATATATATATACACAATACTGTGCAAAAGTCTTAGGCACCTTGTTTTATTTTTTAGTACAAACTTTGTTATAGACTTTTATTTTATGACTTCGACATTATAGAGCCAGTGCAAAAACACTTTAGATTTCCAAACTTTAGTTTTCCAACACAAAATTAAATGTTACAGAAAAATGTTTGTATGTCAGTAAAGAAAGCAGCGTATTACATAACAGATCACTTTTCAGACAGAAACATAATGAAGGCTTCTGGGTTCTGCTGCAAAAATAAGAAGCAAGTGCGATAGTCAAAGTCTCCAGACGAACTGCGGCTGATTCTGTAAGATGCTCAGTTCCTTATAAAACTGCACGAACTGTACCTGAGACTGCTATTTTTTAAGCAAAGGGTCATCACACCAAACACTGACTTTTTTTTTCATGCATTACTGCTTCTTCAACTTTATGGTATTTTTTTTAATGCAGAAACATTTAATTTCATTATTTTTGAAGGCATCTTTGCTCTACAACATTTCATTACATATGCCTCAGACTTTTGCACAGTACAATATAGCCAGTTAACATATGCATTGCCTGAAGATTGCAACATGTGGACTGTTGCTAAGGTTCAGTGTCTGGTAGATGAGCTTTCTAGACGCATTCTGGTGAATATTCCCAGTAAACTGAGAGGGAACTTGTGGCCCTGGAGCAGGTTATTGTCAATCCAAAGGAAGGAAGGCCTCCCAGAAAGACTGAATACTGTCAACACACATAAATACTGTCTGGAATGCCAAGGATGTCCTACTCCTGTTTAGGAAATAGAAAGAAAGACAGAGAAATAGAAGCAGTTTATTATTATACACGCCTAAAATATTATAACCTTAATACCTGCTAGACAGGACAATCCCTGCCCATAACTGCCCAGAATACAATAAATCAATTAATCAGTCAGTCAGTCAGTCAGTCAGTCAGTCAGTCAGTCAGTCAGTCAGTCAGTCAGTCAGTCAGTCAGTCTAATATCACTGTTGTTTTCTTGCTCCTTATTCCCCTTCTCTTTTGTCAAATGAAATATATTGCCCAGAGTATGACTGTTTGTGCAAAGCCAATAAACACTTTTCTACCCCCCCCACACACACGAAATGACATGAATGAAAAGGTTTGCTCATCTTCCTGGCCTGCATTGCATTTGTATAAGTTTAGTGAGAGAGAATAATTAAATCCAGTGAAATATAAGAGTGTGACAAGGAAAGGAAATGAGCACCGCAGAAATTAATCACTTTCTATTAGCCTAAGCTAATAATACCTACATTCATGCCATGCTCATATTAATTGAACTTAATTGTGGATAAATTGATGTAGTATCCTAAGATGGTAAAATATTTTCATTCTTCACTCTACCAGTCTTCTAACACTCCATCTCTGTTGTACCATCAACTTTTTCAGCAATCTGCGCAAACACGTGTGCTCTTCTGTTGTATGGATAAACAACTGAAACTCAAAGGTGAAAGCAGGAATATGGGTTGAGAAACAGATAGAGAATGAAGATGGGGAAAGAGAAAAAACGGGGAGGAATAATCTAAAACCTACTGAATACACATGCACCTGAGTCCAAACCAGCACGTTTTCATAGAGCCAACAATGGGAGCAGCTGCATCACACACACACGGGTTTGGTATCGGGCGCAGAAGGCCAGTCATATTCACATGTCATGCAGGCACAGTGGGGATATCACTGACAAATACTAAATGTGCATTTTTCTCTGTTTGCGACTTTCCACATGTCAACATATCTCAGGCACCCAAAACAGCTGTGAAACGAGGATCAGATGTGGAATAATTTATTGAAATGGTCGTCGCTGCACCTTGGCCTTTATGAGATTTATTTGGTTTATGTTGACAATACTGCAATATTATTCACGAGGGAGACTAACAACATTGTGTGTAGCGTATTCACATGACAGTGGGTGTTCTGACTGCTATAAAAAATAATAAAACATGAAAATCATCCCATCTAGTGTGAATTCTCCCACCTTGGTCCCTGTGTCGCTGGAATTGGCTCTGGAGCCAATGGAACCCTGACTAGTATGAAGTGGTTACTCAAGAAAAATGAATACACCTGAAAATAAAACAACATACACTTATATATTACCAGAAACATCTTTAAAAATATAGTGATCATGCTTTATTATGTATAAAAGAAAAAAATGTCTCATTATAATCAATCAATTCACATCTCTGTATCCCTCCCAACTGAAGTCCCAGTTCAATGCAGAACAGGACATTTAAGACCTGATGACAATAAAAAGGTAAAGTGTGTGTGTATAAACCTAGTGAGTAAAGTCCTCTTTTCTCTTTCTTTTCTGTCTCTCTCTCTGCTTCCCTCAGTTAATTTCCTTCCATGTCAGTACTCAGGTCCTGGTGGTCTGGCTTCTCCCATTCTACTGCAGTGCACTGTGGGCCAGCACAATGACTGTGGCCTCAGGCAGCTGCTGTTCTGGGTCCACATGGCCCAGCTCTCACAGATGTTCCCTGCTTGATAGCATTCGGTCTGCCCACTTCTGGAGCTGTAGGTGGCCAATCAGGGCACCTCTTGTGCCTGGTGCCATTGTCCCATTGGCTTTTGAACAGTGACGTGTAGCAAGCAGGTGGGAGAGATAGGCAGTGGGCATCTAATCCAGAGAGCATGAATAATCAGCCAAAAGTGCTCCCAAAGTGTTGAGGCAGCCTAACAGAGAAGCACACAGAAAGATCAGGCGGGGCAAAAGAGATCCTGCTCCAACACCTTCTAGGTGGAATGTGATGACACCCAGGAGAACAGCTGATCTGATTTATTTGTGCCATTTGTTTAGGCCTAGTTGTATGGTTAATGTTTTTATAGAGAAAAATAAGAGTTAGGCAAACAGTGCTTTGGAAGTATCACTTTTATTTTCAGGGAAAAAAATGTTGAAAATTCTAAAACGTGTATTGCCAATCTTTGCTGGATCCTGATCTCTGTAAAGCACCTACAGTGACCTTGTAAAAATCCCTATACAAATTAATCCTTTAGTAACATGATAGATATATGAATTGAATCGAATTGTTTATCTATCTAATAATCCATCCATCCATCCATCCATCTTCTATACCACTTATCTGTCAGGGGAAGCTGGAGCCAATCCCATCTGACTTCAGGTGAGAGGTGGGGTCCTGGGTGTTTCTGTTGCAGGGACGAAAGAGAGACGAAAAAGTATTCACCCCTATGGACAATTTAGAGTAACCAGTTGACCGAAATTGCATGTCTTTGGACTGCGGGAGGAAACTGGATCACCCAGAGGAAACCCATGCAGGCATGGGGAGAACATGCAAACTCCACACAAAAAGGCCCCTGTTGACTGCTGGGCTCAGACCCAGAACCTTCTTGCTGTGAGGTGACAGTGCTAACCACTACACCAGCATAGAATGATAGAATTACTAAACCATTCATTGAACCATTGAGGAACCCTCTTCTAAGAGTGTAAACCATCCAAAGCTGGAGACTTTTCTGTAATTGTGGAATAACTTGTCCAAATTACTGCATTTTGCAGCCCCCCCGAATATGCTAAACAGCCTCAGTGCTGTCATGAGAGTGTATTAGTGTGTTCTCTTTTGCCATGCAGTTACTCCACTAACTAGTGGAAATTAATAATTAATTATAATTACAGTATATCTTCTTTTAGGTATTCTGCTACTGTTTAATCGGGGACGGCACAGTGGTGTAGTGGTTAGCACTGTCTCCTCACAGCAAGAAGGTTCTAGGTTTGAGCCCATTGGCCGACAGGGTCTTTCTATGTGGAGCTTGCATGTTCTCCCTGTGGCTGTGTGGGTTTCCTCAGGGTCCTCCAGTTTCCCCCACAGTCCAAAGACACGTAGGTTATGTTAATTTGTGGCTTGAAATTGACCGTAGGTGTGAATGTGAGTGTGAAGTGTTGTTTGTCTTGATGTGTCAGCCCTGTGATGACCTGGCGACTTGTCCAGGGTGTACCCTGCCTCTCACCCATAGTCAGCTGCGATAGGCTCCAGCTCGCCCATGGTTATGGATAATGGATGGATGGACGTCTATAAAAGTGATAACGATCATATTAAGGAAGTGATCACACAGACAGTACATCTCTTTATGTGATTTGTATTGTTTTTTACTCATTAGTCACTTTATTTAAATATATCTTTCAAATGAATAATTGGAAATGTAAACAAATGAAGCACGTCCCACCGCCACCCCATACATGTGACTAATTGCAGTGGCACAGATGTTCTCAACCCCAGCACTGTGAACCCTATGCATTGAAAATTTGTATTTGTGCTAACTTAATACTCATGCTTCTTCTGCTTATCATATCCTTTTTGGGCCAATTCAGGTGTGTTACACAATATTTCATCCATTAATATGCCACTCAAAAACAGTGTTAAAATTACTTCCATATGGTCTTACAGAATGGCCTCCATAATTCTGTACACCCAGGAATGCCCATCACTATGGTTTCATGATGACTTCATTCTCTTTCTGTTCCTCTGCAAGAACATTCATTATGTAAGCACTCTTCCTGGCCTTTTATTGTTACTCACAACAGCACAACATACACTGACATTCAAACACATTTTAAAAGACTACGTAGATATATAACAGCATAGAATAACCAGGAGTCTCATTTATATTAAAAATTTAAAGTTAGTTCAAGGTTAGTTATATAATATGTCATTTAAAGTTAAATAATCATCAGTCATATATTCTGTTTGCTTATTTAAACAGTGCATTAGTGAATATTTAATATGGTTTAAATATTTTTAATATGTGTTTTTGTAAATGAGATTATAACTGTGTAGGCTGTCCACTCCATGATCTTGAGTTTAAAAATGTACACTTTGTGAATGTTTTTCCCTGTGATGAACTGGCTTCTTATCAACGATGTATTTTATACAACTCTTGAGCTGAGAGTAATAGGGTTAGGGTGAATAATGAAATTCTTCATCTTAGAAGCGTTTTTCTCTGTCTTACACATATAAACGTGGAAGCATTTCTCTGACCCTCTGCCTTCAGTAACATGTCAAGGGCATGGATGATGGTGGAGTATTTATTAAAAAAATGCACACAGAAGAATTTAATCACCGATGAGAAGGGTGTGTATTAATAATAGAGCGAGGTAGGGGAATGAAGTTTTACTTATTCAGGACTGCTCTCTCTGTTTCATTCTACACACCTTCATTCTGAAGCCTATGAAAGGAACTAAGCCAGGGGTGTCATACTGCAGTCATGGAGAGGTACAGCACTGGAGAGTTTAGTATTCTATCTCGGGTTACTTGATTGGCTAATTACCAAGGTCTTCATCGGTTGAAAACTTAAATCTCTATAGGGCGGTGGCCCTCACTGGACTAGTCTACAGTGCTGTGAAAAAGTATTTGCCCCTTCCTGATTTGTTCTATTTTTGTATATTTGTCACACTTAAACGTTTCATGTCATCAAACAAATTTTAATATGAGAAAAAGATAGCCCAAGTAAAAAAGTAATTACCCTTTCAACCAATCAACCAGCTAACCTCAAAATAATTGAACTCTATTGGTTTGGAAAGGGTTACAAAGCTATTGCCAAGGCTCTGGGACTCCAGAGAACCACAGTGAGAACCATTATCTACAAATGGAAAAAAAACTTGGAACAGTGGCGAACCTTCCCAGGCGTGACCAGCCTTCCAAAGTTCAACCAAGAGCGTTTTGATGACTGATTCAGGAGGTCACAAAAGAACCCCGACGAACATTAAAAGAACTGCAGGCCTCACTTGCCTCAGTTAAGGTCAGTGTTCATGATTCTACAATCAGGAAGGCACTGGGCAAAAATGGCATCCATGGCAGAGTTGCAAGGCACAAACCTCTGCTGACCAATAAGAACACAAAGGCTCATCTCATATTTGTCAAAAAGTATCTTGATGACCCCCAAGCCTTTTGGGATAATATTCTGTGGACTGATGAGTCAAAAATAGAACTTTTTGGAAGACATGGATCCCAATAAATCTGGCATAAGGCTAACACAGCATTCCAAAATAGGAACATCATATCAACAGTCAAACACGGGGTAGTAGTGTGATGGTCTGGGGCTACTTTTCTGCTTCAGGACCTGGACGACTTGCCATAATTGATGGAACCATGAATTCTGCTCTCTACCAGAAAATCCTGAAGGAGAATGTCCGCCCATCGGTTCGTGACCTCAAGCGCAGCTGGGTCATGCAGCAGGACAATGATCCAAAGCACACAAGCAAGTCCACCTCTGAATGGCTCAAAAGAAATAAAATGAAGGTTTTGGAATGGTCTAGTCAAAGTCGTGACTTGAATCCAGCTGAGATGCTGTGGCAAGACCATAAACGGGCAGTTCATGCTTGAAAACCCTCCAATGTGGCTGAATTGAAACAATTCTGCAAAGAAGAGTGAGCAAAAATTCCTCCATAGCAATGAAAAAGACTCATTGCAAGTTATTGCAAACGCTTAATTGCAGATTTTGCCGCCAAGGGTGGCCCAACCAGTTATTGGTTTAAGGGGGCAATTACTTTTTCACATGGGCGATACAGGTTTTGATTAACCCTTTGCTTTTAATAAATGGAGTGAATACTTTTTCACAGCACTGTAGATGTCCCTAACTAGAACAGTGAGCTAGAAATGGTTGGATGTACAGCTAAATGCAGAGCCAATGAACCCAACAGGTACTCTCAGTATTGTAAGCATAAGATTCTGCATTTTGAATAGGTCCTTACCCCACGTTCCAGCAGTTAAAAAGAGTGCATCTTGCAATACCAACTTTTTGTCTTTTTGTCTTGTGGTATTGCAGTCAACAAGACTGCAAAAAATATTTGAGCCTGTAGGAGCTCTTTTATTGTGACTGATTATCATCAAGCATGTTGCTACAGAGCTGCAGTGGCATGCAGCTCCCATGCACACTGCGCAGCATGACTTACTACTATAAAGGCCCTATATGTCAGAGAGATTCAAATTCAACACTAGACCAGTCACACATACCTGCCTACAGCAAAGTAACATTCTGACTCCTAGCATATTATCGAGCAACTTCGTTCCTCTATGAGATTTAGAGTAGGAACTTCAGCCTTGTTCTAATCTGATACAAACAATCAGACAACCTACAAATTTTTCTTACATACAAATGTATATTCATTCATCATTCATTTATTCATCATACAATCATTTATCTTAACCTTCTTCTTCTAACCAATTCCTCTTGGGCATGAAGCAGGCATATACTTTGGATGGGATACCCAAATGATTAAAATTAATTATGCAAATATGGTTATGCTTATATTTACTTCTAAGATATATTTGACTGAATACTAGTGCCCATGGAGACAGTGTCTCTTGAGACAACCATTGTGGTGAAAAAGTAAGGTTAGCTTGATTTCCCTTTGTGAAGGATTGCCTCAAATATATCAAGGTTGGAGTAATGACTAGCCTGGACCTTTGGGACAAGCAGATTAAGTATCGTCCCACAAACTCCAAGTAAACAACCCCCATCCCCCCACAAATCCCCCCCACTACCCCCAGATCTCAAAACTTGATGCACTACAGGCAGTAACCAAAGGCTTATTCTGCCGATAGTCGCAACTGTTTTTATTAGTTGGCTAAACTGTAAGAGACCAACTACAGTATCTTGCAAAAGTATTCATCTCCATCGGTGTTTGTCCTGTTTTGTCGCATTACAAGTTGAAATTAAAATGGATTTTTGGAGGGTTAGCACCATTTGATTTACACAACATGCCTACAACTTTAAAGGTGAAAATTGTTGCTTCATTGTGACAAAAATAATAATTAAAATAAAAAAAAATCTGGAGTGTGCATAGGTATTCACCCCCTTTTGTATGAAAGCCCTAAATAAGAGCTGGTCCAACTAATTAACTTCATACGTCACATAATTAGTTGATTAAAATCCACTTGTGTGCAATCAAAGTGTCATATGATCTGTCACATGATGTCTGTATAAATCAACCTGTTCTGGAAGGACCCTGACTCCGCAACACTACTATGTAAGCAACATGAAAACCAAGGAGCCTCCAAACAGGTCAGAGACAAAATTGTGAAGAAATATAGATCAGGGTTGGGTTATAAAAAAACATCCCAAACTTTGAATATCCCAGGGAGGACCATTAAATACATTATAGCAAAATGGAAAGAATATGGCACCACTACAAACCTGACAAGAGAAGGCCGCCCACCAAAACTCACAGACCGGGCAAGGAGGGCATTAATCAGAGATGCAACAAAGACACCAATGATAACACTGAAGGAGCTGTAAAAATCCACAGCGGAGATGGGAGTATCTGTCCACAGGACCACTTTAAGCTGTACACTCCACAGAGTGGGGCTTTATGGAAGAGTGGCCAGAAAAAAAGCCATTGCACATTTGGAGTTTGCCCAACAGCATGTGGCAGACTCCCTAAACACATGGAAGAAGATTCTCTGGTCAAATGAGACTAAAATTGATCTTTTCGGCTGTCGTGGGAAATGCCATGTGTGGCGCAAACCCCAAACCCTGAGAACACCATTCCTACAGTGAAGCATGGTGGTGGCAGCATCATGCTGTGGGGATATTTTTCATCTGCAGGAACAGGAAAGCTGGTCAGGACTGAAGGAAAGATGGATGGCACAAAATACAGGGCAATTCTGGAGGAAACCCTGACAAAACAGGACAAACACAAAGGGGGATGAATACTTTTGCAAGACACTGTAAACTCTGTTTATTATCCAGCTAGATCGTGGAGAATCCTGTTCATCAGGAAGCCATACCAGTTAGACGAGCTTAAAACCACCTAGACCAGTCTGGGAGATTACCTACATAAGCTGGTCCACTGATAAATTTATGATTTGATCACCCATGTATGCTAAAGAGAGGGAACATCTGTTATAATATCTGTGACTCAAGTTATGCAAGCCACAGGAATCTTGTCGAGGATTTAATTACTGTCCCAAAGGGATCTTCTGCCACACTTTTATCTGTATCAGTTATGCCTTGTCTGTAAGTGGATTTACAAAATGTCTGATAATAGCCTACCACATCTTCATTGTATGTAAAAATATTCTCTCTTTTCTCAAATAAATGGTCAGTTAAAAAAAGCGCGATTTTGTCTGTTTAAGATTCCTGGACCTTTTTAGAAGAATCATCGATTTCTGTATCCTGTTTTAGGCCATTTTTTAAAGTCAGAATTTAAATCAGAGTCTGCTCACTTAAATCTTCCTGTGAAACAAAACACACAGGCATTACACAGGATTATAGAGGCTAGGATGCTACAGCAGTGATAGGACTTGATACAGGCAGATAGATATATGTGTAGCAACAGCCACAGCATGTGTGTGGAATATGGAGATAGGGAGAATTAGCTCAAAAACAATGCAGTGACAAGCGCTAGTATGTTGGCAAACACTGAAGATGAGAGCTTAGTGATCCTATAACTTGTGGCACTGAGCTCAGAAGATGGAGGTGATGCGAGTGCATGCATTGTTCACAAAATGCTATTAGCTCATGCATCAACTGACATGGAAAAGTGAAAGCTGATGTCAATGGCAGTTTCCTCCATCGTCCTAATCCATGACCTGATACAAACATTACAGGGACCTTGTGTCCTACAACAGATTACAGTCTAAGCTCTACAGTATTCCCCTCTCAAATACTAGAAGCCACGGGATTTGTGCCATTTTGTACATCTCTGGTTTTTCTCCTATTTCATATTCTCTCTCTCTCTCTCTCTCTCTTTCCTTGGTCTGCCATCGATCTCTCAATAGCATTCAGAATCTGCTAGTGGTTGATGCCTTCAGGGGTCTACAAAGCCCATTATCAGGTAGAGAACCCACCTCCATACTCTTTTTAACACTAAGATATATATATATATATATATTTTTTTTTTAGAAATGAGAGGGTGAGTGTGTGTCCTCTAATACAAAAGTCATGAAAAAATATGAATGGGAAAAAAGAGAGAAAACAATTGATGTCAAGCAATTTCTCATCATAAACACTTATGAGGTTAAAAACAATGTTTGTTTTTTGATGATAAAACAAGACTTGATTAGACCACAGACATAAATCTTAAACTTTATAAGAAAATCACATCAACCTGTATATGCTCTTACAAAAGCTGTTGTAGTTTACATGACATTAAGTTGCTTCTTTAGGGGATCTCTCTCTGTCAGTGGGAAAAACCGAGCGATGCAGATCAATTTGTTAGAAGAAGAAGAAGAACAAAAGAAGAACAACTTTTATTCATCACACACTTGTGAAATTCCTCTCTGCATTTAACCCATCTGAAGCAGTGAACACACACATGCACACATACGTGAGCAATGAGCACACACACATACCCAGAGCAGTGGGCAGCCATGCTAACAGCGCCCAGGGAGCAGTTGGGAGTTAGGTGCCTCGCTCAAGGGCACCTCAGCTCAAGGCCGTCCCATAATAAACTACAACCCCGATTCCAAAAAAGTTGGGACAAAGTACAAATTGTAAATAAAAATGGAATGCAATAATTTACAAATCTCAAAAACTGATATTGTATTCACAATAGAACATAGACAACATATCAAATGTTGAAAGTGAGACATTTTGAAATTTCATGCCAAATATTGGCTCATTTGAAATTTCATGACAGCAACACATCTCAAAAAAGTTGGGACAGGGGCAATAAGAGGCTGGAAAAGTTAAAGGTACAAAAAAGGAACAGCTGGAGGACCAAATTGCAACTCATTAGGCCAACTGGCAATAGGTCATTAACATGACTGGGTATAAAAAGAGCATCTTGGAGTGGCAGCGGCTCTCAGAAGTAAAGATGGGAAGAGGATCACCAATCCCCCTAATTCTGCACCGACAAATAGTGGAGCAATATCAGAAAAGAGTTCGACAGTGTAAAATTGCAAAGAGTTTGAACATATCATCATCTACAGTGCATAATATCATCAAAAGATTCAGAGAATCTGGAAGAATCTCTGTGCGTAAGGGTCAAGGCCGGAAAACCATACTGGGTGCCCGTGATCTTCGGGCCCTTAGATGGCACTGCATCACATACAGGCATGCTTCTGTATTGGAAATCACAAAATGGGCTCAGGAATATTTCCAGAGAACATTATCTGTGAACACAATTCACCGTGCCATCCGCCGTTGCCAGCTAAAACTCTATAGTTCAAAGAAGAAGCCGTATCTAAACATGATCCAGAAGCACAGACGTCTTCTTTGGGCCAAGGCTCATTTAAAATGGACTGTGGCAAAGTGGAAAACTGTTCTGTGGTCAGACGAATCAAAATTTGAAGTTCTTTATGGAAATCAGGGACGCCGTGTCATTCGGACTAAAGAGGAGAAGGACGACCCAAGTTGTTATCAGCGCTCAGTTCAGAAGCCTGCATCTCTGATGGTATGGGGTTGCATTAGTGCATGTGGCATGGGCAGCTTACACATCTGGAAAGATACCATCAATGCTGAAAGGTATATCCAGGTTCTAGAGCAACATATGCTCCCATCCAGACGACGTCTCTTTCAGGGAAGACCTTGCATTTTCCAACATGACAATGCCAAACCACATACTGCATCAATTACAGCATTATGGCTGCGTAGAAGAAGGGTCCGGGTACTGAACTGGCCAGCCTGCAGTCCAGATCTTTCACCCATAGAAAACATTTGGCGCATCATAAAACGGAAGATACGACAAAAAAGACCTAAGACAGTTGAGCAACTAGAATCCTACATTAGACAAGAATAGGTTAACATTCCTATCCCTAAACTTGAGCAACTTGTCTCCTCAGTCCCCAGACGTTTACAGACTGTTGTAAAGAGAAAAGGGGATGTCTCACAGTGGTAAACATGGCCTTGTCCCAACTTTTTTGAGATGTGGTGTTGTCATTAAATTTAAACTCACCTAATTTTTCTCTTTAAATGATACATTTTCTCAGTTTAAACATTTGATATGTCATCTATGTTCTATTCTGAATAAAATATGGAATTTTGAAACTTCCACATCATTGCATTCTGTTTTTATTTACAATTTGTACTTTGTCCCAACTTTTTTGGAATCGGGGTTGTATAATTTCTGACTACTGAGGTCACTGTGGTTATCAAATGTCCGTTTGATTAATGTAATGCTTGTCAGTGTTGACCAAGTTTCTTTTTCTTTTCCTTTTTCTTTAAAAAAAACAACAACTGAAATATAACAGTTTTCTTACTGAGGCTTAAGCAAGTTTTAGGATTAGGCAAAGTATTATTTAGTGCCAATATTACACAAGTTAGTAGTAATACAACACAAAGTAAGTATTACCAGATGTGTGTGTGTGTGTGTATACGTGTGCATGGATGTGTGCAATTGTATGTGTAGACTGTTGTACTTATTGCCAGGCTAAACTAATACTAAGAGCAAGTGATTGGCAGCAATGGCTCGGATGGAAATCTGCCACCCTGAGATTACACACTCTACTTCTCTAAATACTTTTTAATAGGTGCTGGACAGGCTGCAGAAAGCTGGACAAATCAGAGAACAGAGAGACCTGTCCTTGTCAGTAAATCATGTCATTATGCCATGTTTTTGATTCTTCATTTCTCCCTCTGAGAAGGCCCCCTAAAAGATTTTTTTTAATCGAACCAAGTATGTTTGTATATTTAAAAAAGAGGTCCAAGTAAAAAGTGTTTTGGAAGCTAAGAAAGAATTCATATCTATTCAAAGTTAACTATCCTTTAACGAGCAACTTTTATTTGAAGAAGAAGAAGAAGAAGAACAACAACAACTTTATTCATCACACATACACTTGTGAAATTCCTCTCTGCATTTAACCCATCTGAAGCAGTGAACACACACACACACACACACACACACACACACACACACACACACACACACACACGAGTAATGAGCACACGCACATCCAGAGCAATGGGAAGCCATGCTAACAACGCCCGAGGAGCAGTTGGGGGTTAGGTGCCTCGCTCAAGGGCACCTCAGTCTAAGACCGCCCCATGTTAACCTAACTGCATGTCTTTGACAGATGCGTATCTGTCTAGCTTTAGTTCCATTATGGGCTTTTTAATATCCAACACAGCATCTTTTATTGATGACAGGAAATGTTCAGAAATCTGGATCAAAAGGCATTTGTAATATACATGCAAATATTATTAGAAATTGAGTAGTGTAGGCTAATTATGGAATATCAGACACTCCTCTCTTGATAATTACACCTCACTAGCAGAAAGGCTATGTGATGTCTTGATTACATGACTGAACTGGACAAAATGAGATATCTTTTCATTACAAAAAAAATGAACTTGATGTGTCTGTATCACAAATAAAGGGGCTTGAAATAACCTTTAAAATTCTGTTTAAATATTATTTCTGTGACAAATATGAACAAAGTTATGCCACTTTGAATAAAAAAAAATCAGGCTAATTTTGGTAAATTGTTCTACATTAAAAAAAAAAAATGATCAGAGAAAATGTGACCACTTTTGTAGAAAGATACCCTTTAAAATGTTATAACAGCTAAATCTTTTGACATAGCTCAATAAAATAAAATGGTGGTCCCAGGTAATTTAAAGTCCATGAAAATGATGCCAAGAAATTTATTAATTAATCATTAATTATTACATTTAAACTAATAAACTAACAATGAATTACACTCAACATTAACCAAAAATGGCCATAATTTCCATATTATTTGGAATTTTTTAATGAAATTTTCACCAATCAATAGATGATCCTTATCAAAATCCTTAATCATTATCTTATCACTTTTATATATTTGACTGTAAATCAATAGTAAACAATGTAAACTACCACAAAAACAGAATAAATGAATGATATGTGTAATATAAATAATGATTAATTGGGCTGTTTCAATAGCAAGCTCAAAATTTATGCAACTTCCACCTGGACATCCAATTTGTATGAACCTCAAAAACTATGTGATGATGCTCCAAATTATTTGCAAATAACAAGTGATACAGACAGTTGTATTAGCTAATAAATAAAATGAGATTGGACGCTATTAAAACTTATCTTCAGAGAATGCATCAATGACTTTAATGAACCACACGTTCAGCCACTTCATTCACACACTTTGACATCCTTTTATGAAAAAATAAAAACAAAGTAATGGAGGATTTTGTGGACTATGCCATCAATACAGGTGTACTCTGGTCCTAAAAATACAGCTTCAAAAGTAGACTTCAGTTAAATTATGGTAGCATGTGTGATCCAAGCCTGATTAGCAGCAGTGTATGGGGTGATCAGTGATTGGATGACCTTATTTTCAAGTCAAGTTTATTTTTATAGCGCTTTTAACAATAAACATTGTCGCAAAGCAGCTTTACAGAAATTTAAAGACTTTAAACATGAGCTAATTTTATCCCTAATCTATTCCCAATGAGCAAGCCTGTGGCGACAGTGGCAAGGAAAAACTCCCTCAGACGACATGAGGAAGAAACCTCTAGAGGATCCAGACTCAAAAGGGAACCCATCCTCATTTGGGTGATAACAGACAATGTGATTATAAATAACTTGCTTCTAAAACAGTATCCTATATAGTCACAAAGTATAACTGTGAAACCAGAAAATTCATTAGAGTTTTAACATGAAGTCTGTTTTGTTGAAGTTATAAACTGTTGATTGATGGAAACTTGAGTGCAAAACTGTTCATGACAACTGCAGTCCTAAAGTTAGCAAGTTAACTGTAGTCCTCAGCCATAAAAGCATTACTGTAAGTGTCCAGAGCATCTTCCAAGTGCGACTTCCGACTGTCCATATGGGGCTGTCCTCCACAGGGGCAATGTGATGAAACTCCAGCCAGACGTAGGGCATCAGGATGGATCAGGTAGGTCCGAGGAGCAGAAGAGGTCAGCATCTCGATCTCAGGATTGACATGTAACTCAGAGGGACAGACAAAGAGGGCGGCAAGAGAAAACGCAGGTTGTTGGGTATGCCCAATGTCACCTGATGAATAGGAACAGTATACATTTTGCGCTGAGTGCAAGCAGGGACTCTGGCAAAACTAACTATGACAGCATAACTAAAAGGTGAGAGCCAGAAGGTAACACAGGCATGAGGGAGCCCTGGGACATAAAGTAGCCAGCCACTACACCGTCAATGAACCCGAGTGAGCAAGTGAGTGGGGGGGCACAACAGCATCCATGCATCCCAGTTTATCAAAACAGTCTATGCCTGAGGAAACTCTAGATCTACTCCTTTAACTCATAAAACTATTAACAAAAAGCTTGACTAAACAGATATGTTTTCAGCCTGGACTTAAACACTGAGACCGTGTCTGATTCCCGAACACTACTTGGAAGGCTGTATTTTCACATACCTACTTACATATGCAATTCACAAAACTAAAACTGTCATGTTATGATAATCATTTAAGGATCAGGACACATTTCACAAATTCATTTATCTGAAAAGAATGAAATCATTTTTGTTTATTTGACTCATGAGATCAAGATGTAGGTTAACCATGGAGACATTCTTTACATCATCCATCCATCATCCATCCATCCATTAGCTGCTTATCCTGTTCTATAGGGTCGCAGGCAGCCTATCCCATCTGACTATGGGCAAGAGGCAGGGTACACCCTGGACAAGTCGCCAGGTTATCGCAGGACTGACACATAGAGACAAACAACCATTCACTCTCACATTCACACCTACGGTCAATTTAGAGTCACCAGTTAATCTAACCTGCATGTCTTTGGACTGTGGGGGAAACCGGAGCACCTGGAGGAAACCCATGCGGACACGGGGAGAACATGCAAACTCCACACAGAAAGGCCCTGGGTGGCCACTGGGCTTGAACCCAGGACCTTCTTGCTGTGAGGCAACAGTGCTAACCACTACGCCACTGTGCCACCCCTACTTTACATCATTCTACAGCGTAATACATTACTACAGAATAATAAATTGAGAAATTATTTCTTCATACAGTAAGTTTGTAGTATTTTAGTTTGGCAAGCTGAAATACTACTGTAGTTGAAAAATATATAGCACTCAGCTGTGCAAATGTATAAAATATTAAAAAAAAGCTCACTAAACCTGTACTTCATGTTCAGTAAATAAATCCATATAAACACAATGTTTTATAAATAAACTTCAGTTTGTGTTTAAACTGGAAACTTTCTGATTTCAGGTAATGTTGCCATAATCAAAGATTCGTCATGGGATACATACATACACAGACCGAAAAACTGACAGAAGTCGAACCTTCATACACAATCAAACACAAAGACCAACAGATATCCAGCCTGAGGGCAGCAATGCATTATGGGAGTTCAAAACATGGTCAGGACAGTGTGACTGGTTGTCAACAGGGTGGACATCCTTCCAATCAAACTGTCACTTACTTCCTCAAAAATGAGCAAACACATGAACTCTGTGATAGCATATCAGAATCAGCTTCTGAGTTTATGGATTTTGCCAGAGATCCACAGCTCCTATGGAAACTACATGATTTCAACATGATGAACCTCTTTCTTAGGACTGGGCTCTCCATGCTCACACTGGCCTGGAGATATATGTACAAATTAGTACTGTACATCACTCCTAATTGCAAAGTTAGGCAGTAATTGCTGTTACTGTATCTCTCTAATAAAAAAATTATATATTTATATAAAAATTTGTATATAAAACAATAACTATTAGGTTCTAAACTAGAAGGCTAAAATAGGAAACACAACCCTGTTTTTAGACGATTAAGTTAAACAGTTAGATGCTCCTTTTACATTTGACAGGATTTGACAGACACCCTTACTTAGAGCAATTTGTATTCTCCATGGAATACATCTCACACTAAAACCTGGTAAGATAGGAGAGGTATAATGCAAGTACAAGTTGGGATTTTTTTTTTTTTTTACTTTATAGTAAACTTTGTGAAGTATTGCATGAAGACATGGGTCTTTGGTCTTCATTTGACTACAGCCAGTAGCTGTTCAGGCAGCCAGGAGAAATTCATTCCCCCACTTTGGGAGCAGTTCAAGGCAGTGTCGTAGTCGAGTCACTAAACCTTGAGTCCAAGTCCAGTCTCGAGTCCCCAGAGTTCAAGTCTGAGTCAAGTCCAAGTCATTTAAAAAAAAATTGAGTCGAGTCTGAGTCGAGTCCACTATTGATCCGAGTCGAGTCCGAGAACAAGACTCCAACTGCACCATTTGACGGTGGCTGTTTTAGTGCCATTAACATTAGTTTGTTCCTGAACATGACCTATGAACAAGTGAATGTGCGTCAGGGAGTGCGAAGCATTCTGTCAGAGATGGTTGGGAGACGGATGTAAGTGCAGAGGGTGTGTTTATTAACACAAATGAAGACAGGTGAATGATCCAGAATGGCAGGCAAAATCGTAAAACAGTGAAACAGGCAGTAGCCCGAGTGAGGCACAAACAGGCTATCGTAGACTCGGCAGAATCAAAGATGAGAAACAGGAAATCAGGGATCAGGAAACCAAACAAGGAAATAAGGCTCGGTAATGTGTCAGCAACGCAACTCAATACTTTGCAAAGTAAGTGTGTTTTCACAGTTTTTATATAGTCGTGCTGATTGTGCCTTAATCCTGTGCAGGTGTGAGTTGTTTACGGCGCATGCGCGAGAGTCTGCTTGGTGCGTGCACTGTCCAGAGCGCACCCGAGAGTGTATCTGATGCACGCGCCAAGGAGTGCAGGTGTGACACTCTTGCACAAAATTAGTACAAAAATTAATGTAGATATAAATATCTTATGCCAAATTATTATGGCATGTTACAAAAAATAAAGAAAAAATCAGAGTCCTCGTCTCCCATTTACGAGTCCAAATGCAGGTAATGCACGAGTCCGAGTCTGAGTCCAAGTCATCAGTGCTCAAGTTCAAGTCAAGTCATGAGTCCTTAAAATTAGGGCACGAGTTGGACTTGAGTACTACAAGCCTGGTACAAGGGTCTTCATGCATGCCTTTCTTTACTTGAGGGATCAAAAGCCAAGATTATAACAGTCCAGTCTTCTCCAATAAGAAACTGAGTGACTTCCATAGCGAGATATGGCCAAATCCTTCTGATTTGAACCTATATTCATCTAGGGTTCATTCACTATAGATATGTATAACTGCAAATTAAAACTACCACTCTATACTATTGGAAATTCCTTAATTACACTCACCGGCTACTTTATTAGGAACACCCATCCACCTGCTGTTTTATGCAGTTCTCTAATCAGCCAATCCCTTGACAGCAGCACAATACATAAAATCATGCGGACACAAATCAAGGGCTTCAGTTAATGTTCATTTCACACATCAGAATGGGAAAAATTGTGATCTCAAAGTTTGACTTTCACTGTGGCATGGGTGTTGGTGCCAGATGGACTGGTTTGAGTATTTCAGAAACTGCTTCTGATCTCCTGGGGTTTTCACACACAACAGTCTCTAGAGATTACACAGAATGGTGCCAAAACCAAAAAAACATTGAGTGAGTGACAGTTCTGTGGGTGGAAACAAACGCCTTGTTGATAAGAGAGGTCAGAGGAAAATGGCCAGATTGGTTCGAGGTGCCAGGAAGGATATAACAACTCATAGCAACTCTTTACATCCATGGTGAGCAGAAAAGCATCTCAGCATGCAACAGCAGAAGATCACATTGGGTTCCACTCCTGCCAGCCAAGAACAGGAATCTTAGAATCAAAAACAAGTTCCTATTAAAGTGGAGGGTGAGTGTATTACAGAAGTGAAAATCTTTTGACATAGTTGACATGCATAGCGCAGCATGCAATTTACCGTACTGATTTATAGTAGGTATAATTCCAAGATATCATTTTAAAGAAGTCTGGCAATTGTAAGTTACATTCAAAAAGCTGAACAGCCAAATGCACTGTATATCTTTAAAGGGTAAAATATATAATGGGGCATCAAGATGTATGAAATGTGCTCACCAATGCACATACGGAAGATGTCATGTTTGACATTCCATATTGTTTGTCTAAATCCGTGCTGGATTCATGATGGTCATGACAGATAAAAGATTGTCTGTCTGTGATGGAGCAACAAATCAAAAGACGGAGGAAGGGAAGATAGATGGGGCTGAAGGGTATTGGATTTATAGAATGACGACACATCAAGTTGAGTTCCATCCCCCACTTTCCTGAGGCCTTGGGCTGTAAGAGTTGTCACCTTGGAGTATTCAGAGCTATGTGAAGCACTCCACTCCTGAGAGAATGTCATCTCCCGCCCTGGGCAGTTTTGACAAACAGAGTATATATTGATACGTGATAAAGTATGCTAGAAATCACCCCACTGCTAAAGGCTACTATAGTTTTAATATCATCATTTGAATTAACAAGCATTCTGCGCAGGAATAATGAGCCTTCATTATTCAAAACATCATCCTTAGCCGCCGAACTCTCGGGCCATTACCACGCGAGAGCTTAATGAAAAGAAGATAAAGAAGGGTTGAGATAAAAGTTTGAATGGCCTCACTCAGTAACCAGAGTTAAATTTTAATGCGGCATGTGGAGGGTGATGGATGGTTCTTATCTGAAGGTTGGGATGGGGGGAGACAGACTGAAACCCCTGTGAGGTGTCATGTAGGGTGGGGAGGAAAGGAATGGATGTGTGGGTTCATCTCCGGAGATAGTTGTCTGATGCTAATCGTGTAGTCATAGTGAGGGTGAGATGCATACCAGAGACAGCTATAGATAACAGCATATGAATTTTCTCTGTAGTACAATTAGAATATTATCCACAATATTATTTTACACTCCTAAACCATTTTCAAACATATTATATAAATGATTTTGTATAAAAAAAAGATGGGGTGATGTCATTATTAGCATAATATCTCTGTGAGTTGAGTCGCATACATAAGTTCTGTATTTGTAAAAAAATTATTATTATTTTTTACATGCTGAATGTTCCAGTATCTGGAAAGATTATGCTGGCTTTTAACTACCTGTAGAAATCCCAAATATATCCTATGCAAATTGACATTCTGCTAAAGATTCCATCTTGACTTGATAAGGATAAGAGTTTTGTGCATTGCTTAGTGTACTTTCATATCCTTTTCTACATGAACCAAGCTACAACCAAGTATTGACAAAGTTTACAATGCAGACCAATAAAACAGTTAAAAGGACCACATACAACCCCGATTCCAAAAAAGTTGGGACAAAGTACAAATTGTAAATAAAAACGGAATGCAATAATTTACAAATCTCAAAAACTGATATTGTATTCACAATAGAACATAGACAACATATCAAATGTCGAAAGTGAGATATTTTGAAATTTCATGCCAAATATTGGCTCATTTGAAATTTCATGACAGCAACACATCTCAAAAAAGTTGGGATGGGGCAAAAAGAGGCTGGAAAAGTTACAGGTACAAAAAAGGAACAGCTGGAGGACCAAATTGCAACTCATTAGGTCAATTGGCAATAGGTCATTAACATGACTGGGTATAAAAAGAGCATCTTGGAGTGGCAGCGGCTCTCAGAAGTAAAGATGGGAAGAGGATCACCAATCCCCCTAATTCTGCGCCGACAAATAGTGGAGCAATATCAGAAAGGAGTTCGACAGTGTAAAATTGCAAAGAGTTTGAATATATCATCATCTACAGTGCATAACATCATCAAAAGATTCAGAGAATCTGGAAGAATCTCTGTGCGTAAGGGTCAAGGCCAGAAAACCATACTGGGTGCCCGTGATCTTCGGGCCCTTAGACGGCACTGCATCACATACAAGCATGCTTCTGTATTGGAAATCACAAAATGGGCTCAGGAATATTTCCAGAGAACATTATCTGTGAACACAATTCACCGTGCCATCCGCTGTTGCCAGCTAAAACTCTATAGTTCAAAGAAGCAGCCGTATCTAAACATGATCCAGAAGCGCAGACGTCTTCTCTGGGCCAAGGCTCATTTAAAATGGACTGTGGCAAAGTGGAAAACTGTTCTGTGGTCAGACGAATCAAAATTTGAAGTTCTTTATGGAAATCAGGGACGCCGTGTCATTCGGACTAAAGAGGAGAAGGACGACCCAAGTTGTTATCAGCGCTCAGTTCAGAAGCCTGCATCTCTGATGGTATGGGGTTGCATTAGTGCGTGTGGCATGGGCAGCTTACACATCTGGAAAGACACCATCAATGCTGAAAGGTATATCCAGGTTCTAGAGCAGGGGTGGGCAATTATTTTTTCCATGGGGCCACATGAGAAACAGAAAATTTTGTGGAGGGCCGGACCAAAAGGCTGAACTAAATTCTGCATAATATTAATTGTATTTCTTTATATAAAGCAGTAAATAACATTGTTTTTACAAGCTGCTAAGACTGGTAAGAGTATGGAAAAAACGAGGTTGCCTTACAATAAATGTCATTTATTCAATCAAATTTCCCAAAACAATAGTTAACAAAATGTGAACGTTTGTACCATTTTTTTTTCAGTCACATTCACCCCAAAACACAATAAAGACATCACAATATTGTCTTTCTACTCCACATATCAAGCAAGATGCATCATATTACAATAATGATGCTGTGTAGGTATCAGATCTACAGATCGGCTCGGGCTCCGGCGCCTGCTGGTGACGTCACACTATGTGATTGGCTGGACCGTTTGAAGGATGACGTACAAGTTTGTGGTTGGTCTGGACAAATTACGGAAGTAGTTATCGCGGGATTAGATTTCGTGGGATTTCATGTCATGTTCATGTCATGCGGATTGCGTTTTTGTTGAACACAACTTCAAAATAAAAGCAATGTACATTCAGCCCATGCATGAGGTAAAATTATAAAATATGTTTATTTTTTAATTTCTAATTAACCTTACGCGGGCCGGTCAGAATGAACCAAAGGGCCGGATGCGGCCCGCGGGCCGTAAAATGCCCAGGTCTGTTCTAGAGCAACATATGCTCCCATCCAGACGACGTCTCTTTCAGGGAAGACCTTGCATTTTCCAACATGACAATGCCAAACCACATACTGCATCAATTACAGCATCATGGCTGCGTAGAAGAAGGGTCCGGGTACTGAAGTGGCCAGCCTGCAGTCCAGATCTTTCACCCATAGAAAACATTTGGTGCGTCATAAAATGGAAGATACGACAAAAAAGACCTAAGACAGTTGAGCAACTAGAATCCTACATTAGACAAGAATGGGTTAACATTCCTATCCCTAAACTTGAGCAACTTGTCTCCTCAGTCCCCAGACGTTTACAGACTGTTGTAAAGAGAAAAGGGGATGTCTCCCAGTGGTAAACATGGCCTTGTCCCAACTTTTTTGAGATGTGTCATGAAATTTAAACTCACCTAATTTTTCTCTTTAAATGATACATTTTCTCAGTTTAAACATTTGATATGTCATCTATGTTCTATTCTGAATAAAATATGGAATTTTGAAACTTCCACATCATTGCATTCCGTTTTTATTTACAATTTGTACTTTGTCCCAACTTTTTTGGAATCGGGGTTGTACAATGGGCTCCAAAAATCTCATCTCAATCATCTTGAACGTTCAAGAATCTCAAATAATTCCTTTCTTTGTTTCAGGTTTTTTTAATGCTAAAATGTTCTGTTAATTTCCAATTCTCAAATAAAAAAAACAGGTTTTCAATGTGGTCTCAGATTTAACCTACTAATCATCAAGCCCAACTTCTGCAGCCTCAACAAAAGTCAACCCAATCATCCATAACCGCTTATTCTGTGCAGGGTCACAGGCAAGCTGGAGCCTATCCCAGCTGACTATGGGCAAAAGGCAGGGTACACCCTGGACAAGTCACCAGATCATCGCAAGGCTGACACATACAACCATTCACACCTACAGTCAATTTGGAGTCACCAATTAGCTTAAAGTGCATATCCTGGACCAATTTAGTGGGGTGTTTTTATATGAAAGTATGTCCCTTTACACACTCATCCAGAAGGGTAATTTTGCACAAGGCCATCTGTCTACAGCAGAAAAAAATAAAATAACAAAACGCGTCTGGAAAAGTCCCAAGGGAGTCTGGAGCCAGATTCGTGACGTCACATGCAGATCCACCAGCCGGCTGAGAGAGCTTGGGGTTCAGTGCACAGTCTGTGTAGACCAAGTTTAGCAGCTAGCGATTTTGCATTGAAATATGGAATTGTCGCCTGACCTTCTAAACCGATGGATTCATGTATCAATGCTCATCTATCTATTGTTACATAAATCATATTCTTTCTAATTATTATTATGTATTTATATATTTCTTCATTTAGAAGAGTACTGGCTACTGTAGGAGAAAGATTTCATAAGCTACACACATGGAATCGGCTAAGCAGGGTTGTCAGGGTGTAAACACATTTAATGTGTTTGACAGGTCCCAAGATCTCAAGCTCTGACACACATATCCCTTGAAGTCTCATCTCATCTCATCTCATTATCTCTAGCCGCTTTATCCTTCTACAGGGTTGCAGGCAAGCTGGAGCCTATCCCAGCTGACTACGGGCGAAAGGTGGGGTACACCCTGGACAAGTCGCCAGATCATCACAGGGCTGACACATAGACACAGACAACCATTCACACTCACATTCACACCTACGGTCAATTTAGAGTCACCAGTTAACCTAACCTGCATGTCTTTGGACTGTGGGGGAAACCGGAGCACCCGGAGGAAACCCACGCAGACACGGGGAGAACATGCAAACTCCACACAGAAAGGCCCTCGCCGGCCACGGGGCTCGAACCCGGACCTTCTTGCTGTGAGGCGACAGCGCTAACCACTACACCACCGTGCCACCTGTTTACTTTTGTGTGTGTCAATAAATAACATTATCCGTGTACCACAGGAACACCTAATTTAGAGTATAGTCTCTCTTATTTCTTACCCTGGCAACAGTAGACTTGTGAATTGCCGATTTTCTTGGTCTTTTTCTCGGCTCTGCTTGGTCCTCGGCTTTTTCCGGGTGCCTCGCACAAAGCGCTCCCATTTCTCTCTCATTGTCCGGTCTTTTGGAAAACGATGAGTACTAATCCCATCATGATTGGTGTTGCTACACCCTCCTACGACACATCTGTTAACCATTTTAATAATTACGTGATAACGTTGAAGAAATTGGCAGAAAACCACCAGGTCGTATTCTCATAAACAAACCAACACTGACATGGGATTCAGAAGGAGGCATCCCACACGTGATGCCATGAAAATCAATATTTGCCGGGAAATCCAAATGCCAAGTTTTTTCAGAGGCGGACCAATTTGCCTCAAATGGCTTGATTTCAACTGAAATGTTCTGGTATTGTGCAAGGTAAAAAAATTGCACAAAATGCTAAATGTGACAGATATTTGACCAAAGTTTAATATAAAATAAGAGAATTACAATGATCTTGCTCCTAAATATACCCAAGATGTACACTTTAACCTGCATGTCTTTGGGGAAACTGGAGCAAACCCACACAAACATGGGGAGAACATGCAAACTCCATATAGAAAGGCCACTGTCAGCCACTGGGCTTGAACCCAGAACCTTCTTGCTGTGAGGTGACAGTGCTAGCTACTACACCACCGTGCCGCCCCAGAACACAATCATTTTGCATGAGAGACAGAGAGAGAGAGAGAGTGTGTGTGCTTGCAATTATGGTATGGCTTGTACATGTGTGCATGAGGCATTTTGCTAGAAATTCAAGCTACCTCCTAAATTTTATATATAAGTTGTTTAATAGTTCTTTCAGCAAAGGGATGTGCTGCAAGACACACCATATGACCAAAATTATTTGGACACTTGACCATCAGCTCATCACACCCATATGTGGTTTTTCCCCAAATTTTTGCCGCAAACTTTAAAGCACATAATTGTCTAGAATATCTTTGTATTCTGTAGCATTAAGATTTCCTTTCACTGGAATTAAGAGGCAAATGACAATGCTCCTGTGCACAAATCGAACTTCATAAAGACATGGTTTGACAAGGTTCGTGTGGAAGAACTCGAGTGGCCTGAACAGATCCCTGACCTCAACTCCACTGAACACCTTTGGGATAAATTGGATAAATTGCTGACTGCATGCCAGGCCTCCTCACCGACATCAGTGTCTCATATCACTAATGCTCTTGAGCCTAAACAAGCAAATCTCTACAGCCCCACTCCAAAGTCTAGTGGATAGCCTCCTGAGAAGAATGGAGCTTATTATACTATTAAAGGGGGACTAAATCTAAAATGGGATGTTCAACAGACATGTATGGGTGTGATTGGTGACCACATACTGTACCTTTGGCAATAGATCGCCAGATTTTCTAACAGTTTGCAGCATGCTCAAACCCTCTTTTGGCATTAAAAACTACTGTCATTTACTCATGACACACTGAAAAGCTAGTGATGAAAAGGCATGGATAAAACTATTTTTATGGCTGCCCTCATTGCATATGTATTTGAAGGAGGTTCCCTTTCAGATCGCAAAATTTGCAGGAGGAGAGTATTTAAATAAATCATGCAGCATGATTTAATAAAAAGCATGTCTTAATTTTGCAGAGATGTTGAGAGAGCAAGAGAGACACTGGGCAGTGAGTGTGCAGGTGTCTGCCATCGCACACAGCAGAGATTGAGCACACACAGGATAGACTTTTGTTTGCTCAGATTAGGCTAATATCATCTCTTCAAAATATACCTAATTTATGTGCTTGTGAAAGTCCCACTGTGCGCTCAGGAATGAGGCACAAAAAAGAGAGCGCATGGGAGAAGGGAGAAAATTTTCTCCACTCCATCCATCCATTATCTCTAGCTGCTTTATCCTGTTCTACAGGGTTGCAGGCAAGCTGGAGCCTATCCCAGCTGACTATGGGTGAGAGGCGGGGTACACCCTGGACAAGTTGCCAGGTCATCACAGGGCTGACACATAGAGACAAACAACCATTCACACTCACATTCACACCTATGGTCAATTTAGAGCCACCAATTAGCCTAACCTGCATATTTTTGGACTATGGGGGAAACTGGAGCACCCGGAGGAAACCCACACAGACACAGGGAGAACATGCAAACTCCACACAGAAAGGCCCTCGCCTGGTGCTGGGCTCAAACCCAGGACCTTCTTGCTGTGAGGCAACAGTGCTAACTACTACACCACTGTGCCACCGTGCCACCCTTTCTCCACTCATGTTCATTTATTTGGAAGAGGAAGATGTTATCAGAACATAATTTCCAAGGCATGTTATTACCTCTGCCAACTTTGTTGGAGGAGGTTATGTTTTCATCCCTGTTTTTTTGTTTATTTGACTTTTCCCAGTGTAACTCAAAAAGCAGTGAATGGATTTTGATGAACTTTTGAGGAAAGGTGGGCCATGGGCCAAGGAACAATTGATTCCATTTTGATGTAAATCTGGATTATATATGTGGATCCTGGATCCAGATATGTATGCAGATCCAGGATTTTTTTTTGTCAGTTCCCAATATTACTCAAGAGTAGAGAATGATTTTTGATGATATTTGGTGTACAGCTTTAGTATTATCATAGGTTCAAGTGATTTGATTTTTGATGTTGATAATATGTAGCTTGGAGGAGGTATGCACTCTACTGAGTGCCCTTCAAGTTGTGTGCCTGTTCTGGACCCTATGCTAATTTGTGCTGCTCTTGGTAGATTACACTGTCATTATTAAAATGAACTGTGTTCATTAATTAGCATATTGTTAGTAGATCACCCACAGAACTGGCCACTCCCATTAGAGCTTTGGTGCTGCTGTTATATTTATTTATTTATTTATTTATTTATTTTATTATTATTATTTTTTAAACTGTGGGCCTCACGCTAATTTGCCCTGCTTAGTTAATGAGTTAAATTGAGTTACCAGTATTCAAACCATGAAATCACTAGTATCCATGTCCACGTGAAGTCTCATCTCATCTCATCTCATCTCTAGCCGCTTTATCCTGTTCTACAGGGTCGCAGGCAAGCTGGAGCCTATCCCACCTGACTATGGGTGAAAGGCGGGGTACACACTGGACAAGTCACCAGGTCATCACAGGGCTGACACATAGACACAGACAACCATTCACACTCACATTCACACCTACGGTAAATTTAGAGTCACCAGTTAACCTAACCTGCATGTCTTTGGACTGTGGGGGAAACCGGAGCACATGGAGGAAACCCACGCAGACACGGGGAGAACATGCAAACTCTGCACAGAAAGGCCCTCGCCGGCCACAGGGCTCGAACCCGGACCTTCTTGCTGTGAGGTGACAGCGCTAACCACTACACCACCGTGCCGCCCCACATGAAGTTATTGAGTAAATATAAGCAATGAAAAGCCACATCTTGCAGTACTTTTCTCCAGAAGGCAGCATTTCATGAAGAGCAAGTGAGAGGTGAGCATCAGAACTTAAAAAAAAAAAGATTAAGAAGTGGGTGTTCAGAAGCTTGTGGGACAAACGAGAGGGAACACTTTTCCAATAATAATCTTGCACTACTAGAAATCCGGTAAGGCAGGCTTTCAGATTAAGCTCATTTTACACCAGAGGCGGCACTGCACACATGGCACATCATAACGCTTTTCATTTTGCTTGGAGCATTCACAGTATTTCTGTTTTTTTTTCCCATTCACTGGTTTAATAAAGTGTAAATATGTTTACTGACTGACAGATTATTATAAACATGCATTGCATTTCATGACAAAGTTCATTAATCCAATGAAGTTTTCCATCTTCAAATATGGCAGTTATAACTTTCATGAAGTTTGAAGTTTACCTGACACCAGAGCGTGAGCTGAGGCAGTGAGGCTACAGGCTGAAATGTTGTCATGACATTCAGTAAAGCTTTTGTTGTGTTTAATAACTCTATTCACTGTTTCTTTATATAACGGCTGTCAAACACAAACAAATGTTTAATGCCAGTGGGGAAATTATCATTCATTATGATAGGCAGAAGGAACATCCCTACTAAATACATATTCTGACATGCCTGTACAGCTTTATTTGTGTGACAACATGCTAATTTATTTAAACACTGCTATCTCTTATCAAATGAGAATTGATCATAGACAATATAGACATTTTCTGATAACCTCACTGTCGTAATCCCTGATGTGAGTAGAGCACAGAAGCACGGCAGGCGAGAGTTGGGGTTCACACAGACACTTTATTTTACTTATTTTCATTAGCTTTTCAGCTTCTCTCACTCACACAGTCCCACACGCAACACACGTGTTCTGGTCGGGGGCGACTCTTCTCTGCTCTCCCCCTCCTTTTATACTCCATCCCTGCAACAAACAAACACGCGCACACACACATTAATTGACACCAGGTGTAATGACTTAGCCACTTACCTTCCCTGACCCCGCCCTCCATTCACAGACTGCTGCTTGGCCACGCCCCTGCTGCCACATACCCCCACTGCCCGACTCAGGCCGGGGAGCTGTCCGGCCTGAAGCCGACTCCCCCCCGACGAGACAGGAAGTCCGCCACCACCATTTGTGCCCCCAGCCTGTGGATCACCTCGAACTTAAATGGCTGGAGAATGAGATACCAACGGGTGATCCGCGCATTGGCATCCTTCATGCGGTGGAGCCACTGGAGGGGCGTGTGGTCCGAACAGAGACTGAAAGGGTGCCCCAGCAGGTAGTATCAGAGGGCGAGGACCGCCCACTTGATGGCAAGACACTCCTTCAATTGTGCTGTACTTGCTTTCGTGCATCGACAGCTTTCGGCTGATGTACAGCACCGGGCGCTCCTCGCCCTCCACCTCCTGGGACAAAACGGCCCCCAGCTCCCTGTCCGATGCATCAGGCTGCAAAATAAAGGGGAGAGAGAAGTCAGGGGAGTGTAAAAGTGGCTCCCCACACAGTGCAGCTTTTACCTCAGAGAAGGCCTGTTGGCACTGCTCCGTCCACTGGACCGGATCTGGATCCCCCTTTTTAGTGAGGTCGGTTAGCGGGCTGGTGATGTCTGAATAGTTAGGCAGAAACCTATCATAATAGCCAGCCAGCCCCAAGAACTGCCTCACCTCCTTTTTGGTCTTGGGCCTCGGGCAGCCCGCAATCGCTGCAGTCTTGTTAATTTGGGGACGCACCTGCCCATGACCCAAGTGGAACCCCAGATACTGTACTTCCACCTGCCCAATCACACACTTTTTCGGGTTAGCTGTGAGGCCCGCCCGCCTCAGCGACTTTAGAATGGCCCTCAGGTGTTCCAAGTGCCGTGGCCAATCATGACTGTAGATTATTATGTCATCTAGATAGGCGGCCGTGTAGGCAGCATGAGGGTGGAGGACCCTGTCCATAAGCCGCTGGAACGTAGCTGGCACCCCAAACAACCCAAAAGGGAGCATGACAAATTGGTGTAAACCAAATGGTGTGGAAAAGGCCGTTTTCTCTTGGGATAGAGGAGTCAAGGGGATCTGCCAATATCCCTTTGTTAGAGCCAGTGTCGAATAAAAGCGAGCGGCGCCTAACCGATCAAGCAAGTCATCAATGCGAGGCATTGGGTACGCATCAAATTTAGACACCGTGTTGACCTTTCTATAGTCCACACAGAACTGGACCGATCCATCGGTCTTGGGAACCAGGACCACTGGGCTGCTCCAGTCACTGTGGGACTCTCGATTATGCCCATTTCGAGCATGGTCTTGAGTTCGTCCCGAACAACCTCTTTTTTGTGTTTGGGCAAGCGGGAAGGGCGGCTACGCACTACCACCCCCAGGGGCGTTTCAATGTGGTGTTCTATGAGGTGGGTAGCACCCAGAAGGGGCGAGAACACATCGGAAAATTCCTTCTGCAACTTGGTTATCTCTGTGAGTTGGGTCGGTGAGAGGTGGTCTCCACAAGGGACCGGAGTGGTCCGAGATGTTATCTTTTACCTCCGGCCCCAGCTCTGCCTTCTCTGGGACTACCGATGCCAACGCCATGGGGACCCCCTCATTCCAGCATTTTAAAAGGTTGAGGTGGTAGACTTGCAGTGCCCCACCCCTATCCATTCACTTCACCTCGTAGTCAACGTCCCTGACTCGCCGTGTGACCTCGAAGGGCCCTTGCCACTTGGTGACTAATTTAGAACTCGACGTGGGCAATAATACGAGTACTTTGTCTCCCGGCGTGAACTCTCTAAGGTGCGTGCCCCTGTCATACAGCCGGCTTTGATGTTCTTGTGGCTGCTGCAAATTCTCCTGGGTTAGGTGCGTGAGGGTGTGGAGTTTTACGCGCAGGTCAAGAACATACTGGATTTCATTTTTACTCGGTGAAGGTCCCTCATCCCAATTTTCCCGCAGCACATCCAGAATGCCACGCGGCTTATGCCCATATAATAATTCAAAGGGAGAAAACCCTGTGGAGGCTTGTGGGACCTCTCATACTGTGAATAACAGGGGTTCGAGCCACTTATCCCAATTAAGCGCAGCTTCACTAATGAATTTCCGGATTATGTTTTTGAGTGTCTGGTTAAATTGATCTACTAATCCATCCGTTTGTGGGTGATAGACACTGGTGCGGATAGATTTAATCCCCAGTAACCCATACAGCTCGCGCAGTGTGCGTGACATAAACGAGGTGCCTTGGTCTGTCAGGATTTCTTTCGGAATCCCAACCCGGGAGATAAAGCGGAAGAGTGCTTCTGCAATACTGCGTGCTGAGATATTGTGGAGAGGCACTGCTTCCAGATATCGCGCTGTATAGTCCACTAGAACTAAAATAAAGTGATATCCCTGTGCTGACCGATCTAATGGCCCAATGAGATCCATCCCAATTCGCTCAAACGGGGTCTCGATGAGAGGAAGAGGGCGCAATGGCACTTTTGGAGTGGCCGCAGGATTTACTAATTGGCATTCATGGCACACCGCACACCACCGAAGGACATCCCCGCGAATCTCTGGCCAATAGAACCGGGCCATTATTTGGGCTAGTGTTTTGTCTTGCCCCAAGTATCCAGCCATAGGATTAAAGTGAGCCGCATGGAACACGAGTTCCCTACGGCTCTTTGGGATTAACAACTGGGTTATTCATTCCTTAGTTTGAGTGTCCTGTGTCACTCAGTACAATCTATCTTTAATAATGGCAAAATAAGGGAAGGTCAGTGCCGCACTTGGCTGAAGAGTTTGACCATCGGTTACTCTCACTTGGTCAAACGCATGCCGCAGAGTCTCGTCTCACAACTGCTCTAATGGGAAATCCCCAAGGGAATCCCTGAGAGAGGGAGGAGGAGCGGGCTGCTCCTCACTCTGACGCGGTGTTGATGTAGACGGCTCTGTGACAGCTTCTCCAGCCAATGCCACACCGGGATCTTCCTGTGACCTACTAGGGCAAGACCCACTACATGTTAAACACTCCATTAGTTCTTTAAATCCTGGCCAATCAGTACCCAAAATCAATGAGTGGGTAAGATGAGGACTAACCGCCGCCTTTATTCTATGCGTTTGGCCCCGGAATAGAATATGGACAGACACTAGAGGGTAATGGTGAACATCCCTGTGCACACACAACACCTTCACCGCTTGTGCTCCCCCCAATGCCTCACCTTGCACCAGGCGTTGGTGAATTGAGGTCTGATTACAACCAGAATCCACCAAAGCGTGATATGTATCCCCTTGAATACTCACCGATATGCGATACATTCTGGCCTAATCGGGGGCGGTTTCTGGCATGTCAGGGATCCGGATGACAGCACCCACCTCCCTTGCAGAGCTCTGACTCTGGAGATGCTCCGATTCCCCGCCGTGCCAGCACACCGGCCCAGGCTTTCCCTCTGCACTGGTGTTATGGGTGTCACTCACCTGAGGGGGAGACAACGCAGACACAGAAGAGGGAGATGGGAGGACACTACGGGTGCGACGGGACGGCTGGGGAGGAGCCAGCCGCCGCCTTCGTGGCAGGGGAACAGGGTGGAGAGGGGGACAAGAGACAGGAGAGAGAGAGGGAAAAGAGAAGCGAGGGGAGATGCCTCGTCTGCCTGCCGTCGGAGCCGCCTCCAGATGGTCCTCCGCCAGCTCGATGGCTCGTTCCAGCGATGCCGGGCGGTGACACTGGACCCATTCCACTGTTCCTTCCAGAAGTTGAGAGATAAACTGCTCCAGTGCCACCAGATCGATGATCTTGTCGGTGTTGTGGTCTTCCGCCCTCAGCCACTGCTGGCAGGCGTCCCGGAGTTGCTGGCCGAATGCAAATGGCCGGCCGATCTCCTCCAGTGCCAGCATCCAGAAGCGCTGATGATGTTGCTCCGGGGAGCAGCCGAGCCGCTGCAGAATGGCTTTTTTTAGGTCAGCATAGACCAGTCGGCTGTCAGCAGGGAGCTGCTGCGCTGCGAGCTGCGCCTCGCCAGTCAGGAGCGGGAGGAGGTGTGCCACGCGCTGCTCCTGCGGCCACCCCCACGCCTTGGCTGCTTGCTCAAAGAGAGCGAGGAACGCTTCCGGATCGTCCTGCAGTCCCATCTTCGTGAGGGTGGCGGCAGCGGTGGCTGACGGCCCTGCTGACGTGAGCAGGTGCTGGAACGTCTGGTGATCTTCCTGCTGGGCCAGCATCAAGGCTTCTAAGAGTTGCTGCTGCTCCTTCCGGAGGGTGATCAGCGCTTGATGCTGGTTCTGCTGGGTGGTAGCGAGGGCAAGAATGAGCTCTTCCAATGGGGAGGACTCCATGCGGTGGTTCCCTTCTGTGCTCCCGGGTTTCAGCACCACTGTAGTAATCCCTGATGTGGGTGGAGCACAGAAGCATGGCAGGTGAGAGTTGGGGTTCACACAGACACTTTATTTTACTTATTTTCATTAGCTTTTCAGCTTCTCTCACTCACACGGTCACACACGCAACACACATGTGTTCTGGTTGGGGGCGACTCTTCTCTGCTCTCCCCCTCCTTTTATACTCCATCCCTGCAACAAACAAACACGCGCACACACACATTAATTGACACCAGGTGTAATGACTTAGCCACTTACCTTCCCCGACCCCGCCCTCCATTCACAGACTGCTGCTTGGCCATGCCCCCACTGCCACACTCACTTAATGTCTGGAAAGCTCATTCCATACAAACATCCATCCATCCATCCATTATCTGTAACCGCTTATCCTGTACAGGGTCGCAGGCAAGCTGGAGCCTATCCCAGCTGACTATGGGTGAGAGGTGGGTTACACCCTGGACAAGTCGCCAGGTCATCGCAGGGCTGACACATAGAGACAAACAACCATTCATACTCACATTCACACCTACGGTCTATTCAGAGGCACCAATTAACCTAACCTGCATGTCTTTGGACTGTGGGGGAAACCGGAACACCCAGAGGAAACCCACATAGACACGAGGAGAACATGCAAACTCCACACAGAAAGGCCCTTGTTGGCCACTGGGCTCAAACCCAGAACCTTCTTGCTGTGAGATGACAGTGCTAACCACTACACCATAGTGCGGCCTGTCCATACAAAACAGTACCTTAATATTTGTAATTTATTAAGAAATGCTACTTTTATACTCACTCACCCACCTTTAGTAACTGTATTAAGGGGTCAGTTCCTGGAACACTGGGTATAAGGCAGAATATACACCCTTGTTGGAATGCCAGTCAATTGCTCATACCATTCACATACTATACATCCACACCTATGGGCAATTTAGCATAGCCAATTCACCGATCAGCATGTTTTTTGAAGGCGGGAGGAAATCAGAGAGCTTAGAGGAAATCCACACAGACATGGGGAGGACATGCAAAACAGTAACCAAAGCTGAGGAAGTCACTAGAGCTGTGAGTCAGCAATGCTACTTGTTGCACCACCATGCCACACTTTCATGTTCTTGTCCCGTTCACTGTTATATGAGATTTAATTTAGTGGTAGAACACAAGACAGCTCAATGAAATTAAATTAGTTTGTACAAGATATTACATTACATTAATGGCATTTAGCAGACGCTCTTATCCAGAGCGACGTACAACATCCCAGAGCAGTTGGAGGTTAGGTGCCTTGCTCAAGGGCACTTCAGCCATTCCTGCAGGTCCATGGACTCAAACTAGCAACCTTTTGGTCCCAAAGCTGTTTCTCTAACCATTAGGTCATGGCATTCCCACAAGATGTGATATGTGATATTAACTGGAATCAGAAGTGGATTTAAATCCAAAAGCAATATGAAAAAAGACTTGTTAAAGGTGTGTGTGTGTGTGTGTGTGTGTGTGTGTGTGTGTGTGTGTGTTTATATACAGGGTGTTTCAAAAAATTTGATATCATTTCACAATCTAATAACTTTGCCAATTTTCATTCAGTTGACCTCAAATTTTAACAGCATGTGTGGAAACAGGTCAAAATTTTATGTTCAATGTTTTTTGTTTTTATCTTTTAAGGTATAGAAATGCCATTCACTAGCAAAGAAAAGGTACTTTGTGTGTTAGAGTACGCTCGAACACAGTCGAACAAGACTGTGCAGTGTGCATTTATGAGAGAATTCTCTAAAAATGCACCAACTGCAATACAGATTTGGACATGGCACTAAAAGTTCAAAGAGGAAGGCTGTCTGTGTGTGTGTGTGTGTGTCTGTGTCTCAGGCGGCGCACATATTGAAAATTTGTGAAATTGTTCATGGAATCCACATACCATTGAATTTCTCATTCCAATTTTGAGGAATAAATCTTATATTGCTCAACATTAAGCCTGTTCAGATTTATTTGCCTAGACTATGTAGTTTCTGGGATATTTACATCTCAAATAATATCATCTCATCTCATTTGCTTCCGCTTATCTGGGGCCGGGTCATGGAGGCAGCAGTCTGAGCATGGAAGCCCAAACTTCCCTCTCCCCAGACACCTCGGCCAGCTCCTCGGGAAGAACACCGAGGCGTTCCCAGGCCAGCCGAGAGACATAGTCCTTCTAGCATGTCCTGGGTCTTTCCTGGGGCCTCTTCCTGGGGGGACATGCCTGGAACACCTCCCCAGGGAGGCGTCCGGGAGGCATCCGAAGGAGATGCCCGAGCCACCTCAGCTGATTCCTCTCAATGTGGAGGAGCAGCGGCTCTACTCCGAGCTCCTCCTGAGTGACTGTGCTTCTCACACTATCTCTAAGGGAGCGCCCAGCCACCCTGTGAAGGAAACTCATTTTGGCCGCTTGTATCCACGATCTTGTTCTTTCGGTCATTACCCAAAGCTCATGACCATAGGTGAGAGTCGGAACGTAGATTGACCGGTAAATCGAGAGCTTCGCCTTTTGTCTCAGCTCCTTCTTCACCATGACGGACCGGTAAAGCGACTGCATCATTGCAGAGGCTGCACCGATCCGCCTGTTGATCTTATGCTCCATCCTTCCCTCACTCGTGAACAAGATCCCAAGATACTTAAACTCCTCCACTTGAGGCAGGACTTCTCCACCAACCTGAAGAGGGCAAGCCACCCTTTTCTGGTCGAGAACCATGGCCTCAGACTTGGAGGTGCTGATTCTCATCCCAGCCGCTTCACACTCGACTGCAAACCACCCCAGTACATGCTGAAGGTCCTGGCTTGAAGAAGCCAACAGGACAACATCATCCGCAAAAAGCAGAGATGAAATCCTGTGGTTCACAAACAGGATTCCCTCCGGCCCCTGGCTGCACCTAGAAATTCTGTCCATAAAAATTATGAACAGAACCGGTGACAAAGGGCAGCCCTGCTGGAGTCCAACATGCACTGGGCACAGGTCTTACTTACTGCCGGCAATGCGAACCAGACTCCTGCTCCATTTGTACAGGGACCGGACAACCCTTAGCAAAAAGCCCCGAACCCCATACTCCCGAAGCACCCCCCACAGGATACCACGAGGGACATGGTCGAATGCCTTCTCCAGATCCACAAAGCACATGTGGACTGGTTGGGCAAACTCCCATGAACCCTCAAGCACCCTATGAAGGGTATAGAGTTGGTCCAGTGCTCCACGACCAGGACAAAAACTGCATTGTTCCTCCTGGATCCGAGGTTCAACTATTGGCCAAATTCTCCTCTCCAGTACCCTGGACTAAACCTTCCCGGGGAGGCTGAGAAGTGTGATTCCCCTATATTTGGAGCACACTCTCCGGTCCCCTTCTTAAAAAGAGGGACCACCACCCCAGTCTGCCACTCCAGAAGCACTGTCCCCAACCGCCACACGATGTTGCAGAGGCGTGTCAACCAAGACAGCCCCACAAAATCCAGAGACTTGAGATACTCAGGGCAGATCTCATCCACCCCCGGTGCCTGGCCACCAAGGAGCTTGCAAACCACCTCAGTGACTTTGGCTTGTGTAATGGATGAGTCCACCTCTGAGTCATCAGCCTCCACTCCCTCAATGGAAGATGTGTGTTAGGACTAGGACTGTTTTGGCCTCTAGAGGCCGCTGTTATTTCCTTTTCATGTCGTGTTTATTTTGGCCTCTAGAGGCCGCCACTGTTCCTGTGTTTTGTGTTTGTGTTAATTGCCTAATTATCTTCACCTGTGTCCTTAATTAGTTTGTCTATTTATACCCCTGAGTTCAGTCCTCTTGTCACGGAGTCTTTGTGCTGTTATGTTTATCTCCAGTTTCCTTTGTACTGTGTTTTTTGATCTTCTTAGCTTTTGTATTTTTGCACTTTGCTTTTCTTTTGGATTTTACTCTTTGGTTTTTTTTTTGTCTTTTGTTTTGCCCTGTATATAGTGTATATAGTTTAAATAAACCTTTTGATTCTTTTTCTACTTCCGCCTCACGCCTCTGCATTTGAGTCATCCCCCTGGTGGCCTAGTGGGGGTTTGCTGGATTATCACACCAACGAACCAGGTTCGAATCCCAGCAAAACCCTAACAGAAAGACTCCGTCATGACCGACTCAGCAGAGGCTGCTTCAACTGTCTACCCGGCCAACCTTCAGGGAATTATGGCAGCTTTGACACGCTTCGGAGCGACCATGGACGCTCATGGACGTACGCTCACCAGCCAACGTGAGGCCCTTGCTCGCCACGAGGAACTGCTTCAGCAAATTGGGAAAACCCTGGCACAGCTGACATCTCTGCCTGCATCTCCTGATCCAGTTCCTGCTCCTGATCCAGCTCCTGCTCCAGTGCCAATTCGGGTTCCAGCCACCTCTGTTCCCGGACCAGGAGGAGGACGCGGGGGTGCCCTCGGTCAACCAATATGTGAGACGGTGTCGCAAGACCTGGAGCAAGGTCAGGAAGACCCTCATACAGACCTCCAGAACCAACCAGACTCAGGCCAACCGCCATAGAAGACCTGCACACGCTTTCCGCCCTGGGCAGCGTGTTTGGCTGTCCACTAAGGACCTTCCACTGCGGGTGGAGAACCGCAAGCTTGCTCCTCGCTACATTGGCCCCTTCAAGGTGGTGCGCAGGGTGAACCCTGTCTCCTACCGGCTCCAGTTGCCCCGGACTCTGAGGATCAACCCCACTTTCCATGTTTCCCTGTTACGGCCCGTACTGACGTCTACGTATGCCCCTGCCCCTAGGAACCCCCCACCCCCCCGCATCTTCCAGGGGCAGACTGTGTTCACTGTGAATCGCCTGCTTGACTCCCGCCGGGTCCGCGGCGGGTTGCAATATCTGGTGGACTGGGAGGGCTATGGTCCTGAGGAGCGCTGCTGGGTTCCTGCTCGGGATGTCCTTGATAAAGAACTATGTCGGGACTTCCATTCGGCCCATCCGGATCGCCCTGGGAACGTCAGGAGACGCTCCTAGAGGGGGGGGTCCTGTTAGGACTAGGACTGTTTTGGCCTCTAGAGGCCGCTGTTATTTCCTTTTCATGTCGTGTTTATTTTGGCCTCTAGAGGCCGCCACTGTTCCTGTGTTTTGTGTTTGTGTTAATTGCCTAATTATCTTCACCTGTGTCCTTAATTAGTTTGTCTATTTATACCCCTGAGTTCAGTCCTCTTGTCACGGAGTCTTTGTGCTGTTATGTTTATCTCCAGTTTCCTTTGTACTGTGTTTTTTGATCTTCTTAGCTTTTGTATTTTTGCACTTTGCTTTTCTTTTGGATTTTACTCTTTGGTTTTTTTTTTGTCTTTTGTTTTGCCCTGTATATAGTGTATATAGTTTAAATAAACCTTTTGATTCTTTTTCTACTTCCGCCTCACGCCTCTGCATTTGAGTCATCCCCCTGGTGGCCTAGTGGGGGTTTGCTGGATTATCACACCAACGAACCAGGTTCGAATCCCAGCAAAACCCTAACAATGTGATGGTGGGATTGAGGAGATCCTCGAAGTATTCCTTCCACCGCCCGACAATATCCCCAGTCGAGGTCAACAGCTCCCCACCCGCACTGTAAACAGTGTTGGCAGAGTACTACTTCCCCCTCCTGAGGCGCCAGATGGTTTGCCAGAATTTCCTCGAGACCGACTGATAGTCCTCCTCCATGGCCTCACCAAACTCCTCCCAGTTCCAAGTTTTTGCCTCCGCAACTGCCCGAGCTGCGGCACGCCTGGCCTGCCGATACCTGTCAGCTGCCTCAGGAGTCCCAGAGGCCAACATGGCCCAATAGGACTCCTTCTTCAGCTTGACAGCATCCCTTACTTCTGGTGTCCACCACCGGGTTTGGGGATTGCCGCCACGACAGGCACCAGAGACCTTGCGGCCACAGCTCCGAACAGCCGCGTCAACAATGGAGGCAGAGAACATGGTCCACTCAGACTCAATGTCCCCCGCCTCCCTCAGAAGCTGGGAGAAGCTCTCCCGGAGGTGGGAGTTAAAGACCTCCAAGACAGAGTGCTCGGCCAGACGTTCCCAGCAGACCCTCACCATACATTTGTGCCTGCCAGGTCTGTCCGGCTTCCTCCTCCGCCAGCGGATCCAACACACCACCAGGTGGTGATCAGTTGACAGCTCAGCCCCTCTCTTCACCCGAGTGTCCAAGACATAGGGTCGGAGATCAGATAAAACGACAACAAAGTCGATCATCGACCTCCAACCTAAGGTGTCCTGGTGTCACGTGCACTTATGGACACCCCTATGCTCAAACATGGTGTTCGTTATGGAGAAACCGTGACTAGCACAGAAGTCCAATAACAAAGCACCACTCGGGTTCAGATCGGGGAGGCCGTTCTTCCCAATCACGCCCCTCCAGGTATCACTGTCATTGCCCACGTGAGCATTAAAGTCCCCCAGTAGAACAATGGAGTCCCCAGTCTGAGTACCTCTCAGTACCTCTCCCAGGGACTCCAAGAAGGCCAGATACTCTATACTGCTATTCGGCCCGTAGGCACAAACAACAGCAAGAGCCCTCTCCCCGACCCGAAGGCGCAGAGAGGCGACCCTCTCATTCACTGGGGTAAACTCCAACACATGGCAGCTGAGCTGGGGAGCTATAAGCAAGCCCACACCAGCCCGCCGCCGCTCACTGTGGGCGACTCCAGAGAAGTGGAGAGTCCAGTCCCTCTCGAGGAGCCGGGTTCCGGAGCCCAAGCTGTGCATGGAGGTGAGCCCGCTGGTACCTCTCAACCTCCCACACAAGCTCAGGCTCTTTCCCCCCCAGCAAAGTGACATTCCATGTCCCAACAGCTAGCTGCTGTGTTCAGGGATCAGGTCGTCGAGGCCCCTGCCTTCAACTGCCACCCAATCCACACTGCACGGGCCCCCTACGGCTACCTCTGTGGGTGGTGAACCCACAGGAGGTTGGGCCCATGTCACCACTTCGGGCTGAGCCCAGCCGGGCCCCATGGACAAAGGCCTGGCCACCAGGTGTTCACATATGAGCCCCAACCCTGGGCCTGGCTCCAGGGTGGGGCCCCGGCTGCGCCATACCAGGCGACGTCACGGTCCTTGATTTTTTCATTTCCATAAGGGGGTTTGGTGAACTGCTCTTGGTCTGGCCTGTCACCTCGGACCTGTCTGCCTTGGGAAACCCTAACAGGGGCGTAATGCCCCCGACAACATAGCTCCTCGGATCCTTCAAGCACACAAACCCCTCCACCACAATAAGGTGGCAGTTCTAGGAGGGGTCAAATAATATCAAATTCTTTGAAACACCCTGTATTGCTGAGGACCAAATGTCCCCACAAGGATAGTAAAATCTGACAATTTCAACCTCGCTGGGACATTAGGATTGTCCCCATAAGGAAATTGCCATTGTTGTGCTGTTTAAAGAAAAATTAAACAAAATAAAAGAGCCAAAAAGTTTCCTTTTCATTACTGAGGTTAAGGTTAGGGTTAGATTTAGGTGCAGGCACAACATTAATTAACTGCAATAATAATTGTGTCAGTGGAAGGTCCTCACAAGGATAGTGAGACAAACGTGTGTGTGTGTTGTCTTTCTCATAGTTTTGAGTGAGAGTATGTTAGGAAGTTGAACCATTCTGGACTCATGCTCGAAGCACCACTGGAGAACTGCTGAGAAGTGGTAGAATTTAATGAAAGAATGAATATATGAGGGAGGAATGGTGGCCAGTGTGCAGCATGCTCATATAAATTACATTGCCTAAGTAAAGGAATATACTAGAAACACTGAGCTAGCTCATTGTTCCACCTGCTCTGAAGCATCCATCCAACATCCTCTACTTTGAAGCACCACAGAAATCCTTCTAGCCTGGAGATGCAGGTTTGAATGTGTCATATGCTGCCCCCATATTTCTCTTTCTCTTTTCCTTTTCTCAGCTGCAGTGAAGGACTTTGGGTTTAATCGTTTCAGCAAAAATAATTTTAAAAAATGTTCTTGCACCATTTTGTAAGGGTACTATACCAAAACATTAACACACATACCAGCACTAAAAATGTGATACACATTTTGACTGGAAATATTAGTCAAAAGTTACAAACCTTTGAATACAGCAAGAAATAACCACACCTGCAACCTGAATGTGGAATGCAATGCAGCACGCTATAAATGTTCTCTATAGCAAATGAAGCCATTCATCAATGTGAGCTGTTTGGCAAATTTTGATTGAGCAAAATACATAGAGAATGCTCAAAAATTAACCCTGCAGATGGAATGAGTATTAGACATGCACCAATCTGATACTGAGTATCTGTCCTGATACTGGCTTAAAGTGTAGACAATTAATATGATTACTAAGAGGATTTCTTGAAAGGATAAAGGTACAGTATATAACATAACATAATAATCAAAGAGAGAAAATTGTCTGTCTTCGGTACAGACACTATGATCATATAACAGACAGCAATTTTCCACATTAAGAAATGACACAAACTAAATAAGGGATGGCATGGTGGTGTAGTACATTAGCACTGTCGCCTCACAGCAAGAAGGTTCTGGGTTCAAGCCCAGTGGCCGATGGGGGCCTTTCTGTGTGGAGTTTGCATGGTGTCTGTGTGGGTTTCCTCCGGGTGCTCCGGTTTCCCCCACAGTCCAAAGACATGCCGATTAGGCTAATTGACGGCTCTAAGTTGACTGTAGGTTGTTTGTCTTTATGTGTCAGCCCTGTGATGATCTGGTGACTTGTCCAGGGTGTACCCCGCCTCTCGCCCATAGTCAGCTGGGATAGGCTCCAGCTTGCCTGTGACCCTGCACAGGATAAGCGGTAATGGATAATGGATGGACAAACTAAATAAGGAATAAAGGTGCTTAATTATTTTCATAACTTTTCAGAAAGCTAATAAGCATGGCCAATTTTCTCTTCATACATACCTGTAATACCTATAGAGCTGTGTTTGCTGGAGAAATCATAAATGCTTTCATAACCTATTATCTCATCTCATCTCATCTCATCTCATCTCATCTCATTATCTCTAGCCACCTTATCCTGTTCTACAGGGTCGCAGGCAAGCTGGAGCCTATCCCAGCTGACTACGGGCGAAAGGCGGGGTACACCCTGGACAAGTCGTCAGGTCATCACAGGGCTGACACATAGACACAGACAACCATTCACACTCACACCTACGGTAAATTTAGAGTCACCAGTTAACCTAACCTGCATGTCTTTGGACTGTGGGGGAAACCGGAGCACCCGGAGGAAACCCACGCGGACACGGGGAGAACATGCAAACTCCGCACAGAAAGGCCCTCGCTGGCCACGGGGCTTGAACCCAGAACCTTCTTGCTGTGAGGTGACAGCGCTAACCACTACACCACCGTGCCGCCCCTAACCTATTATTATTATTATTATTATTTTTTTTTTTACAGTTGCCTCACTGTGGCTTGAGGAGCAGGTCCATCAAGACGAGTTGCCTTGTGTTTACTTAAGAAAATATGCTACACTTTGTCACCATACATGAAGTATGAATACATGTGCTCTCAATGTGCATCTCAGTATATAAAACTCTTAGGTTGGCCTGTCTAATCTTTTTTAAAATAACCAATTAATAACTCTACCAGCACAATAAACCTGAACATCAAACTAGGTCACTTTATGGAAAAAAGCAAATGTCATTTGACTGCCTTCAGCTCAGCACTTTTACTATTGGTACCACAGTGTCTTTAACACTTCAAAGCTGGAGTTTGGTTTTCTGAGCTCCCATAAAGCATCTCCTTCAGTAAAACTGAGTCTATTTATGATGGTCATATAACCATAATTAAACAAAGACATGTGTTTCCTGCAAACTAAATGGAGCTCTACACGAGACCTCAACAGGCATGGAGAGAGATAGGAAAGGAAGTGCCTTCTTACTTTGAGGTGGGACTATTCTCAGTTACTCCTTCAAAACATCTGGCACAACATAACGCATGGTGACCCAGCTTCTACACACACACACACACACACACACACACACAAATAAATAAACAAATATATATGTACGTATATACATACTTACATACATAAACATATACAACCCCGATTCCAAAAAAGTTGGGACAAAGTACAAATTGTAAATAAAAATGGAATGCAATAATTTACAAATCTCAAAAACTGATATTGTATTCACAATAGAACATAGACAACATATCAAATGTCGAAAGTGAGACATTTTGAAATTTCATGCCAAATATTGGCTCATTTGAAATTTCATGACAGCAACACATCTCAAAAAAGTTGGGACAGGGGCAATAAGAGGCTGGAAAAGTTAAAGGTACAAAAAAGGAACAGCTGGAGGACCAAATTGCAACTCATTAGGTCAATTGGCAATAGGTCATTAACATGACTGGGTATAAAAAGAGCATCTTGGAGTGGCAGCAGCTCTCAGAAGTAAAGACGGGAAGAGGATCACCAATCCCCCTAATTCTGCACCGACAAATAGTGGAGCAATATCAGAAAGGAGTTCGACAGTGTAAAATTGCAAAGAGTTTGAACATATCATCATCTACAGTGCATAATATCATCAAAAGATTCAGATAATCTGGAAGAATCTCTGTGTCTAAGGGTCAAGGCCGGAAAACCACACTGGGTGCCCGTGATCTTCGGGCCCTTAGACGGCACTGCATCACATACAGGCATGCTTCTGTATTGGAAATCACAAAATGGGCTCAGGAATATTTCCAGAGAACATTATCTGTGAACACAATTCACCGTGCCATCCGCCGTTGCCAGCTAAAACTCTATAGTTCAAAGAAGAAGCCGTATCTAAACATGATCCAGAAGCGCAGACGTCTTCTCTGGGCCAAGGCTCATTTAAAATGGACTGCGGCAAAGTGGAAAACTGTTCTGTGGTCAGATGAATCAAAATTTGAAGTTCTTTATGGAAATCAGGGACACCGTGTCATTCGGACTAAAGAGGAGAAGGACAACCCAAATTGTTATCAGTGCTCAGTTCAGAAGCCTGCATCTCTGATGGTATGGGGTTGCATTAGTGCGTGTGGCATGGGCAGCTTACACATCTGGAAAGACACCATCAATGCTGAAAGGTATATCCAGGTTCTAGAGCAACATATGCTCCCATCCAGATGACGTCTCTTTCAGGGAAGACCTTGCATTTTCCAACATGACAATGCCAAACCACATACTGCATCAATTACAGCATCATGGCTGCGTAGAAGAAGGGTCCGGGTACTGAACTGGCCAGCCTGCAGTCCAGATCTTTCACCCATAGAAAACATTTGGCGAATCATAAAATGGAAGATACGACAAAAAAGACCTAAGACAGTTGAGCAACTAGAATCCTACATTAGACAAGAATAGGTTAACATTCCTATCCCTAAACTTGAGCAACTTGTCTCCTCAGTCCCCAGACATTTGCAGACTGTTGTAAAGAGAAAAGGGGATGTCTCACAGTGGTAAACATGGCCTTGTCCTAACTTTTTTGAGATGTGGTGTTGTCATGAAATTTAAAATCACCTAATTTTTCTCTTTAAATGATACATTTTCTCAGTTTAAACATTTGATATGTCATCTATGTTCTATTCCGAATAAAATATGGAATTTTGAAACTTCCACATCATTGCATTCCGCTTTTATTTACAATTTGTACTTTGTCCCAACTTTTTTGGAATCGGGGTTGTAGATATTATAACAGAAGTTTAAATTCTCAAACTGCTTCAATCTGGAATACATACAATTGATGAAAAGCCAGAAACAGATTAATAATAATGTATTGGTGCTCAAGAAAAAAAAACAAAACACAGCAAGCAACCCTCCACTAAGAGAATGTCATAAAACAACTCACTAATCATTCCAATGCATGGCAGGGCCAGAGGGCCAGTAACTTCACTTAGCCTCACATGTCAATACATGCACACAAGATGTAGTCTCTGCACCTAACACATTCAAATTCAGTCACGGCAAAGGCTTCTATTTACATTATTTGCATGAAATATATAAAATGACAGCTTTTCATTAGACTTTCTAAACCAAATCAGAATCTTTAAAAGGGTTAAACAACCTACTATTACATCTTAAAAGGTCCATAGACCTGGTAAGAGCTCTAATGATGTGTAAACAATCATTGTTAAACTAGATTAGATCATTAGATCAAATGATTTCCAGCTGGACAACATAAGATAGACTGTGCTGTATAGGTACATAGCACTATTAAGTGTTTTTCCTGCATATATTTTGAACAACTATGAAGAAACTTATGCACAACAGGCATCAGAGTGAGTAGGAAGACTGGACCTCTGTGCTCACAGGCTATTTTTAATTTACTTAATTATAATCCCAAATCAGAAAAAAAAGTATGCATGGTATGTTGAAACTGAAATTAAAACTGAAAACAATGATGTGAAAAATCTTTGACCTGTATTGCATTCAAAACAATACAACAGCACATTATTTGATGTTTTAACACATTAATTTTATTGATTTTTCAAAATAAACACTTTTCAATTTTGATTCTTGTAACACATTTCAAAAAAGTTGTGCCAGCCAGGAAAGCATTTAGCACTTTATAATGTTGACATTCCTTCTCACAACACTTAAAAGATACTTATGGTCTGAAGACACTAAGTGATGAAGTGTTTCAGGTGTTATTTTGTCCCATTCTTCCTGTCCTATTCTTCCTGTAAACAGGTCATGTGCAACAGTATGGGCTCGCATTGTCATATTTTTAATGTTTCAAAATTTGCCACACATTCCCTATTGGGGACAGACGGGACAGGCACCCTCTCTTTCCACAGCCATGCCTTTGTAATGTGTGCAGAATGTGGTTTTGTATTGTATTGTTGAAATATCCCTGTCAAACATGTCCTCTTGAAAGCAGCATATGTTGCTCCAAAATCTCAGTGTACTTTTCTGGATTAATGCTGCAATCACAGAAGTATTAGTTACCTTTGCCAAGGGCACTGACACAACCCCATACCATGACAGACCCTGGCTTTTGGACTTGTTGCTGGCAACAGTCTGGATGGTAGTTTTTGTCTTTGGTCCAGAGCACACAGTGTCCATTTCTTCCAAAAAATACCTGGAGTACTGATTTATCAGACCACAATACATGCTTCTACCATGTGATGGTCCATCCCAGAAGTCTCTGAGCTCAGAGAAGTTGACAGCACTTCTGGACACAGTTAATCTAAAGCTTTCTTTTTGCACAGTAAAGTTTTAACTGGTATTTGTGGATATAACTCTGTATTGTAGTGCTTGACAAAGGTTTGCCAAAGTAATCCTGAGCCCATGTGGTAAAATCAGTGATAGATGAATGATGGTTCTTGATGCAGTGCTGTGTGAGGGATCGGAGCTCACAGGTGTTCAGCTTAGGCTTGTGCTCTTGGCCTTCGTTCACCAAAAGTTCACCAGATTCCTTGAATCATTTAATGATATTGTCTATATTATATAGTCAAAGGTGATGTACCCTTCATGTCATTCTTTGAAGAACATTGTTTTTAAAAATTTCAATAATTTTCTGATGCATTTGTTGACAAAATGGAGATCCTCAGCCCATCTTTGCTCCTCACAGACTCGACCTTTACTGTATACTGATTTTGTACCAAATCATGATTACAATCACCTGTTGACATCATCTGCTTCAAATCACATCATTATTTAATTGTTTTACTTCATTGCTCACCCTAAATTGCTGCTGTCCCAACTTTTTGGGAATGCATTGCATGCCTAAAATGCAGGAATGGATGTATATTAACAAATGAAATGAAGTTGAGCAGAGAAAACATGAAATATCGTGGGCTCATACTGTCTGCAATGAAATACAAGTCAAAGTACATTTAGAAAGCACTGCTTTTTTTAAATTTGCATTTTCCATACTGTACCAACTTCTTGGGGGTTGTAAAAATAGCAGGCTCTTGAATGGCACACAAAAAAGCATTTATCATGTCATCTAGAAATAGAAATAGAATTCAAATCCTCATTTGTGGCCAGGAGCCCAAGAGAGCAACATTGGTCATTCTCTCAAGGAGGGTTTTGGTGGTGGCATACTCTCTTTCCCCTATCAATCACAGCCATACAAGCCTATCATAGGCATCTGTGTGCTCATGCATGCAGAAGTGGGTGGATAGCGCTGATAGGGTGTTACGTCACCCGTCAAGGTTGCATGAGCAACAGTTTAAAAAGATGCATTCGGCCGGCTTCACATACCTTAGAGGAAGCATGTGATAGCCTTTGCCCTTCCTAGATGGTAGATGTCATTTGATAGGGGAGAGCTGCCTGATGGGTAGGAATTGGCCATGACTAAATTTGGGAGAAAATCAGGAAAATAAATTGGACAGGATTTGATTGGACTTTAATTAGATTCATAGAATTAGATGGCCACTGCCAAAGGACATCTACACAATTCAATTCAATTCAATTTTATTTTGACTTGAATTCAAATAAAAGTGAATGACAATGTAATTTAAAGACAATGTACATTGCGCACAGAGTGCAAATAGGAACTGCTGCAATACTAGATGTAACAGCATAAAGGAGAGCCAGAAGGTAACGTAGACATAAGGACAGTCACTCCACTGTCAGCAAAACTGAGTGAACCTTTCAGAGTGAGGGAGGGCGACAAAATCCAAACATCACACTTAACCAAAACACTCTAAGCCTGTGAGCCCAGTCAGTGACAGGAGTTGACATCAGTTTTTATTTTTTTTTTAAATTAGTGGTTTGATGACTGCTAGTTTAAAGGATTTAAGGACGTGACCAATGCAAACAGAAGAATTGGTTATTTTTAGAAGAGGTTTCATTGCTTCTGGGAGTATCTGTTAAAAAAAGTAACTCAGGGATCTAGTACACAAATTTGATGAAGGAATTAGTGAAATTAGTTTAGTTTCTTGAAAGGGAGTAAAACATTTTAATTGTTGCTCTGATATGGTGGGACGGCATGGTGGTGTAGTGGTCAGCACTGTCACCTCACAGCAAGAAGGTTCTGGGTTCGAGCCCATGGCCAACAGGGGCCTTCCTGTGTGGAGTTTGCATGGTGTCTGTGTGGGTTTCTTCCGGGTGCTCCGGTTTCCCCCACAGTCCAAATATTGGTGCTAATTGGTAGCTCTAAATTGACTGTAGGTGTGAATGTGAGTGTGAATGGTTGTTTGTCTCTATGTGTCAGCCCTGCGATGACCTGGCAACTTGTCCAGGGTGTACCCCGCCTCTCACCCATAGTCAGCTGGGATAGGCTCCAGCTTGCCCATGACCCTGTACAGGAAAAGCAGTTATGGATAATAGATGGATGGATAGATCTGCTATGGTTATATTGTTATCTACATGGTTAGTTATCACATTTTATGGCTATATCAAATTGTGTGGCTTTAAATTCATAGTCTGAATGTTTACCTGATATTTTCAATTTTATCACTGAAAAAAATTCACGAACTCATCGCTAATGAATATTGGTGGAGTGTGCGCTTTTATCGTGGTCTTATTCCTAGTTAATTTTGCTGCAGTATTAAAAAGAATGTAGGATTATTTTTATCATCTTCTTTCAGGGTGGAGAGATATGTTGATCCAAGAGAATCAAGAGCTCAGGAGGCTCTCCTTACCTGCTCTTTGGAATACTAGCAATTTAGTTTGATGCCATTTATGTTCTAATTTACGAGTGATCAGTTTTAAAGTACATGTGTGATCATTATACAAGGGTGCTCAGTTTTTTCTCTCTAATTATTTTTCTTTTAGGTGGAGCTATATTATCTAGAGTGGAGCAGAATGTTGGGTCTAACCAATCTGTTGCCTGATCAAGTTCTGTGGGGTCAGATGAAGGTGATCCAAAGTTGATAACTCAGAGATTCCTTAATGGTTAGAAAAGCAGCTTTGGGACCAAAAAGGTCACTAGTTCGATTCTTTGGACCAGCAGGAATGGCTGAAGTGCCCTTGAGCAAGGCACCTAACCTCCAACTGTTCCCCAGGCTGCTCTGGGTATGTTGTACATTGCTCTGGATCAGACCGTCTGCTAAATGCCTTTAATATTTATTAATGTAGATTATTTATAAAACTCTGTGCAGTAGCTGACATGAATGTATGTTTGACGTGGTAGTGTGGCAAGGCGCATTTATTATAATTAAGACAGATTATAAATGAGATGAGGTAATGATCTGAATTAGCTCCAGACTGTGGAAATGTGATTATATTTTCTATATTTAAGCTGAATGTTTGTATTACCGCCCAGCAAACAGGTTCTAGGTTCAAACCTGCTGGTCAGCTGGGGCCTTTCGGTGTGGAATTTGCATGTTCTCCTCATGCATGTGTGGGTTTCCTCTGGGTGCTCCGGCTTCCTCCCACAGTCCAAAGACATGCAGATAGGTTAACTGGCTACTCTAAAATTGCTCATAGGTGTGGATGACTGTGTCTTTGTGTTAACCCTGCAATAGATATGCGACCTGCCCAAAATGTACCCTGCTTCTCACCAAATGTCAGGTGGGATTGGCTCGAGCTCACCCACAATCCACAATGGATAAGTAAGAAGAAGAAGAAACCTTTATTCGTCACATGCACACTTCAAGCACAGTGAAATTCATCCTCTGCATTTAACCCATTTGAAGCAGTGAACACACGCACACACACCCAGAGCAGTGGGCAGCCCAGAGCACCCGGGGAGCAGTCAGGGGTTCGGTACCTTGCCCAAGGGCACCTCAGCTCAAGGCCGCCCCACATCAACCTAACTGCATGTCTTTAGATTGTGGGGGAAACCAGAGCACCCGGAGGAAACCCATGCAGACATGGGGAGAACATGCAAACTCCACACAGAAAGGCCCTCGCCAGCCGCTGGATTCGAACCCAGAACCTTCTTGCTGTGAGGCGACCATGCTAACCACTACACCATCGTGCCACCAAGCATAAGTAGCATAGGGAATGAATGAGTGAACTAATTAATGTATTAGATCAAGAGTATGACCACCATTATGAGTGGGTCCTATTACATTCTGATTAATCCCTACTGAATCTAGAATGAAACACAACCACTGTTCTCAGAGGGTCTTCTGAATTATCAATATGAATATTCAAGTCTCCAACAATTAATGTTTTGTCTAAAGAAATAACCAGACTTGAGATGAATTCTAAAAATTCACAAACAATTTCAGAATACAGCCTTGTTTTTAGTCATTTACACTTGCACTATCACAAACAGAGTAAGCTATTATGGAAAACAGAGTGGCCCTATATTCATCAAAGTTGTGTGTGCTTAGAACTGGTTATAAATTGGATGTAAACAAATTATAGCAACAGGTTCATTATTCATAAGTTGCATCTTCGCTGTACCTGTATGATCAAACACATCTGTAAACCATTGACTTGCAGTTGAACAATCAATATCAATATCATCAATATCATCAGTCTCATGAGTATCACTTATCTACAATAAAAAAGCACACACACACACACACACACACACACACACACACACACACACACACACACACAAAACAACAACACTGGATTCAGAGTCTTTGTTATATGTACCACATGTTGGGCTATATACCTGGTTATCATCACATTTTTATTTTGCGCTTTAATGTTTGATTAATTTCCTTCAGCATTTTGTTCATGTTAATTAAATTGCAGATAGAAACTTGGCTCACCTATATTTATAAATAAAGCTTGAATTAAATCTGACCAATTCAAGTCTGAAAGCATAGACATAAATAGTTATTTTAACTGTCTAAAGGTGAGGTTGAAAATACTTTCTTTTTTAGCTAGTTAGCTACTTGTTAACAGCCTAAACAATTGAAAATGTCTTCATATGGCATTCTTTATATGGCAGCCCTGAAAATTGCTTTATATGCCTTTTTTGTTGACATCATAATTTCATTTCAAGACCAATATTCCATCCATCCATTATCCGTAACCGCTTATCCTGTGCAGGGTCGCGGGCAACCTGGAGCCTCTCCCAGCTGACTATGGGCGAGAGGCGGGGTACACCCTGGACAAGTTGCCAGATCATTGCAGGGCTGACACAGAGACAAACAACCATTTCACACTCACATTCACACCTATGGTCAATTTAAAGCCACCAAATAGTCTAACCTGCATGTCTTTGGACTGTGGGGGAAACCGGAGCACCCAGAAGAAACCCACACAGACACAGGGAGAACATGCAAACTCCACATAGAAAGCCCCCTGTCAGCCACTGGGCTCAAACCCAGAATCTTCTTGCTGTGAAACAACAGTGTGAACCACTACACCACCATGCTGCCAAGACCAATATTAAATATTTGAAACTTATGGTGGAGACAAAGACAAGAATTAGAAAAAAAAGACCAAACAAAACATTCATGTATTTCATTATTCTTCTAAGTTAATCTTTTTCTATTGTATATCTGATGTGATAGCTAACCATTATGGAAGTAGGCAAGCTAGAGAGAGAAAGGGAGAGAGAAAGGATTGTTTCTAGGAACTGTTATACAGAGGAACATGTATAACTGTTCTGAAATAGAAAGGCAGTGAAGAACATGATAATGACAGACTGTTACTCTTTTAGTCTGGCCTACAGCTTTAACATGTCTGAACTTTAAATACCAAACACAACTAGAGTCCATTCACTCCGCCAGCCTGTCTGTCAGTTTCAACCTGACAAATGCCAAACGCTGAACTAAAAGTATTTCCCCATACTCAGTATACACCTGTATCAAGTCTGGAAGGGATGGATGTATATCACACACCAGGGGTGGGAGAAATTGAGCAGTAGTAAATGGAATGCTTGTGGGACATTTTGCAGCTTGGTGTGTATGCGTGTGTGTTCAAGGGCTTTGTAATAGTGCAGTCATCTAAGTGAGTCAGTAATATAGTATTCCACCGAGACAATAGCCTGGCTCACTTTGGCAACACAATGTTCCTCAAGTACAGGTGTGCCTCAATTAAAATCATGACTAACTCTTTCCATAACACTCAGACACACACACACACACACACACACACACACACACACACACACACACACACACACACACACACACACACACTTTGAAAAAAAAAAAACCCACATGCTAACATTTAGAGTTAATCTGATCACAGCAGTTAAGTACACTGACACAAATATGTTATAAAAGTTCTTTTTTTCTACTTGTTTGTGAGAAGAAAAAAAGACAGTCTCAAAGCAAACAAGTACAGACTTTGTCAGTAAATGCAGCATTACCAGACCTGCGTGACCAAATTTGCCCAAGTGTTATCAAAATTATACAAAACATTCAAAACATTTATTATTTTTGACTTTTCATTATACAACCTTGAAATCAAAATCACACTATTAGCTGTCACCAGAAGAGGATGGATTTCCTTTTGAGTCTGGTTCCTCGAAGGTTTCCTCCTCATGTTATCTTGGAGGTTTTTTTCCCCACACCCTTACCTCCAAGTTGTTCATGAGTAAATTTGCATCTAGATTGACAATATCTATTGTTATTATTGCGAGATAAGTCAAATGCAATTGAAATGCATTGAAAACTAGCCCAACAGTAAATAAAATCCAGTGCGCGTCAAAACTCAAAATATGGCTCTTGGATTAAATTTGGATTAAAGCCTAAAATCCAGATTGCTATGGTAAAAATATATGGTAATATTTACAAATGAGCACCTTTTTAGCTTGAATACAACACATGGCGGGCGGCACGGTGGTGTAGTGGTTAGCGCTGTCGCCTCACAGCAAGAAGGTCCTGGGTTCGAGCCCCGGGGCCAGCGAGGGCCTTTCTGTGTGGAGTTTGCATGTTCTCCCCGTGTCCGCGTGGGTTTCCTCCGGGTGCTCCGGTTTCCCCCACAGTCCAAAGACATGCAGGTTAGGTTAACTGGTGACTCTAAATTGACCGTAGGTGTGAATGTGAGTGTGAATGGTTGTCTGTGTCTATGTGTCAGCCCTGTGATGACCTGGCGACTTGTCCAGGGTGTACCCCGCCTTTCGCCCGTAGTCAGCTGGGATAGGCTCCAGCTTGCCTGCGACCCTGTAGAAGGATAAAGTGGCTAGAGATAATGAGATGAGATGAGACAACACATGGCACCAAGTTTGCCAATTCGGCAAAGAAGCCATTGAGTTGGCAAACCTGAGTAATCCCTTCAAATAGGTTCATGAAGAAACTTGTTTTGAGCACAAAAAGAATGCCTCCTGTTAATTTCTTACCTGAAGTATATTTGTTTGTACACAGCAGAACAAAGTCTTAATGAACAACCTCTTAAAATGAGGATTTAACAAGGACACAATCTCACCAACAGCCATTTTGGCATGTTCTCATTGGGAATCCTTGGGACATGCTGCATATTAGTGTCATTTAGACAGCTTCTCCAAGTAGATTTTAATCATTAATCAGTACAGGAACGTTCAGCAGTAGAGAAAGAACGGAAATAGACTGCACAGAAAAGACAGACATCCAATCATGAGAGTCTTTTTGGTTCAAACACGTGGTGATAAAGAAAATCATACTGGTGAAGTTTATGAACGATTAATTAACATAATGTGTTAAAACAATTAAGATGATTCATGGTACAGCCATCCCACACATCATTCTTTATTATACAGTGGTGCTTGAAAGTTTGTGAATCCTTTAGAATTTTCTATATTTCTGCATAAATGACCTAAAACATCATCAGATTTTCACACAAGTCCTAAAAGTAGATAAAGAAAACCCAGTTAAACAAATGAGACAAAAATATTATACTTGGTCATTTATTTACTGAGGAAAATGATCCAGTATTACATATCTGTGAGTGGCAAAAGTATGTGAACCTTTGCTTTCAGTATCTGGTGTGACCCCCTTGTGCAGCAATAACTGCAACTAAATGTTTCCGGTAACTGTTGATCAGTTCTGCACACCAGCTTGGAGGAATTTTAGCCCATTCCTCCATACAGAACAGCTTCAACTCTGGGATGTGGGTGGGTTTCCTCACATGAAATGCTCGCTTCAGGTCCTTCCACAACATTTCGGTTGGATTAAGATCAGGACTTTGACTTGGCCATTCCAAAACATTAACTTTATTCTTCTTTAACCATTCTTTGGTAGAATTACTTGTGTGCTTAGGGTTGTTGTCTTGCTGAATGACCCACCTTCTCTTGAGATTCAGTTCATGGACAGATGTCTTGACATTTTCCTTTAGAATTCACTGGTACAATTCAGAATTCATTGTTCCATCAATGATGGCAAGCCATCCTGGCCCAGATGAAGCAAAACAGGCCCAAACCATGATACTACCACCACCATGTTTCACAGATGGGACAAGGTTCTTATGCTGGAATGCAGTGTTTTCCTTTATCCATACATAACGCTTCTCATTTAAACCAAAAAGTTCTATTTTGGTCTCATCCATCCACAAAACATTTTTCCAATAACCTTCTGGCTTGTCCACATGATCTTTAGCAAACTGCAGATGAGCAGCAATGTTCTTTTTGGAGAGCAGTGGCTTTCTCCTTGCAACCCTGCCATGCACACCATTGTTGTTCAGTGTTCTCCTGATGGTGGACTCATGAACGTTAACATTAGCCAATGTGAGAGAGGCCTTCAGTTGCTTAGAAGTTACCCTGGGGTCCTTTGTGACCTCGCCGACTATTACACGCCTTGCTCTTGGAGTGATCTTTGTTGGTCGACCACTCCTGGGGAGGGTAACAATGGTCTTGAATTTCCTCCATTTGTACACAATCTGTCTGACTGTGGATTGGTGGAGTCCAAACTCTTTAGAGATGGTTTTGTAACCTTTTCCAGCCTGATGAGCATCAACAACGCTTTTTCTGAGGTCCTCAGAAATCTCCTTTGTTTGTGCCATGATACACTTCCACAAACATGTCTTGTGAAGATCAGACTTTGATAGATCCCTGTTCTTTAAATAAAACAGGGTGCCCACTCACACCTGATTGTCATCCCACTGATTGAAAACACCTGACTCTAATTTCACCTTCTAATTAACTGCTAATCCTAGAGGTTCATATATTTTTGCTACTTACAGATATGTAATATTGGATCATTTTCATCAATAAATAAATGACCAAGTATCATATTTTTGTCTCATTTGTTTAACTGGGTTCTCTTTATCTACTTTTAGGACTTGTGTGAAAATCTGATGATGTTTTAGGTCATATTTATGCAGAAATATAGAAAATTCTAAAGAGTTCACAGACTTTCAAGCACCACTGTATAGTGATCATAGCATTCATTTTGCTGACTATTCATTTGAACACTTTGAATATGTTTGCTTCACATTCATTACCCAATCACTTAGGTCACACTTCAGTACAACTCACCCAGGCACAGTGATGAAGGAGAAACAGAGGACGCTGGAGCACTGGACTAAAACAAACAGCCTTTTTTTTCCCTTGCACATTTCCTGATGGAAAAACAGGAGCTCAAGGAAGCAGTGAAATGAATAATTTTATGAAGATATAAGTAAAAAAACCCAAACAAACCATATATATATATATATATATATATATATATATATATATATATATATATATATATATAATTTATTTATTTTTTACTTATATCTTCAGAAAATTATTAATTTCACTGCTTCCTTGAGCTCCTGTTTTTCCATCAGGAAATATATATATTTATATACAGTTATGGTATAAATTACAATACAGTCCCAATTCAAAAAGAAAGAAAAATTGACAAGATACACAAGTTTTAAAAAGCATAATTAAAGAAATGGCATATAAGGGCTGCATGAACTGGGATTGTTGCACGAACAAAGATTGTTGTGTCGAGCAAAATGTGTTGTAGGAAGGTCATTAGGTCATATTTTCTCCAAAACATATCAACTTTGAAGGTGTTCACTTTATCGCCAGACAAAACAGAGATCTGTTAATTCATTTTCAGTCATAACCTGATTTTGTTTATAGCTACTGCATTTTGCTTTTGTAATGCAGTCTGGCATTAAGGAGAAAGGGGTGAAAGAAAGAAAGAAAGAAAGAAAGAAAGAAAGAAAGAAAGAAAGAAAGAAAGAAAGAAAGAACCCCAACAAAACAAAGGAATTCTCATGTAGAAACAGAATTGAATATAAAAATATTAAAAGTTCAAAAGCTTTCAACTGTTTAGTTGGTTAGATCAGCTGGGTTTAATTAAATAAGGTGAAACAAAACAAAATGATAAAAAAATTAAGCAAAAATACATTTGTAAGAGGGTGGCATGGGTGTGTAGTGGTTAGCACTGTCACTTCACAACAAGAAGGTCCTGGGTTTGAGCCCAGTTGCTGATGGGGGCCTTTCTGTGTAGAGTTTGCATGTTCTCCCCATGTTTGTGTGGGTTTCCTCACAGTCCAAGAACATGCTGGTTAGGCTAATTGGTGGCTCTAAATTGACCATCAGTATGAGTGTGAATGGTTGTTTGTCTCTATGGCTACATCCACACGACAACGGCAACGAGATGTTATTTAAAAATATATCGCATCCAAATGGGCAACGATCAGTAAAATATCAGGTCCATACAGCAACGCAACGCTTGCTGAAAATACACATGCCACACCTCTAGGGGCGCAGTAAGACAGTCCCTTCGGAGACACCAGAACAATAGAAGAAGTACTGTAAGGACGCATGCGCATAAACTATTATGCGCGAGACTTCATATTAGCCACAAAGTCAGGAAAATCTGTTCGTAAAATTACATTATAATGACCAAATACGATGAAAAGTATTTTTCCAGTCTCACCTGTGAAAGGTAATCCCATGTGATCTCGTTTGGACGGCAAACCTGTTGGTACAGTTAAACGCAGCTAATCTTTATTCTCCGCTTTGACCTATCCAATATGGCGGCGAGGATGACGTATGATTGTACATGGAAGGCGGCGTCTTTAATGGTCTGGAATAAATTGAATGCTACACGTTGATGGATTAATTTGTTGTTTCTCACCTGTGAAAGGTAATCTCATGTGATCTCGTTTGGACGGTAAACCTGTTGGTAAAGTTAAACGCAGCACATGAATCTTTACTCTCCGCTTTGACCTATCCAATATGGCGGCGAGGATGACGTATGATTCTACGTGGAAGGCGGCGTCTTTAATGGTCCGGAATAAATTGAATGCTACACGTTGATGGATTAATTTGCTCTTCTACGCCCTTTTTGAGGAATGTATTGTAGGATTAAAACCAACATCTGAAGAGGTGAGATCGCTCCTTTTTTTCCCTATTTTTGCTGGCGGGATTGACTCTGCCCTAAGGGCAGAGTCTCTCTCTCTCTCTCTCTCTCTCTCTCTCTCTCTCTCTCTCACTTTGCACATTACACAATAAATATTCACAGTGAAAATATTTTGTAAGCGCGTTTCATGAACCAAGTTATAGGATTTGTTGACAACTCGCATCGAGTTCGTTACACTTCTACCCAGCGTGAAGCACTCACAGTCATGTGGTTGTGACATCATCGTAAACAAATCCATTCTACTCATCCAGACGACTTCACAATGGCAACGTTGCCAGATCTTTCCACTCTGGAACCCGTTCTCAAAAAGATTGCGTTTTGGGCACCCAAAACGCCGGTGCCGTGTGGACGCCAGGCCTAAACGATAAGCAATTGTATCGGAGTCACCTGAATCCGTTGCCGTGTGGACAGGGCCTATGTGTCAGCCCTGTGATGATTTGGTGACTTGTCCAGGGTGTACCCCACCTCTCACCCATTGTCAGCTGCGATAGGCTCTAGCTTGCCCATGAACCTGCACAGGATAAGCGGTTAGAGGATGGATAATTTAGGAAGACATCATATCCTAAGACACCCATACCTTTGCTGAGCCATTAAAATTTAAAATGAGTTTTAATGTGATAACATTTTGATTGTGCATGTAAATTGTTCAGTAAAGACTAACCTTTAATTGTAGTTACAAAAGCTCAAGCTCTTAATGGTAGCAACTGACCTCAGATTTTTTGTTCATAATAGTAATTGTTGTAATCATAAGCAAATAATTGTTGCTGAAATAATTTAATATAATGTATGTTTGCTTATACTGCATAACTTTACCTGAATCTTGTTTTGGACTGTTCCTGTGATGTTTTGTGGTAGGCAGCTTAACTCAGTAACTCTGGTGTCCATTTTTAGAAGTTTGACCTACATAGCAAGAGAAACAAAGTGTGGGAAGAGCTTGAGATTGGTCAGTTGGGGCTCTTTCCTGCCAGCATAAATAAAAATATTGGCTCTGGCTACACTTGGATTATCATACTTGTTTACAAAATGAAGATGTCTGCTTAAAAATGATGCTCTGTTCATTACTTTACAATAGATAATGCCTACTTTTTTAAGAAGACCACCATTGCTCTGGTCCCCAAGAACTAAACCACCTCCTGCTTGAACAACTACCACCCCATTACCTCCATTGTTATTATGAACTGTTTTGAGTGTATGGTCAAATCTTGCTGCTTCCTGCCAGCCACATTAGACCCCCTGCAATTTGTGTACTGTGCCAGCAGGTCCACCGACAATACCATCACCCTGACACTGCACATGGTGAGAATGCTGTTTTTTGACTTGAGCTTAGCATTTAAAATCATAATTCCCACCAAGTTCAAAACCAAGCTATAAGATATTGGTCTGGACAGTCACTTGGACTTTCTGACACGGGGGTCACAGGTGGCCAGTATTGGCAGTCTCACATCCTCCTCTCTCACTCTCAGCACAGGAACTCCCCAGGGCTGCCTGCTTTGCCCTCTTCTGTATTTTGTTTACATACGGTGCTGTGGAAAAGTATTTGCCCCCTGCTGATTTCTTCCATTTTTGCTTATTTGTCACATTTAAATGTTTTAGGGCATCCACCTAAGTCTAATATAAAATAAAGATGATGTAAGTAAACACAAAATTCAGATTTTAAATGATCACTCCATTTATTAATAGTAAAGGGTTAATCAAAACCTGTATCACCCATGTGAAAAAGTAATTGCCCCCGTAAACCTAATAACTGGTTGCGGCACCCTTGGCGGCAACAACTGCAATTAAACGTTTGCGATAACTTGCAGTGAGTCTTTTCCATCGCTGTGGAGGAATTTTTGCCCACTCTTCTTTGCGGAATTGTTTCAATTCAGCCACATTGGAGGGTTTTCCAGCATGAACTGCCCGTTTAAGTTCTTGCCACAGCATCTCAGCTGGATTCAAGTCATGACTTTGACTAGACCATTCCAAAACCTTAATTTTATTTCTTTTGAGCCATTCAGGGGTAGACTTGCTTGTGTGCTTCGGATCATTGTCCTGCTGCATAATCCAGCTGCACTTGAGCTTTAGGTCACGAACCAATGGGCAGATATTCTCCTTCAGAATTTTCTGGTAGAGAGCAGAATTCATGGTTCCATCAATTATGGCAAGTCATCCAGGTCCTGAAGCAGAAAAACAGCCCCAGACCATCACACTACCACCACCGTGTTTGACTGTTGGTATGATGTTCTTATTTTGGAATGCTGTTTTAGCCTTACTCCAGATGTACTGGGACCCATGTCTTCCAAAAAGTTCTATTTTTGACTCATCAGTCCACAGAATATTATCCCAAAAGGCTTGGGTGTCATCAAGATGCTTTTTGGCAAATGTGAGATGAGCCTTTGTGTTATTTTTGGTCAGCAGAGGTTTGCACCTTGCGACTCTGCCATGGATGCCATTTTTGCCCAGTGACTTCCTGATTGTAGAATCATGAACACTGACCTTAACTGAGGCAAGTGAGGCCTGCAGTTCTTTTGATGTTCATCAGAGTTCTTTTGTGACCTCCCAAATCAGTCGTCAAAGTGCTCTTGGTTGAATTTTGGAAGGCTGTTCCAAGTTTTTTTTCCATTTGCAGATAATGGCTCTCACTGTGGTTTGCTGGAGTCCCAGAGCCTTGGCAATAGCTTTGTAACCCTTTCCATATTGATAGATTTCAATTATTTTGAGGTTAATTGGTTGATTGGTTGAGGGGGTCATGTAGGGTTGGGTAACTTTTTCCATCAATAAATGGAATCATCATTTGAAAACTACATTTTTTTGTTTACTTGGGCTATCTTTGTCTAATATTAAAATTAGTTTGATGACATGAAACATTTAAGTGTGACAAATATACAAAAATAGAACAAATCAGGAAGGGGCAAAGACTTTTTCACAGCAGTGTATGACTGTGTAGCACAGCACAGCTCAAATATCATTCTTAAATTTGCAGACGATACCACCATTGTAAGCCTTATCGCAGATGCTGAGGAGGTTACAGCCCTGGCTGCTTGGTGCTCAGACAACAACCTTTCCCATTCTCAGTGGCTGCATCACAGTCTGGTACAGCAGCTGTTCCACTGGCGACCGCAGGGACCTACAGAGAGCGGTGAGATCAGCTGAGCTCATCATCAGCAGGAAACTGCCCTCTCAAACAGGACATTTACCTGAAACACTGCCTGAGGAGAGCCAAAAAGATCATCAAGGACAGCGGTCACCCAGGACACTTTCAACTGCCTCCATCCAGCAGCATTAATTGAGCATCCGAGTGAGCAAAAATAGACCAAAAAACACTTACTTTCCCCAAGCCATCAGACTCTGAAAGAATAAGTGACAGTATAATTGCACAGCCATCTTTTTGCACAATACTTTGCACATTGCACAGTTTAGTTGTACACTACCCACCCATATTTGTGTATATTTTGTATATCTCTCACATTTTTCTACACTGAAAGTTTCTTTTTTTGCTCTGTGCATATTTTGAATTTGCATTTGTACATTTTGTTTAGGAGATGTTAGATGTAATATACTGTCCAGTCTTTGTTAGTGGAACTACTACAAGAATTTCAATATGTAGTTTTCCATGTGCTAACTGTGTCAATAACAAATGAAAGACTTTGTACTGCAGTCTGTATTGTCTTTAATTTTTACAGATAGTCCCGATGACAAAGACTATCTTTTTGGATTTTATGGTAATATAATTGGCAGCACAGTGGTGTACTAGTTAGCACTGTTACCTCACAGCAAGAAGGTTCTGGGTTTGAGCCTGGTGGTTGACGGGGGCCTTTCTGTGTGGAGTTTGCATGTTCTCCCTGTGGGTTTCCTCCGGGTGCTCTGGTTTCCCTCACAGTCCAAAGACATGCAGGTTAGGTTAATTGGTGGCTCTAAACTGACCGTAGGTGTGAATGGTTGTTTGTCTCTATGTGTCAGCCCTGTGATGATCTGGCGACTTGTCCAGGGTGTACCCCACCTCTTCCCCATAGTCAGCTGGGATAGGCTCCAGCTTGCCCACGACCCTGCACAGGATAAGCGGTTATGGATGGATGGATAATACAACTGTTTAACACACAACAAGAGAAATAGTTCTTAATTTCATCTAAATTATTATTAATATAAACATTATTGCAGTTAATAGGTAAACAAAACCCATTCACATCCATGGAGATCTTAATGGCAGATATGCGTCCACAAAGCCACTCTTTATTCATTTTGTTTTGTGTGTAATATACTGTTTGGCACTTTGCCGACTTTCTGCACCTGTATTTATGGTTTCACACTGTCTTTGTTATGTGCTGTTGCTATTTTACCCAAATGAACCTTTGGCCCTCAATAAATGATAAATATCTAAAAAACTACAATTAAATATACTGTATAACTGCAGGATATGTAAGAGTCTCTCTCAGCTCTCTTTCAAGAGTTGGAATTGGCCAGCCGACTGAGAGATATTCATTTTCTACAATGCTCATTTGGATGGTGGTATCTCTAAATCTGTGTCAGAAAAGACATTAAAGCTGGGTATGGTGTTCATTTGGAGACAGGAATGACAGCAGGTATATTGGCCCATTAATTAAAATAATCCCATCATAGGTATTGTAATAATTTGTTAACTCAGATTTAGTTAAAGCTAAATTTAATATGTCATTGTTGGTCAGGAAAGAGAAGGTGTGTGTGTGTGTGTGTGTGTGTGTGTGTGTGTGTGTGTGTGTGTGAGAGAGAGAGAGAGAGAGAGAGAGAGAGAGAGAGAGAGAGAAAGAAAGCAGGAAAAGGGTGCAATGAGGCTATTATACTACAGAATTGAAATAGTCAATTTGTGTTTGGCTGCTCCACTGGGGAGAGCTTTCCCTCCTTTCAGCAGATATATCATTTTATGAAAGACCAAAGGGATGAGAAGAAAGGAGGCAAACGAGTAGGGGGAAAAATCAGTCGCCTACTATTTTTAACTGCCCCATAAATCTGTTTTTAAATTCCCTTCCATTTAAAATACCCTGGTGAAGCTTGCCTTCTCTCGGCCTGTTAAGTACCACAATCCATGCATGGTGCTACATTTATCCTAGCAGTGTAATTGGTCCAGCTCCCTCGACTGGTGGCTCAGTTACCGGTCCTCCCCGAGGCCTGCAACCAGGAGAAATCCCAAACCACCTCAAACCCTGAGCACAAAGACTCGTCTCAGACAGAGAGAGAGAGAGAGAGAGAGAGAGAGACAGAGGGAGAGAGAGACCCACAAAGCTACAGTGTCTACTACATGTGGGCTGACAAGTACACTGGAGGGGAGTGTGTGTGTGTGTGTGTGTGTGTGTGTGTGTGTGTGTGTGTGTGTGTGTGCGCGCATGTGCATGGAAGGTGGGTGCACTCCACTCTGGCACACTACAGGCAACAGATGAAAAGAACACACACACACACACACACACACACACACACACACACACACACACACACACACACAGTGTCACAGAGAAAGAGGACAAAAGCAGCAGCAGCAGAAGCAGTGCCGGCTGCCTCCTCTTTTTCACCTGCAGCCATTTGGAGAGGAGTGCTCAACAGAACAAGGCCCAGCGCTCATTTATGAGCACAGGCCTTTTCTGCCGCAGGGGCCAACCAACAGCAATGACGTATAAAACACTGACTGCAGGAAAGTAACCCCCTACACCAACTCCCATCTCTTTTATTTTTACTAATCAGCCCCTCCAAAAAAATTTCTACATCCGCCCCTCATGTCCCATGAAACCCCCCTCCCCTCTTTTTTTCAATCCTCGACGACTGCCAACTCAGAGGCAGCAAAGGCAGCTACTCTGAAATGTCAGCGTTTGTTGTAAGGGTGGGAGGAAAGACTTTATATAAAGACAGCACTTCCGGCTTATATGCTTTCTCATATTTACATGAATGCCATTCTGTGACTGGCTGTTGAGTGAGAAGGGGTGGAGTCACAGGAATCAAACTGTGTAAGATAGCACATACATAGTTATGCTGCATTCGTGGTGCCTTGTCAGTGATAATTTGCAAGCTGGAATGTCATTTCCTATTATGGCATGTTCAATGTGTGAAGTGGGGGGAAAAACCCATGGACACCTCCATGAAAGTGTGTCTTTTGTTTGATCTGTCTGATGTTTGTACTTTTACTGTTACAGGCCTGAGTGGCTATTGGTACTGTTCTACTACAGTGAACTTCAAACATTCATGCAACATTTTGGACTGAAATTGCAGTACAGCAACAACAGCAGACAAGAGTGAGTAGCTTTAGCATCGAGCTAATTGCCAAACATTAGTGATAACTAATGTTGATGATTACCTTCTATGTTAAAATGTTATAGATTTAACATACCGTGTCTGTATATGAAGTGATCTAAAGCCAGTAGTGCTATAGCTCATTTAAAAATAGAGAAGGGACACTTTACATTGTTTACAGTACAGTGTTGATTTGGCATCAATCCATAAACAGGGAAGGATGTGGACAAGTTGACATTACAAGTTTTTACTGGTTGTAAGCAGAAAATTACCGTACAAGTTGCCTCAAATGCAGTATGAGTACAAGGTGATTTTGTAACACAAAATTCCACAGAGTAACTCTAAGAAACAATCAGGAACTTCTAAAGTCAGTCAGTACACCTCATAGAACATCTGTGTGTGTGTGTGTGTGTGTGTGGTATCAGAGATTTAACCAAAAGTCAGGAAAAAAAAAAAAAGGAATTCCCAAACAAATCACAGTGCATTCACATACAGTTCTCTACGGTATTAAAATCGTAATAAATGTTTCTGTATTCCATCTAAACTCATGAAAAGTTTGAACAAGTGATGATGTAGTTGGATTTTGTCCAAAATCATACAGACAGAATGCTAAACATGCCTGTAATTATAACCTTTTTATATTTTCATAAAAATAGAGACATGAAAATAGGTAAAAAATGTAAAAGTATGAGACCATGTTGGCTTTTTTCTTCTTCTTCTTCTTTTTTTTTGTAAAGCGCTAGTTTTACACAACATACCACTTTAACACACCCTGTTATGTTAAAGGCAGGAGTCCTGCCTTAGGCTTGCTCCTCACTCAAAAATATGTATTTTATAATTATTCTACAAAATCGAGTCGTATGCCATGTACAACGAGACTGAGTGGAATAATTGTTTTATTATATCCACATTCACTGGATTTTGAGAAACAGAGCATTTTTATTATGTTTTTTTTTTGGAAATTTGATAAATTAAAACTTTACACAAAGCATCTGACAAAATCATTTCTGCTGAGGTGGACTTTTAAAAAAAAACTATTGATGGCTGCATGAACTGACTTTAGTGGTTTTTTTTTGTAGAAAGTGCCATCTTGCTATCGTGCCGGGGTGTAGAATAGCTTTGGATATTTATTTAATTCTTCCTTGGACATTTCAATCATGTAATTTTCAAACTACTTTGAGCTTTTGTACCAGTCTAAAAAAAAAATCAATAAATTTTAATGCTTAAAGATGAAGAATATAAACAAACCGGTGAAATGACAGCAGCAATTTGTGAAAAATGCTATAATAATAATTCTTGAAAAATAAAAAGAGATGTTCTTAACATCGAATACTTTCATTCCATATTTTGTTGCTTTTTTGGTATTTTTGGGGGTTTGTTTTTGAGTAGAGTTTTTATTTCACCTTTGGTTGGTTCAGCAACACGCTCTGCCATTTTGTTTTTCTCTATTCACAGTATATGAACTGATAGCAGTACAGTAGCCAATCAGAGCACGCAATTGCTCATATCCTGTGAATGTGGATATTATATATATATATATATATATATATATATATATATATATATTACACACACACACACACACACACACACACACACACACACATATCTCACAGCTGCATGACGATATGAAGTTTATCTTTGAGTGGTGAATGTATATATCATGAGTGAGCGCAGCAACTGAGTAATATATTTTTCAGCACGAGACGATAAACTTCATATCATCACATCACTGTGCAATGTTCTTTATATCATATAGACACAGCCAAAAAAAATTAGTTAAAAGAGTTTGAATTTTCAACTGGCTTGCCATTTTGAAAATGAGTGTCAAATCAGTGGGAAAACACTGGGAGAGACATCATCAGAGTGAAGATGTCGGGAAATATGTCACTCACGTCCAGGATGTGTTTTGTGTGAAAAATATGAGTTTTTCAACACGTGAAGATAAACGTCATAACTTCAAGTCAATGTGCAACTTTCTTTTTATGATACAGACACATTCACAAACAAAAAGTGTCCAAATTTATCAAAACAATTCATCGATACCCTCATGAGTGACATTTTGAAAAATATGCCACTCAATGTCCCAGATTCAATTTGTATGAAAAATATGAGGGGCGTATTTCCTAGTAAAACATGTGTCCATATATACGCGCGCACACACACACACACACACACACACACACACACACACACACATCCATATATATATATATATATATATATATATATATATATATATATATATATATATATTCCATTTGTTTTGTGTATGGATTATTGCACTCTGTATTGCCTGGCACTTTGCCCTTTGTTGTTGGCTACGTTGTATGCCTGTTGTTGTATACTGTTGTCAGCCCCTGGGAGTCAATAAAGTATGTTTATCTAAAAACATACTTCACTAACGCAAATATTTTAGATCTGGATATGCGTAAAGGCTTAATTTAGAGAACCTGTGCAAAATTGGTGATCCTACATTATCCTACATTATACAACAGATTCATTTCTAGCTGGGTTCTCATCGTAAATTATGTTTTGCGGAACGTTAACCCTTCCATGAACCCACGAACATTTAGCCCAATTTCTGTACCATGGATAGCTGGTTAAATTCCAAAAATTCACACACGCCTGATCATATAGGGCTTGACATGAGCTTTTTAATCCACTCGTCTAGTCGGACAAGCAGCAAGATTTTTCACTTGTCCTGACCATGTATTAACTTGTTCTGACCATAAATTTTTTATTACTATGTATTAGCTAGTTAAATGAAAGGAAAGTGGTTAGCAAAGTTTATCAAAAAGCAGGTATAGTTATAATCATTATGCTTAAATTATTTATAATTTTTCAATAAAACTCAAACTTTAACTGTAACAATAAACAAAAACCATCCAGTGCCCCATTATGGTGCATGTGTTGTTAGAACCCATTACCTGATATGCAGTTTTAAGAGTTAGACTCACCCAAACTCAAAGCTTCTGGAGGAAATCAAGTTAAATCTTGATTCATCCAGTAAAGTTCAAACTAATTTAAAGAAATGAAATCAAAAGACAACAAGTTGGACATCATAAAGGTGACAGAATCACGTTGTGAATGAAAACAAACTATAAGTGAGTTCAGCATTGTCGTAAAATTCCTGCAAAAATATTTTACGACATTTGTGATGGTTAATGTATACCATACAAAAGAACAATACAATGAATGTGCAAATGAAATGAAGATTCACCACAGATTGTCAGATGCATGAGAGAGGTGGATGTAAATGCAGAAGTGTTTATTATAATACAGTGCGATCTGTACAGGAAGTGCAGGAAACACACACAACAGCAAACAAATTGGCAGGCAAGGTCATAAACAGGAAAACAGGCAAGAGGTTGATCGAGGTGCGAACAGGATATCAGAGGCAAAACGAGGACGAGAACTAGAACCAGGAATCGAGAAACCAGGAAAATCAGGAGTACCGGAAACAAGGCTTGGTAATGCGCACTGAACGTGGCGTAATACTTCGCGTCACATTACCATCAGTGCAGTCCTTAAATAGCCCAACCCTTAGTTCTCTGATTGAAAACAGGTGCACCTTGTTCAAGGCGCACGTGCTGTAGCTCGTTTGGCGCTCACGCAGCCCAGGACACACCTTCAGGTGCATGCGCCAAGGCGTGCAGGACTGACACAGATATTTATTTTTCTGGTTATTTTTCCCCCACACACCTGCTGCACTTGGCTTCCTCTGAATTTCTTAAACAATAACAGCCAGATCAAGGTAATGGAACTAGTTTTGTTGAAACGTTATTGATGTAACTCTTGAATAATTACTATAATAACAATTGTGATTTTCAACAAATATTCCATTTGTCCCTTCGGACAGGCAGATGTGGATTTAACTTGTCCAGACCAAACATTTGGTTGTCCCGGACAGTCAGACTACCATTAATGTTGAGCCCTGTCATCAGTCATCACTTCAGTTTGCTAATATTGATTTTATGCGACTAGATACTGTATAGAAGCAAACTTCATATGTAAACTCTAACTAGCAACACTAACTCTGGCTGAAACCATAGTGAATCTTCTGATTCTCTGCTGAAACAAATTTTGCTGACCAAAAAATTTTAAGGATGTGTAACTCAGTAGTGCACAAAAACTATTTTTGCAAACTATTCTTTGGATTTAGGGCTCATCTTTAGATATCTGGAGTCTCGCTGGTCAGCAGACTATGACCCTCAAGATCAAAAACATGTTGACATTTGTAAACAATATGGCTGCAAAGTGTCATTCAACTCTAACAAGATGGAGCCTAATTTACTCAAACAGTTGTAACTCATGATTACTTAGGTGGATTCACACAAAACTTAAAATCTACATGTAGCTTCAAAGCAAAGTATATGCAAAGTTTGGGCTTAATAATGCTTTCTTAGTAACTGTAAGTCTGCTCAAGTGCCAATGTGTAAGTGGGTCTTTGATGATGATCTAAATATTTAAAAACAAAACAAAACATGGCAGCCATTGGCCAATCGGATTTCAGCAGGCATTTGACAGGGTTAACATTGAGCTATTGTAATGAAAATAGGTTTATGTAGGCATCCACTACAGTCTGATACAATCTCACACAAATTGGCCACTTGGGCATTATTTGAGCTTGTGCACACACAATCAAGCATTTGTGAGGTATGGTTGGATCCTGAAGATCACTGCTTGCAGCTACAGTATACTTGTTGTTGTTGTTCTTCTTCTTCTTTTTACTACTACTACAATTCAACTGAGTGTTTTCATATCTACTATTATTTTGTGCGGGCGGCACGGTGGTGTAGTGGTTAGCACTGTCGCCTCACAGCAAGAAGATCCTGGGTTTGAGCCCAGCGGCTGACGAAGGCCTTTCTGTGTGGAGTTTGCATGTTCTCCCCGTGTCTGCGTGGGTTTCCTCTGGGTGCTCCGGTTTCCCCCACAGTCCAAAGACATCCAGCTTAGGTTAATTGGTGGCTCTAAATTGACCGTAGGTGTGAATGTGAGTATGAATGGTTGTTTGTCTCTGTGCCAGCCCTGCGATGACCTGGCGGCTTGTCCAGGGTGTACCCCGCCTCTCACCCATAGTCAGCTGGGATAGGCTCCAGCTTGCCTGTGACCCTGTGGAACAGGATAAGTGGCTACAGATAATGAATGGATGGATATTATTTTGTGCCTCTACCAGGCATATCTACAGTGAGGCATCTTGGGAGGTGAGGACTTCCTCCTGAACACCGCCCTAACACAGCTTTCACAGCAGACCTGTCAGCAGTTTAGATGTGGCTGTAAATAGCCCACTTTTACAGGTTTTACACATACCTGCACTCCCAGTCTCCAACCTGCTGTCTGGGTTGGATAGCACTTAATTGTAGCATGGAGAAGATTGTAAGCATTATTAAGGCTCATGAATATTTACGTGCTAAATGCTTTAAATGTGAATGGCATTTTTAAATGTTGAAAGTGTTAAAATAAATTGATAATTACTAACATCTGCAAATATTCACAAGCAAAGGTTGGAAAACTGAATGGTTTTCAAATTAACATTCATAGTAGCGCAGACAAATACAAACGACAAATGCATTGTGCAGTCTAGATAAATTAAATACAGGTAATAATCACATAATTCATTTTAACCCCAGGCAGGTAGTTTTGTATTTTCTTGTAATCATTTAGCTTTGCTAATATGAAATCTTTCATATTGAATAGTTTTGACTTTTAGCTAAACTAGGTAATAAGAACTCGGTAATAGTCAGGCTATCCATCAAAAATATACATCAGACAAAGCTGTATTATTATTATTATTATTATTATTATTATAGCAATGCTGCTTTCACATGTTTTCTGTTAAAACTTTCATATTCTTGATTCTTGTACTTGAGATTTTAGGTAAATTACTAAATAATGGCAACTTAAAACACATTGAAAGCATATATTATGAATGGCAATAATATGATAGCAATAACACTCACATTAAGGCAAGGTGAACTTTATTCTGTTTCAACTACAAATTAAACTCACACATATATGCGCAAAGTGTAACACAGAACACGGTGAAATCTAATAGTGTCGGATGGTAGTATGATGAAAGACTGTGTGCTTTTCTCATCACACCTTTCCAGTTACAGCGAGGAGGATTAAATAAAACCTTACCCACGTTTCAATAAACACATTACAACAATCGCATTCCCCAGACAGAGATTTAGGGACTCGCCTCATAGGATTTGATTACTTCAGGACATTGAGCTTTTTCTAACATTGTTTTTTGGTCTCGGAAACTCCAAATGCCCAGCTTGGTGTGAGGAAGTTTAAAGGATTAGGTAGCTGCCCTTTATTGCGCCTTTATTTTGTTCAATTTTAAGCAGGCTTTCAATCATTTGGCAGCACAACATTTCATGGTTGGTGGTGTTAAAGACATGGTGTGTGTAGATAAGGAATGGGAATTTGTGAGTTACTGCCCCAGTCATAGCCCAAAGGGAAGGAGGGAAAAAAAGACAGAATCAGTCATTAATTGTGAATACACTAAACAGGAGACATCACAGCAGAGATGATTATCATGCTCAAGCTGAACAGAGATACATACAGAAGTTAAGTGCTATATAGTGGAAGGAGAGATAAAAGGCCGAGGGAGAAAAAGTATTTTCAAAATGTGTGTGTGTGTGTGTGTGTTCTGTCAGGTATGTAGGCATGTCTGTGGGTGTTACACAGTTACAAACACTGTGGGAAGATTCCTCAGATGCCCAATTTTATTAAAACTCTCTCCAATTCCACACACACACACACACACACACACACACACACACACACACACACACACACACACACACACACAGTGTGTTAAAAAGCTAAACCTCACCTGACAGGTGCTGACAGGCTGTAAAACCTCCTCCACACCTTTTCCTGCCCTCCTGTGTACTGATCTGCAGCAACACTGTAGATTAAATATCACTACTGGAGTACAGATACTGTCTTTAAACCCCACTGAACTCAGTCACATCCGCTCTCACATGATATCCTGTTACAATATACCTCCTGTGCTGTCACTATTACAGGTATAAGATACGTCTACATGTGTGAAAGTGAGAAAAGAAGTAGGAAGAATGATTCACTGGATCCAATCATAAGCTTATTTATATAGTCAAGTGCAATATCAGCTAAAACTCTTTATGCGCGCACTCATTGAAAAGGGTTTTATTCACAATTTTCTACATTTTAGGGAGAAAAAAAAGCAAAACTACAAAATAGTTGATGAACAATTATGCACTGGCCAAAAGAGGGTTACATATCAAGAGCTGTTATACTTTATATTCTTTAAAGTAGCTTCGAAGAGGGGCGGCACGGTGGTGTAGTGGTTAGCGCTGTCGCCTCACAGCAAGAAGGTCTGGGTTCGAGCCCCATGGCCGGCGAGGGCCTTTCTGTGTGGAGTTTGCATGTTCTCCCCGTGTCCGCGTGGGTTTCCTCCGGGTGCTCCGGTTTCCCCCACAGTCCAAAGACATGCAGGTTAGGTTAACTGGTGACTCTAAATTGACCGTAGGTGTGAATGTGAGTGTGAATGGTTGTCTGTGTCTATGTGTCGGCCCTGTGATGACCTGGCGACTTGTCCAGGGTGTACCCCGCCTTTCGCCCGTAGTCAGCTGGGATAGGCTCCAGCTTGCCTGCGACCCTGTGGAACAGGATAAAGCGGCTACAGATAATGAGATGAGATGAGCTTCGAAGAGAACTTCGAAGCCTTCATCTTAAAAAGAATGCATGGGTACATGTTTGCATGCTGGCACACTTGAGGGCCAGAACTTGAGGAACTTGAGGGCCAGACAGATTGTCAATTCTCACAGGTTAATGTATTCTGATCTTACACCATACATCCCTGTGCCCCAGTGGCACCACATTGCTCACAGACTGTAAGGGAAGTCTGTGGTGACTGTCTCACTCCAGCAGGACCCCAGGTGAACTTAGACACTTAGACACCTGTTAGTCGCTTGAAGGCATGATTCTCCCTGCCTGCCAATGTAAACAGTAAGACTGCTAAACTCTTACTAGTGAATACCAAACAAAGGGCCAATGTTATTAATTAATTCTGTATTTAATATTAGCTTCATGTGACATTCCTTTGTTTGTAAAGTGTATGTACATCCCAAAAGCTTGCATTTCAGCATGATACATTGTGATTACATCGAACTGCCAGACAGTGGCTATGGACTTTATACTGCTCCTTGCTTGAGTTGATATCACACAAGAAAGCACCAATGTCAGAATCTTGAGAAAGCAAGGCATACAGCTTTTTAGGAAAACTCTACCCTAAGTACAAATCATCTACAACTCTCTTGTACTTAAGTCTGTAATTATGTCTGAGGATTGAATACTAATATGCACAATATTGGTCTTCAGTGCTCACAATGTGTACTTAACTCAACTCAACTCTTAATACAGCTCATAGCTGTTGACCAGCTTTGGCTTCCAGGGTATTCACATGCTGGTTGCATGAATTGCATAACTACTTAAACCCACCCAAGTGAAGAGATGAAGAACTTGTGTGGAAGGAAACTTGTGATAAACTTTGCAATAAAGAGTGCTGAGGGAAAACTATTTAACCACACTAGTGGCACATAGCCACAGGCCTCCTGCTCAGCTAGATGCACAAGAAATGGAATATCTGGAGGAGATAATGCAGAGAGAAAAAAAATCCGGTGGGGAGAATCAGAGGTAAGTGGCAAGTGGAGAAAGAGAGAGAGAGAGAGAGAGAGAGCAAAACAAACAAATAGTGCAAATTTATAGCAAACAGTGTCATGAGTGATAACTAATAATGCAAACAAGGGAAAAGTGTCAAAGGTAATGGATGCCACATAATTCCATAGAATTGTATTCAAAAAAGAAAAAGAGAAGGGGAAAAAACTGGTAGTATAAAAAAAATGTAAATACAACCCCAAATCAGAAAAAGTTGGGATGGTATTGAAATTAAACTGAAAAATAATTATTTGTAAATAAACTTTGACCTGTATTGCACTCTCAACAATACAACAGTACATTAGTTGATGTTTTACCTCATTTTTTTTTAGAAAAAAAAGAAATATTTCATTTTTGAATCATGTATTTAAAAAAGTTGTGATGGTTTACCACTTTGTAATGTTGCCAATCCTTCTCAGAACACTTAAAAGAGGTTTAGGGATCGAAGAGACCAAGTGATGAAATGTTTCAGGTGTTATTTTGTCCAATTCCTCCTGTAAACAGGTCTTAAGGTCTATAACAGTACAGGGTCATCATTATCATATTTTTCTTTTTAAAATTTGCCACACATTCTGTATTGGGGACAGAGGGGACAGGCACCCTCTTCTTCTGCAGCCATGCCTTTATAATGTGTTGTCATGTTGGCTCCTGCTCACATTCAAGACCCCATTTCCCAGAAACAGTCTTCAAACATGGCCACCATACACCGCTCCCAGCATCCAGAATACTGATTATCACGCTCACCTGTTTCTCATTACGGCCTCATCATTGTACCCTATATCAGGACTCTCTCCTCACACACTCAGTGCGAAATATCGCTCAGTACCTAGTGTCTGTTCATACCAAGCCATTTATCTGTATTGCTATTCTTTTTTTTACTCTCTTTTGTATTTTGCCCTTTGCATTGCCTCTGCTACACTGTCTGTTCCTCGCATAACCCTTGCCTGTTTTTTAACTCTGTTTTTGCTTGATGTTTTGGTTTTGTTCACCAGCCTGTTTTTATTAAACTCTTTTCACAATTGCATCCAAATGTTGCCTGCATTTCTGACAGAATACTTTGCCACACCATGGATACAGCAGATGAGAGAAGACAGGCTGCATTAACTGTGCAAGGATGTTTTCTGGGAGAACAGCAGTAGCAGATCGGGCAGATTGATGCCCACATCTCCCAGCTGACCATGGCTGTATCCAAGGTGCTCCTAATGCAACCCGCACCAGCTATGAGCTCTTATTTGCTCGCTCTGTGACCTGATACATTTTCAGGAAATGGAGCAGACTACAAGGGATTCCTGTTACAATGCTCCCTGTATTTTGCAGCCCATACTGGGACCACAGACCAACAAAGAATAGTCCAGCTTATCAACCTGCTCACAGGTAAGACACTGAAATGGACAACTGCAGTGTGGGAGAAAGGCAGTAAACCCATGGTTTCCTACGAACGGTTTGCCGAGCTGTTTCACTGGGTCTTCAACCACAATCCTGAAGGCATGAAGGTAGGATAACAGCTGCTCAATATTAAGCATGGGAGCAGACGAGCAGCTGAGTATGCTTTGGAGTTCCACACAATCGTTGCTGGAGATGGATGGAATGAACCAGTCCTCAAGGCAGCATTTCATCAAGGGCTCAACCCTCATGTCCTGACAGAACCAGCATATCAAGATGAGCAACCCATGCTAGACTCACTCGTCGACCTGTCCATTTGCCTTGATAACCTGCTCTGTAACTGACCCTCAATACAAGCTGCCACAACGGAGACCCCGAGTTTTGAAACACCTACGCCCATGGGCATCTACCACACCAGAGTGACCTGTTCAGAACACAAATGGAAACATAAGGAGGGGCTGTGCTTTTACTGTGGAGAAGCCACACATCTTCTGGCTCATTGGCTCTCTCTACCAAGAGGCTCAAGAGCTCCAGCAGGGGCCAAGAGAGCTCTGAACACTATTATTCCTCACTTGGTGAGTCCCATTAAACATCCCTCATTTGATATTTTAAGTTTGTTTCTTAGACAAGGATTTTTTAAGCTTGTTACCTTGTTAACAGTTTCGGCGAGAATCTCCTGCCTGCTTCAGAAACAGTCACCAGATGTCGAGTGGTGACGTGCCTTATCAGCTGATGTTGCGTTACGGAGGCGTGAATGTCCCGCCCAATTTGACAGGTAGTTCACACCTCCTGCTGTCAGGTCGCTCCTCCAGGATGGCGCTCCAGGTGTGCGACAGCGCGTATGCTCCCTCATCCCGGTTCATCGTCCTCTGCGCCCGCTTACGTATCTCCACTGCCTCTAAAATCCAATGCTGGTATCTATTTTCTTCAGCGCGAATGACTCTGGCCTCTTCCCAATTCATTATATGATTTTGCCGTTTGCTGTGGTCTGAAATGGCTGATTTTAGGTTTTCTTGGTGTGCTTTTTCTTTTTTGGATTCACACACGAAGGGGAAACGGACAAGACAATAGCTTTTTTGGACTTAAAAATACACCACACAGAAGAAGGGAACATTAGAATCACAACATACAGAAAACCTACACACACCGACCAATATCTTCTCTGGACATCTGAACATCCCATCGCACACAAAATGTCAGTAATCAGAACACTATACGACCGAGCACAGAGCATCACGGAGGAGAAAGACAGACAGGAGGAGGAACAACACATCCAACAGGCATTAAAAAACTGCCAATATCCACTGTGGGCAATCCGAAAAAGGAAATTACAGACACAAATAAAAGAAAAAAACAAACAAACAAACAAGAAAAAACATCGAAAAAACAAACCGGGGTTTTGTCACACTACCATACATAAAAGGAGTCACAGAACGCATCCAACGATCCATGAGGAAATACCACATCAACACCCCGGTCAAACCATACAAGAACCTCCGACAGCTGCTAGTTCACCCCAAAGACAAAATACAACTGGACAATAAATGCAACGTCATCTATGAAATCCCTTGCCGTTCATGTAATAAAGTCTATATTGGTGAAACGGGCAGATGCTTCCATACTCGAAGGAAAGAACACCAAATAGAGTGTGAAAAAGAAACAACAAAAAGACTCACAAGATCCAAAAAAGAAAAAGCAAACCAAGAAAACCTAAAATCAGCCATTTCAGACCACTGCAAACGGCAAAATCATATAATGAATTGGGAAGAGGCCAGAGTCATTCGTGCTGAAGAAAATAGATACCAGCGTTGGATTTTAGAGGCAGTGGAGATACGTAAGCGGGCGCAGAGGACGATGAACCGGGATGAGGGAGCATACGCGCTGTCGCACACCTGGAGCGCCGTCCTGGAGGAGCGACCTGACAGCAGGAGGCGTGAACTACCTGTCAAATTGGGCGGGACGTTCACTCCTCCGTAACGCAACATCAGCTGATAAGGCACGTCACCACTCGACATCTGGTGACTGTTTCTGAAGAAGGCGGGAGATTCTCGCCGAAACTGTTAACGAGGTAACAAGCTTAAAAAATCCTTGTCTAAGAAACGAACTTAAAATATCTGTAATAGTTAGACATAATGAACATCCACTACATATCCCTCATTTGAGTCATTCAAGATAGATGAACTGGTAAAACTCTCAGACTTGGTCCATGTTCTGTCTGACAGAGATGATAGACTCAGGATAGACTTGGTCACCACTGCCAACTTCATGGATAGCAAGACTGCTCAGAACCTGCAAGTGCCCTCGCCTAAACTCCTGCAACCACTGAGTGTTAGAGCCATCGATGGCAGGCCCATCAGAGAAGGGCTTGTCACCTCAAGCACTCAGCCCTTCACTCTACAAGTCAGTGTCCTCTGCCAAGAAACCATCTTCTTTCTCCTTACCAAGACCCAGAACCAGGCCATCATTCTGGGATTTCCCTGGCTACAGCAACATAACCCTCAGATCTCCTGGCAAGACAGAGCGATTCTACAGTGGCCCACACACTGCATACAACACTACCTCCATCTCTCAAGGCTCAAAGTTAGTTCCACCACTGTGGAAAGCCCTGAATTAACCACCAAAACCCACATTCCTGAATGCTACAAGGCTCACATGGAGGTCTTCAGTAAGGTTCAGGTCAGTGGGCTCCATCCTCATTGCCCATATAATTGCACCATTGAGCTTCTCCCTGGCACCATACCTCCTCATTGCAGAGTCTCCCCCTTGGCCATCTCACAACAAAAGGTCATGGAGGAGTATGTGCAAGAGGCTCTACAACAGGGGTACAGCCATCGCTCCACATCACCTGCCTCTGTGGCTTTCTTCTCCCTGGAGAAGAAGGATGGGAGGCCTCAGGCCATGCATCAATTACTGTAACCTGAACCAGATCACAGTGAAATACCCATATCCTCTGCTTCTGGTGCCATCTGCCTTGGAACAACTCAGTTCAGCCAAGGTTTTTACCAAGCTGGACCTTCATAGTGCCTACAATCTGGTATGCATATGTGAGGGCGATGAGTGGAAGACAGCATTTCGCACCACATTGGGCCAGTACAAATACTGTGTCATGCCTTATGGGCTATTATGTGCACCAAATGTGTTCCAGTGCCTTATCAACGATGTGCTCAGAGATACGATTGGCAAGTTTGTCATTGCCCATATTGATGATATCCTCATTTACTGCCCAAATGTAGACAGTCACAAGCCCCATGTTAAGGAGGTCTTATCCAAACTGCTAAACAACCACCTATTTGTCAAGGCTGCAAAGTGTGAGTTCCACATAACTCAAATCTCCTTACTGGGCTACATAATCAGTGTCCAGGGAGTCCCCATGGATAAAGACAAAGTCTCAGCAGTTACCACTTGGCCCACCCCGATTACAATCAAAGAGCTTCAATGCTTCCTGGGTTTCACCAACTTCTACAGGAGATCTATAAGAGGTTTCAGCTCCATTGCCACTCCACTTATGACCCTGAATGAAGGGTCATGAAGGGACCCACATGCCTGCAATGCAAGCCCAAGCCCTACAAAGCCTTTTAAAACTCAACACACCCTTCACCTCTGCTCCCATCTTGAAGCACCCAAAACCCACTAAGCCCTTCACTATAGAAGTGGATGCCTCTGAGTCTGGGGTAGGAGCAGTGTTATCACAGTGCTTTGGTGAAAAACCTAAATTACACCCAGTGGCATTTTTCTCAAAGAAACTCACACCCACAGTACAGAATTATGACACTGACAACTGGGAACCACTTTTACAGGAGTTGCTCCCAGCCATTGGTTCAGGTATGTGGATGACACCTGGGTAAAAATCAAAACCCATGAGGTGGACGCCTTCACTGAGCACATCAATGCAGTGTATATCAACAACAAGTTCACTTGGGAAGACATCAGTGGAAACAACCTAGCCTTTTTGGACTGCAGTGTAGAGGTCTGCGCGGGTCAGATTTTTCAGTCCCGCTCCCTCCCGCGCCCGCATTGTGCAGTCCCACTCCCGCCCGCACCCACAAAGAATTATGATTTTCAGTCCCGCTCCTGCCCGCGCCCACAAAAAAATTATGATTTTCAGTCCCGCTCCCGCCCGCGCCTGCCATATTTGTCCCGCTACCGCCCGCAAATCCCGCCCGCAAATCCCGCATGATGCAGACGTTCGCGTTATTTCTCAGGAAAGTTCTTGTCTTGACACAGCGTGATGGTACCCTGCCCCCTACTTTGAGTGGATTTGAGTATAAATAGCTACAGCTCATGTTCACGTTTGTTACTGTTTACCTTGTTTCTGAATTCAGCATGTAGTGTCTCTAATAATAATAATTAGTGCTGTCAAGCGATTAAAATATTTAATCACGAATCGCACATTTTTATCACATGAGAAACCATTGTAATTCTCTGATCAGCATAAAAAAGTGAATGGGCTTGCTTTGTACCAATGGTGTGTGTTTTTTTTTTTTTATTACAAAGCAGAGCTAGTAAGAGAAGTGAATTGATTTACTGCTTGAGTTAGTCTACAACTTTAATCAGAGAGACAGGTTACACAGTGACGGTAGGCATGACTCAATGCTATCCCAGAAATCCTTCCTGTAATATGCAAATTTGGCCGCCTCTGATTGGACAGCCAAATTTGCATATTACAGGAAGGATTTCTGGGATAGCATTGAGTCAAGCCTACCGTCACTGTGTAACCTGTCTCTCTGATTAAAGCTGTAGACTAACGCAAGCAGTAGATCACTTCACTCATGGTTCTTTTGCTAGCTGGGTGTGAACTGCGAGTCATTAGAGTGATCAAAGGATTTCCCATTAGGGTGATCAATGGCAAATTTAAGATGCTATTCCTCACTTAATCTGGCAATCTGACTCTCTCTGCAAATTTAGGCATCTTAAAATATTTTTATTAATGCCAAATAAAATATCCAGCACAAATTATATATGATAGACATAAATTAATAATTTATAAATTTTATTTCAAACACATTTTTAGTTAGCGGGACTGCAGCTTATCACCGCTCCTGCCCGCGCGCGCATATGTGCACTTCCGGTCCCGCCCGCGCCTGCAATGAGCTTTCAAAATTTGTCCCGTGCCGCACTGCTTTGCGGTGGGTCCCGCGAGTCCCGCGGGACACCCGCGGGAGTGCAGGGCTCTACTGCAGTGTACATATCAAGTAAAACAGAAGCCTTTGCTTAGAGGTCTACCAGAAACCTACACACACAGACCAGCACCTACTGCTTGACTCTCACCACCCACTGAAACAAAAATTGAGGGTCATTAGGACCATACATGACAGGGCTCAGAACATTCCTACAATGGTAGAGGGAAAAGAGAAGGAGCAAAAACACATCAAGGAAGCATTTCAGAAGTGTGGGTATCCCAACTGGGCTTTCATCAAGACCAGAAAAAGAAACATAACAAACAGGGAAGAAAACCACAACAAACACAAGAACATTGTCATTCCCTATGCTTCTGGACTATCTGAGAAACTCAGGAGGATTTTCTACAAACACAACATCCCTGTACACTTCAGACCCAGTAACACTCTGAGGTAGAAATTGGTCCGTCCTAAGGACAGAATACCCAGACACAAACAGGGTAAAGTAGCTTACGCAATTCATTGCAGTGAAGAATGCACAGACCTGTACATTGGGGAAATGAAACAACTGCTTCACAAGTGCATGGCTCAATGCAGGAAAGCCAGTTCCTCAAGCCAGGACTCTGTAGTCTATCTTCATCTCAATAACAAAGGACACTTGTTTTAAGACTGCAATGTATGCATTTTAGCCAAAGAAGACCGGTGGTTTGAAAGAGGAGTAAAAGAAGGCATCTTCATCAACCTGGAATGACCATCACTGAACAGAGGAGGTGGTCTGAGACACCACTTATCAGCCACCTAGAATGCAGTCCTTGGCACACTTCCCAAAAAACTGAATACACATCCACATCAAGACTCAGCTGACTTCAATGACTTACATGATGGCAGAGAGAGCCAATGACCCACAGATCACCCTAATGACCCGCTAGGCTGCTAACACCATTCACACCTGGCCTCCAATGACCCTAACACCTACAGAATGACTGAGAGGGTCAACAACCCATGTGATCTCAATGACTTTCCTTAGGGTTGCTTTTGGTCCACTAGAGGATACATACCTGGGACTCCCCACAAGTCAGACATAACTGAAGAAGCCATTTGGATGAGAACGTCTTCAAGAATTTCAAGCAAGTCCATTTGCCTTCTTTAGCACATATGGTTTACGATGACCTGGATGACTGAGAACCTTCACAGACATCCATCCATCCATTATCTGTAGCAGGCAAGCTGGAGCCTATCCCAGCTGACTATGGGCGAGAGGCAGGGTACACCCTGGACAAGTTGCCAGCTCATCGCAGGGCTAACACATAGACACAGACAACCATTCACACTCACATTCACACCTATGGTCAATTTAGAGCCACCAATTAGCCTAACCTGCATGTCTTTGGACTGTGGGGGAAACCGGACCACCTGGAGGAAACCCACGCAGACATGGGGAGAACATGCAAACTCCACACAGAAAGGCCCTCGCTGGCCACTGGGCTTGAACCCAGGACCTTCTTGCTGTGAGGCGACAGTGCTAACCACTACACCACTGTGCCGCCCCCTTCACAGACATATTTATCTGATATCCTTACATGACTAGTCAAGAATAGCTGAAGCTCTAGCTAAACAGCTAACACTACTCATGAACAGAACGATCAATGAAGGAAGGCTTTCATCCACAACACTCTACAGTAACTTGCCTCATTCATGTAATGAACACTCTGCTGGAGAACATTGATAAGGGACTGCTAACTGGACTGATATTCCTAGATTTAAGTAAGGCTTTTGATACTTTAGACCATAACATCATACTAAATAAGCTATAATTTCTCTACCTAAATTGCTCTGCCATCAACTGGTTTATAGCCTGTATGACTAGGTGCACTCAAAGTGTCTGTATTAATGGGGTGGTATCAGAACCCCATTCAATATCTTTTGGGGTTCCCCAGGGTTGTGTTTTAGGCCCACTATTACATTTGTGAATGTAAGTCCATATTGTAGTGCTTGACGAAAGCTTGCCAAAGTAATACCAGGCCCATGTGGTTATATCAGCTATAGATGAATGACGGTTCTTCACGAAGTGCCGCCTGAGGGATCAGAGATCACAAGTGTTCAGCTTAGGCTTGGACTCTTGCTCTTTATGCAGTGAAATTCCTCTAGAGCCCTTGAATTGTTTCATGAGATTCTGTACTGTAGAGGGAGAACTATCCGAATCCCTTCCTATCTTTATTTGAGGAACATTGTTTTTAACCATTTCAATAATTTTCTGATGCATTTGTTGACAAAATGGAAATCCTCAGCCCATCTTTGCTCCTCACAGACTTGGCCTTTCCTGGATACTGATTTTGCACACAATCATGATTACAATCACCTGTTGACATCACCTATTTCAAATCACATCATTATTTAACTGTTTTACTTCATTACTAGCCCTAAATTGACAAATGAAATGAAGTTGAGCAGAGAAAACATGAAATATCTTGGGTTCATACTGTCTGCAATTAAATAAAAGTGAAAGTACATTTAGAAGTCACTGCTTTGTTTTATTATTTGCATTTTCCCTACCATCCCAACTTTTTTCTGTTTTGGGGTTGTAAAATACACAAAATGAGGCTTTACCCTGCTTTGGAGGATGAGAAATCTGTAGCCCTGACTGTATTCTCAAACTTTCAGCAGACAGTCCACTGTTTTTATTGAAAGGTATCATCATGCATGCAGCAGGCAAACAAAAAGTCATCCCTATGATTCTCATCACCCCGGTGGTTAGAAGGGGTGCAAATTAACCATACATTTAACTTGGCATGTCCCAGGTTTTAACTGGCACATTGTAAGTTAGGGTTACTTAAGTAAAATTATAAACATGGTATCTTTAATTTGGTAGAAAAAGCTGCAATTGCTGGAGATGTCAATATTCGTTTTGATATCTAGTCCACAAGTCCGTCTGAGAGCAGCAGTATCTGAATATAACACCTTAATAGAAGACAACAAAAAAACAAATGCTTGTAAATATCCAAATAAACCTTGATTTATATTTAATGCAATAGCAAGGTTCACTATGAAAAAGACCATGAATGCACAAATATCAAAAGTATGTAGTAGTAATAACTAAATATTTTACCACAAAATTGAAAGCATGAGGCAGGAAATTCAGAGCAGCTATGCTGAGAACAGTATAACCTCACCAAGACAGTGAGTATAAACTTTTACTCCAGTACAACAGACTGAATTAATTTTACTGATATTCTCTTCAGTTCTTGCATATTAGATCCCTGACCCACACATTTTCTTAAACATGTACTTGTAGAAGAAACTGAACTGCTGTTAATATAACGAACTCCATGCTGTGCACCAAAATCTTTTACATTAGCTGTTATCAAGCCATTAATAAAACAAACAAACAAACAAACAAACAAACAAAACCCAAAACTGACCTTTCAAACTTCCTCTTTATGTCAGAGACCCTAGAAAATGACAGTGCAATTCCCTGGAAAGAATCAGGAAGGCTCATGTGTTAACACAAAACGAAACATTTTTGGTAGACATTCTAATGCCTTTTGAAGCAACTCATTTAAACAACATTATAGTGACGATACAACATAGAAAAAAAGACATGAAGTCAATGAAAAAAAAGCTGGGAAAAATGCCTGCAAATATTGGGGGTAATTTATAATTGAATGTGCTGTTGGGAGAATGAAATTCCTTGGTAAAAATTATGGTACATTCAGACATGTACATTTATGTGAAGAACAGAGACAAGTGTTTGAAAAATAAATGCATTGTTTTGATATACATCACATCCCATATAACATTTGTACCAAATGTGAATCAAATAACCTTGAAAATGTTTACAACGAGTGTCGGTGCCCGCATACAGCAAGACAGAGATTATGAAAATGCTTGTACAAATTAATGTGGAGAAATATAGCAAATATTAGGGAAAATACACATACACAGGAAGAGACACAGACAGGAAGAAACATCAGACACTTATCCCTAACCCAAGCTTTATAGTATCAGAGTCTGCAGGCACATCTGCTCTTACATCCACTCTGGCCTCATCTTGCATCTTTCTCTTACACATAAACATTCTCTGTGATTCATAGGGCAGCTGAGTAGAACAGATGAGTGACAGAACTTTTGTTGTTAAGAGATCTTCACACATCATTACCATGGTTACAGACAGGAAACAATGACACTAAGCAGACATGAATGCTGTAGTACACAGATAGAAAAAGCAAAATTACAAAGCACACACACACACAAAAGTTCTTTTGACTACCCCATATTTATCACTTCATGGGTAACAGAATGGCAGTTCACTCGATCATACAGTTCTGTCAGAATGGCCAACCCTAATTCACATTTTAATCATTCAATCATCTTTCCCTACCAACTTAAGCACAGCCTTAAGCTATAGGCCTGACATAAATGTGTTCAGATACACCCACACAGGCATGTGTACGCACGCGCGCGCACACAATAAATAAATAAATAAATAAATAAATAGAGGACTCAGTGGTCTATTAAAGCAGCACGAAATATACATACAACACAGAGGACAGAAAAATTGTTTTTCTATTTAGGGCAGCAGACCTAATTTCACTTTCTAAACAGACCAGACAGTGGGTATGAGAGAGAAAGAGAGAGAGAGAGAGAGAGAGAGAAAACGGGTGAGCATGAGAGAGAGAGAGAGAGAGAGAGAGATTCAATTTATCCATAAAAAAGTACAAGATAAGGGAAATGGTCCTCTGGGTCTTTGTTGAGAAAGCAAAAAACACCTCGCCCCAAATACTTGTTCCTCGGGAGCAGAAATAGCCTCCTCAAATCTGTTTTTTCCCTAGATAGTATGCTGTCATTGGACAGTAACTCTAACAAATGGGCATAGGGCTCTGAATAAAACGAGCATAACTCCATTAATTTTCTGAATGAAAGAGCAATGTGACCCAACTGCAGTCACCTGCCATTTTGTCATATAAATGAAAATCTCCTATATTCCTAGATTTAGAGATGTGGTTGATGGAAAGGAAGAAGCATGACAAACAGCATAAACTGTACCCATAAATGGTTACAGTTCAGGGTCAAATAACAATCAAACCATAGGGACATCAAAACAAGAAGCTCAAAGATTTGACTGGGGACACCATAAAATTACTTTGGACTGTAACCATATTGGGCTGGATGTGGAATGAGGCCATGCTATTAAGTTATAAATATCTATAGTACAGACATATATGTGTATACATGTATGCATGTTTATACAATTTTATATACAGTATTTATTGAAAGGTTTATCAGTGGATGGATTTTCATGATATCACTTAAGGGCTAATCTGTATTCTAACCAAGTGATTCTACAGAAGAATGGTGTGTGAGTTGGCATTAATTACTGCACCCCAAGGGAAATGTCAATCTGCAAAAACTGGCATCTAGACTAGCAGGTATAGCTTTCCTGCTGCGCGCGCACACACACACACACTTTATCTGATGGACTATTTGCGGTGATGAAATTTTGCTGTGATTGGTAATATTATTTTCAGTTTCAATAGAAAACTTCAAACTCAGCATCACATATGCTTCATTCAGCAAATATCAAATCCTGCAATCAAAGATGCTTAAAAGAGAATCCGTTACTAAAATAAATAAAATTTATATTACCCTTACTCACTTTCAGTAACCACTATCAGAGTTGAGATGGATCCAAAACATATCCTGGAAACACTGGACGTGAGGTGGGAATACACTGTGCATGGGATGCCGGTCAGTCCATCACAGGGCCCCCCCACACATACACACTCACTCCCATACACACCTAGAGGCAATTTATCTTAGCCAATCTACCTAACAGCATGTTTTTGGGATGTGAAAGAAAACCAGAAAACTCAGAAAAAAAGCCCCATTCAGACAACATGTACAGAAGCTCCACAGTCAGTCACCCAAGTTCAAGACTGAACCCGGGACCATGGAGCTGTGAGGCAGCAACACTACTTGCTGTGCTGTTGTACTGTGCTGTATATTACATTGATAGAAACATTATTATTAAATGTATTACATTTAGAAACCTAAAGAGTTCTTTGGTTTGCTGGGAGAACCTCTAAAGGTTTACAGCCCCTTGCGAAAGCTAGTAATAACCATTTGAGGAACCATTTGAAGAACCTAAATAACCACTGAGGAAGCACTGCATGCCCCAATGTTTAAAATCTTCAAAGAAAACTACATCCATCTCCATATTTTCTCTTTCTTGCTCTTTCATATCCCAGTAGTCAACTCAATTAAAACAATAAGAGATCAGCTTGTCTTCATGGCTCACCCTTATGACATTTCACTACTGCTGAACACATACAGTGCCTCCAGAAAGTTTTCATGCCCCAATGTTTATTTCTCATTTGCTGTATTGTAATATCAAATTTGAGCACATGAGAATGGGATTTTTTTTCTGCTTTTTTGAAGTGAATCTCAACAGAAATCAAATTAAATAAAAGTACTTAGAGGCCCTCAGAATAATTTGAAAATAGTGTGAATTGCCCTTTTGCAGCAATTACTGATTTGATTTGGCTCAGTTATGAGCTTTGCACATTTAGATTTTGCCATTTTCTTCCATTTTTCAAGACAAATTTCTTTAATTCGGCCAAATTAAAATATGCAATGTTGGTGCCACCAACATTGCCACAGATTTTGAAATGATATTTTAATTTACGCTTTGCCTCCATTCCAAAACAGCAATCATTTCCCCCCTCACGCTTTCTTGAATGGATAATCTTACCTGGATACTGTAAACTTGTACCTATTGCTGGGTTTCATGTGATGTCACATCTGCCTCATTAGTTATTCAAAACTTCAGCTGGTGGTCTACCAAAGCTCAGTTGACGAAGTGTTTGTACGAAAAAGGTGCATTGCTCGCATGAAAAATGCCTTACGCTTGCATTGTTTTAGGTTGTTTGAATCGATCAAACCTTGAGACTGAAAAGTTTCTTCAGGGTTCCCCGTGAACTAATAAAAAAGGGTGAACAAACACAGGATTTCACAAAAAGACGTCGAGAAAGGTGGCTTTTGAACCTCTCACTGAAATCGAAGGGAGCCGAGTCGAAGCATGCTCGAGTTTGTAGTGATCACTTCATAAAAGGTTTGTATATCCCTCTCAGCTATGTCCTTAGTGTTTTCCAAGTATTTTTCTTGCTATGTGCCATTATTTTACTGCATTTTTTTTAATCACGAAGCGCTAAAGTCCCCAGCTGTTTCTTTGTTTATTCCTCACTCCTCACAAAGTCCACATGCATGAAGGTCGCGACAAAATTCTTACCCAGCTATACAGTTACAATGCGCTGTGATCACTTCTCCGTCTTGTTTAACTAAGATCCAGGTCTTTAAAGGGGTTTCTGATGATCTTTGTGAATGATTTACCTGAGAGATAAGAGCCAATACAAGTGAGAATCAAGCGAACTGTTGTTTGTTTACACTTCAACTTGCAGTGCTTCATTGTAAAGACGTGGAAAAAAAAGCTTAAAAAACATACTTACATGGGCAAAAACAATACAGGATTCATTCAGCAGCAACTTGATAGCGAGGTCCTTTACCCAGCCATACACAAAAAAGTTGTAAACCTCCATACTCTTCCACGCTTTCATCTATTTTGCAGTGTAGAAGGATGTCTGCAACACCAGATAGTTCGAGATGTTGGGAAACTCGACTGAAGGGTAGTTTTCGAGATTGTATGACAAATCCTTCTTTCCCAGACTGTAGGGGTCGATTCCACTGCACACAGCAATCTTCTGAATATATCTAAAGCGAGCAGTGGCTTCTAGATTATGAGCGTACTCTGATAAGTTATCGTTAGTTGTTTGCATTACGGTAGCCGTTTAGACCACCAGCTGTTTCACTTCTGGTAAAATCGCTAAGAAAAGTCACGTGACTGAAACCCAGTAATTCACTGCTGCTGTAATCATAAAGATGTTCATACTGAACATGCTTTCAACACACTACTGTTTTTCTTTATCATATGCAGTTGTAGAAGAGTGATGATTTATAATCCCACTATCTGACGTCACCCAAAAGAGGATGGGTTCTGGTTTGAGTTTGTTTCTTCTCAAGCTTTCTTCTTGATGGGATCTCAGGGAGTCTGTCCTTGTCACTGTCACTTCTACAACCCCAATTCCAAAAAATTGGGACAAAGTACAAATTGTAAATAAAAGCGGAATGCAATGATGTGGAAGTTTCAAAATTCCATATTTTATTCAGAATAGAACATAGATGACATATCAAATATTTAAACTGAGAAAATGTATCATTTAAAGAGAAAAATTAGGTGATTTTAAATTTTATGACAACACCACATCTCAAAAAAGTTGGGACAAGGCCATGTTTCCCACTGTGAGACATCCCCTTTTCTCTTTACAACAGTCTGTAAACGTCTGGGGACTGAGGAGACAAGTTGCTCAAGTTTAGGGATAGGAATGTTAACCCATTCTTGTCTAATGTAGGATTCTAGTTGCTCAACTGTCTTAGGTCTTTTTTGTCATATCTTCCGTTTTATGATGCGCCAAATGTTTTCTATGGGTGAAAGATCTGGCCTGCAGGCTGGCCAGTTCAGTACCCGGACCCTTCTTCTATGCAGCCATGATGCTGTAATTGATGCAGTATGTGGTTTGGCATTGTCATGTTGGAAAATGCAAGGTCTTCCCTGAAAGAGACGTAATCTGGATGGGAGCATATGTTGCTCTAGAACCTGGATATACCTTTCAGCATTGATGGTGTCTTTCCAGATGTGTAAGCTGCCCATGCCACATGCACTAATGCAACCCCATACCATCAGAGATGCAGGCTTCTGAACTGAGCGCTGATAACAACTTGGGTCATCCTTCTCCTCTTTAGTCCGAATGACACGGCGTCCCTGATTTCCATAAAGAACTTCAAATTTTGATTCGTCTGACCACAGAACAGTTTTTCACTTTGCCACAGTCCATTATAAATGAGCCTTGGCCCAGAGTCTGCGCTTCTGGATCATGTTTAGATCCGGCTTCTTCTTTGAACTATAGAGTTTTAGCTGGCAACGGCGGATGGCACGGTGAATTGTGTTCACAGATAATGTTATCTGGAAATATTCCTGAGCCCATTTTATGATTTCCAATACAGAAGCATGCCTGTATGTGATGCAGTGCTGTCTAAGGGCCCAAAGATCATGGGCACTCAGTATGGTTTTCCGGCCTTGACCCTTACGCACAGAGATTCTTCCAGATTCTCTGAATCTTTTGATGATATTATGCACTGTAGATGATGATATGTTCAAACTCTTTGCAATTTTACACTGTCGAACTCCTTTCTGATATTGCTCCACTATTTGTCGGCGCAGAATTAGGGGGATTGGTGATCCTCTTCCCATCTTTACTTCTGAGAGCTGCTGCCACTCCAAGATGCTCTTTTTATACCCAGTCATGTTAATGACCTATTGCCAATTGACCTAATGAGTTGCAATTTGGTCCTCCAGCTGTTCCTTTTTTGTACCTTTAACTTTTCCAGCCTCTTATTGCCCCTGTCCCAACTTTTTTGAGATGTGTGGCTGTCATGAAATTTCAAATGAGCCAATATTTGGCATGAAATTTCAAAATGTCTCACTTTCAACATTTGATATGTTGTCTATGTTCTATTGTGAATACAATATCAGTTTTTGAGATTTGTAAATTATTGCATTCCGTTTTTATTTACAATTTGTACTTTGTCCCAACTTTTTTTGAATTGGGGTTGTAGCTTGCTTATTAAGAACTGAACTGCAGTAAATTGAAACACTTTATCCTGATCAGGGTCATTGTGGATCTGGAAACTGTATTAGAAACACCAGGCACAAGGAAGGACTATACCATTGAAAGAACACAATCTAATTAAATCTCCCTACTTCCTCAAACATTACCAAGCAGGATAAGAAGTAGCTAGATTTTTGTAGTTTTATATTCAGACTGAAGGCAGAATTCCTGAACATCTTTTCAGTTGTTTTCCATCATCTTTACATGTAAAACACTGCACTTCCATATAAATATACACTCAGTAGCCACTTTATTCGGAACACTTGTACACATGTTCATTCACATTCACAGAATAGTGGAAAAAAAAACCTGCACAAAAACACATCCAGTGAATGGCAGTTCTGTGGACATAAGTGCCTTGCTAATCAGACAATTCACAGGATAATGGCTTTCCCAAAATGTTTGTATTTTGTTATCGTGTTGATTAGAATATTTTTGTAATTGACTAAGTACTTCATGATTTGGAGCTTGTGTGCAGTTCTACCTCAAAAAGACAGAGGCCGCTAATTTCTATACAAAAATCTTCCCAGTTATATAGGAGAGTGAGTGTGAGCCATTGCCCTATTATTAATCTGCTTAATTCAGAGATTCATGGCACAATGGTATACTAAGTCATGTGGCTGCTCATGTTTGAAGTTCGAGCCTCAGCCCAGATGACTGTCTGTATGGGGTTGCACATTGTTTTCATTAATCATGTTAGATGTACTGAAACAAATGAAACAAACTACATTTAAAAGAGATGAATTTACATACTATAAATATTATGAATATTCTGGAAATATCTGAATATTCATAGAAATATATATAATGAAGTAAAATTTTTCATTAGTGTAGAACTCATGCCATGTTCTAAGTTGTTTAACACATCTAGCTCTATCTTCTAACTTTCTGATCGATCTTCAAACCCACGCTTCCATGTACAGCAAAAACAAAGAAAACAAAATAATTGATCTTGCCATTCTAATACTTTTGGAAGGGACTCTACAGTGTCCTGCGAAAGCATTCATCCCCCTTGGTGTTTGTCCTGTTTTGTTGCATTACAAGCTGGCATTAAAATGGATTTTGGAGGGTTAGCACAACTTGAGTTACACAACATGCCAATCAATTTAAAGGTACAATTTCTTTTTAAATTGTGACACAAACAATAATTAAGATGAAAAAACAGAAATCTGGAGTGTACATCAGTATTCACCCCCTTTTGTATGAAACCCCTAAATAAGAGATGGTCCAACCAATTCACTTCATAAGTCACATAATTAGTCGATTAAGATCCACCTGTGTGCAATCAAAGTGTCACATGATCTGTCACATGATGTCTGTATAAATCAGCCTGTTCTGGAAGGACCCTGACTCTGCAACACTACTAAGCAAGCAACATGAAAACCAAGGAGCCTCCAAACAGGTCAGAGACAAAGTTGTGGAGAAGTATAGATCAGGGTTGGGTTATAAAAAATATCCCAAACTTTGAATATCCCAGGGAGCACCATTAAATCCATTATAGCAAAATGGAAAGAATATGGCACCACTACAAACCTGACAAGAGAAGGCCGCCCACCAAAACTCACAGACCGGGCAAGGAGGGCATTAATCAGAGATGCAACAAAGACACCAAAGATAACACTGAAGGAGCTGCAAAGAGCCACAGCAGAGATGGGAGTATCTGTCCATAGGACCACTTTAACCTGTACACTCCACAGAGCTGGGCTTTATGGAAGAGTGTCCAGAAAAAAGCCATTGCTTAAAGAGAAAAAAAAGACAACATATTTGGAATTTCCCCAAAAGCATGTGGCAGACTCCCCAAACACATGGAAGAAGATTCTCTGGTCAGATGAGATTAAAATGAAACTTTTTGGCCATCATGGGAAATGCCATGTGTGGTGCAAACCCAACAGCCTGAGAACACCATTCCTACAGTGAAGCATGGTGGTGGCAGCATCATGCTGTGGGGATGTTTTTTTATCTGCCAGGACAGGAAAGCTGGTCAGGACTGAAGGAAAGATGGATGACACTAAATACAGGGCAATTCAGGAAGAAAACCTCTTTGGGTTGGCCAGAGGTTTGAGACTGGGATGAAGGTTCATGTTCTAGCAGGACAATGACCCTAAACATACTGCTAAAGCTACACTGGAGTGGTTTAAAGGGAAACATTTAAATGGCTTGGAATGGCCTAGTCAAAGCCCAGACCTCAATCCAATTGAGAATCTGTGGGATAACTTAAAGATTGCTGTACACCAACGCAACCCATCTAACTTGGAGTTGGAGCAGTTTTGCCTTGAGGAATGGACAAAAATCCCAGTGGCTAGATGTGCTAAGCTAATAGAGACATACCCCAAGAGACTTGCAGCTGTAATTGCAGCAAAAGGTGGCTCTACAAAGTATTGACTGTTTTTGGGGGGGAGGTGAATACCTATGCACATTCCAGATTTCTGTTTTTTTTCTATTTTAATTATTGTTTGTGTCACAATCAAAAAACAATTTGCACCTTTAAAGTAGTAGGCATGTTGTATAAGTCAAATGGTGCTAGCTCCCCAAAATGCATTTTAATTCTAGCTTGTAATGTGACAAAACAGGACAAACACCAAGGGGGGTACTTTTGCAAGACACTGTATATGCTTTTTTAAGTTGTTTGTTATTCCCAAAACAATGATTCATTGGAAAACCCACCCCAGCCTGGTACGAGCTGACAGGAATGCTTTAGTTACTCAAACAAACCACTTTTTATAAACATAGTGAAAAGCATCTCAGAATGCACAATAAGTTGAACCTTGAGGCAGAAGACCACATTGGTTTCCAATCCGTCAGTCAAGAACAAGAATGTGAAGCTGCAGTTGACACAGAGTCATTCAAACTAGACAACTGAAGATTGAAAAGTATTGCCTGGTCTTATTCCACTATTCAACTGTCCAATTTCAGTGACCATGACAAGACAAATTCCAGCCCCAGAACTAATAATGTGGCCAGTGAGTGTAAAACAATACAAAGTTATGAATAAACACATCATGCAATCAGTAAACCCCCCATTTTTGTTGAGTTACAACTTAGATTTGAAAGTAATGTTAATCAAATGTTGGAGTCATTGATGTAAAACTAAGTTATACAGTAAACGTATGACATAGAGCAGAGTAAAAGTTGAGATTTTTCTTTTGGCAGGTATCAGAATTTAAAGAATTTAAATCAACAAAGTTGAAAATGCCAATAAGAACGTCCTGCAAATAATTTGCAAAGATATTTACTAATTAAATATCATATAATGTCACAGCTTGATGAGTGGATTGTGGCATTTAGACCTTTAGAACTACTTGACATCATTTTGACCATTTTGCAATCGTTATAACTGAATCGATGTAGGAAGGTTGTTACTGGCCGCCAGGAATTTCAGATCTATCATGATTGAATAGAGTTGAGTAGATTTGAATAGATTCAGATCTGACATGATTTCATCTCACAACCATATCAGCAAATGGGCAGTTCCTCTCTCTCTCTCTCTCTCTCTCTCTCTCTCTGCATCACACACAAAACACTTGCTCATGATTCTGGGTTTTAAAGTAAGAAGAGTATTACTTCTGCAGATTTATATAGATGGCTAGATAGTCAGATTTGGAAAGAAAGAAATGACAGAAAAGGTGGAGTCGTTGGATCCTGGGTCCAGGCAGATTCAGCGGCTGCTATATTGATCGGACTTTCCTGTCAGACTACTTTATTGACTGAGCAGCATAAAAACAGTTTTCCATTATACAGGTGCTGTGTTGGTGTTAGGACATCATGCATGGGAGGAGGAGGGAAGCCAAAAAGGGTGAGAGGGAGAAAAAAGAAGCATATAAGTTAAAAAATAAAAACAAACACACACACACACACACACACACACACTAAAAATGCATTAATAATTGTTTATGGGTAGCATGGCACAGTGGAGCAGCAGGTAGCTTTGCCACCTTACACATCCAGTGTCCCATTCCCAACTCCTGAACTCTGTCTGTGTGGAGTTTCACATGTTCTCCCATGTCCACACAGGTACTAACACCTCCCAAAAGTATGAGAGTATATAGCCTGGGTACTCTAAAATGCCCCTCGGTGTGAATGTGTGTGTGTGTGTGTGGGGGGGGGGGGGGGGGGTTGCTCTGCAATGGACAAGTGTGCCATCCAGGGTATATTCCCGCCTTTCACCCAGTGATCCCATGATCGTCTCAGGATTCATCATAACCTGACCAGGATAGAGAAGTCACTGAAAATGAATCAATAAATGTTTGAATTCTATGATGCCTGATCCTGTAATGAGGTGGCACGGTGGTGTAGTGGTTAGCACTGTTGCCTCACAGCAAGAAGGTTCTGGGTTTGAGCCCAGTGACCGATCGGGGCCTTTCTGTGTGGAGTTTGCATGTTCTCCCCATGTCTGCATAGGTTTCCTCTGGGTGCTCCGGTTTCCCCCACAGTCCAAAGACATGCAGGTTAGGTTAACTGGTGGCTCTAAATTGACCGTAGGTGTGAATATGAGTGTGAATGGTTGTTTGTCTCTATGTGTCAGCCCTGTGATGATTTGGCGACTTGTCCAGGGTGTACCCCGCCTCTCACCCATAGTCAGCTGGGATAGGCTCCAGCTTGCCCGACCTTGCACAGGATAAGCGGTTACAGATAATGGATGGATGATCCTGTAATGATGTAGAACTCTAAAAAAGAAAGTTTCCCTCATAGAGTGTGCTCCAAATAGAATGCCTTACAAAAGTTATTAACTATCAAAAGGACACTTTCTAAGAGTGTTGTTTCATGGTAACTACTGGTTATTTTTATTTAGTTATTTTTTTGTCTAGTCCAGCTGTAGAAACCCTTAAAGATTGTATGTAGAATGCAGAGTCTTTGCCTGTCAGAAAGGATTCCAAGTAGCACTCCTCTAGGAAACTAAGAGCCTTTAAAGGTAGACTGCCTTTCAGATTTTTCAAGTGTAGGTCATAAAATGACTTTTCCTTGACACTCAATTATTTTTGTTTAGTGGACTGAAAGCTACTGAATTCGAATCACAGACTTCCAATTTTATTATTATTATTTTTTTAAATCGAACAATTAATGAATTTAGAGCCACGTGGCCCTAAATTCTCCACTATTTTTTCCTGCTTCACCATGACCCAATTCAAGATACTACGTCATGCATCATGTGGTGGGCTTTCCCCGTTCGTGCAAGGCATTGTGGGATACAAATTTGAAACAGGAGAGAAAGATGAGGATGCGAATTAAACATGGAAGACCGACTACAGTAACTGAAAGCGAGAAGAAAAGACGTTATGTTTTGAAGGAAAGGAAACGCAGGACCAAACTAATAAATATCGGTGGTCAGCGAGCACCTCGGTGTGATCAGCTGTTCGTTTAGTGACAGAATGATGGAACTATCAGTGCACGGTCAAGGAAACCTGTAGATGGCAAGAATGCAACACTGGATGCCAACTGCCGTAAAACCCAAAAGAAGAAGAAGAAGAAGGAAAACCTGCGCATGTGCACACAGACTTCCTCTAAATTCCTCTAAAGGGAACTAAATTTCACCGATTTTATGAAATTGAAAGGCTGTCTAGCTTTAATTATCTTAAGAAACCTTGAATGATGCGATGCATCATTCACAAAGCATTATGCCATCAGGGAGGGTTCCATGTGGAATCACAGCAGCTTGGAAGCTTCAGCTTTCCAAGTATCTCTTATCCTTGAGGAACTAACCACAGTTTGTAAACTATAGTTTTAAGCCACAGTAAACTGCAACAGCCAAACCATAGAATAACTATGTTACATACAAAAAAGTAGGGGTTGGTGAGAAAGTCACCAAAACCTTACTCAAAGTTGTCTTTTACAAATGGGACAGATTGATCTCATTTTTCTCAGAACATACACTCTAAATAAATACAAGAAAACTTGAGGAGACCTTTTTCCCCCACCCTTGAAAACCTAGTTTTCCGCCTTTGTTTTCTCTCATACTAATCTACACCAGTAGAGAATTCTTCAGAATGAAACTCTCTAGAGTTCAAGTCCCCATATGACTTTTATTAAGAGAGCACATTTTTCTGGGCACTACAGTCTTCTGCTGAAGCCCGTGTAGCTTCAGCAAAGCTTCAGTCCTGAGCCTGGGAGTCCCATCATGACCCTATAAAGCCCTCTGCACTGGGACCTTTGCGTGAGAAAATTGCCAGCTGCTTTAATGTTCCAACAGCACCCTGATCGCACACTGCAACATTTTTAAGACTCCCAAGATGGTGAACAATGATTTTTTTTTTTTTGGCCAGCAAGACCAAACTTGTCAGCTTTCTCCAACTGGGGGGGTTGGAGTATGTGGTGTAGTGCAGTTGTGAGTGATGAGGTCAGTCACTGCTGGCGTGTGTGATCAGCTGGACTAATGTTGGGGGCTGAGCCACATAGTCTCGTCTGGTTGGACGCTCTAATCGAGGCTGACAAGCAGCTTTGCTCTTTTATGCTCTCTGCGTCACTTAGAATCAGTCACTGTGAAATCGGGTGGCAAGAGGAGGGCAGGGCGTGTGTGTCCCACCCTCCCTTTTGCATTCAAATGCACATGCACACACGCGCATGCACACACACACATACACACACAAATGAGTGAAAAGCCTAGCCTGTCTGTATGTGGGTCATTTTGGCCTGATCTGTATGTCTGTATCGATTTTTTTTAGTCCTCTTTCTCTGTTCCCCAGTCATAAATCCCCAGTACATGCTCACTTCCACATTGGTCTGAGATTGCCTTTTTATTTTCTCTCCTTTACCTTCAGTGTCTTGATTGACAATAATTAGTGACATACAAACTAAGAGAGCGAGAGAGAGAGAGAGAGAGAGAGAGAGAGAGAGCATTCACCCTTTTATAAAAAAAAAATCAGTGTCATGCACATGTACACTCACTGGCCACTTTAATAGGAAGTTGTTTTTGATTCTAAGATGCCTGTTCTTGGCTGGCAGGAGTAGAACCCAATCTGGTCTTCTGCTGTTGCATGCTGAGATGCTTTTCTGTTCACCACAGTTGTGAGTTGCTATGAGTTGTTATATCCTTCCTGGTAGCTCAAACCAATTTGGCCATTTTCCTTTAACCTCTCTTATCAATAAGGTGTTTGTTTCCACCCACAGAACTGTCGCTCACTCAATGCTTTTTGTTTTTTTTTTCACCATTCTGTGTAAACTTTAGAGACTGTTGTGTGTGAAAACCCCAGGAGATCAGAAGCAGTTTCTGAAATACTCAAACCAGTCATCTGGCACCAACACCCATACCACAGTGAAAGTTACAAAGATCGCAATTTTTTTTTCCCATTCTGATGTTTGACGTGAACATTAACTGAAGCTCTTGATTTGTATCTGAATGATTTTATGCATTGTGCTGCTGTCAAGGGACTGGCTGATTAGAGAACTGCATAAAACAGCAGGTGGATGGGTGTTCCTAATAAAGTGGCCAGTGATTGTATGTCTGTCAGTGAAGTGTATTCGTTCAGTCTCATGTCTATGCCCATGTGCATGTAAAGCCCATCAATGATTGTGCCTGTTATTGATGAGTGAATGGAAACATCTGGAAAGGATAGAACATCATGCACACCACAGTCATATCATAACAACTGTATAACAGTTTGCACATGTGGATTTCGCTTAATTGCCTTCTGGAGCACTCAGAGTGGGGTATTCAAGTAAAATCTGTAAAGGTCGAGTTGCATAAAATTTCTTGCTTCCGAAGGTCTGCTTAAGCAACTAACATTACTACATTAATGCTTAACCATTAAAGTGCTACTGCACACTTAAATGTGTTGGATTTTTTTTAACTGTAAACTAAATGATATGATTATACTGTGATGAAACACATCAATGCTGGTGTTAATATTGACAAAATGGCTCAAAATGGCATCTATTAGTTAAAATCATCCTGAACTCTTCAAGGCCAATGCTGATGTAGAGTTGACCATGTAGTACTTCACTATGCAATGCAATAAATTAATGTGTTATATTAAATATATTAAAAAATAATATTAACACCCTCTAATCAGAGGTGGGCGGCCTACCTTCCCCTGCCCTTGCCCTTGAGCTGGAGTCTATGAAACTGTGCTCATTTTCAAATACATGCTAATCAAGACTCATCATTCACAGGAGTTTACACTATCTGGCCCAATGAGATACCTTCAGGTAAATGTTTTACATAAATGGATGTGATCGGATAAACCCCAACAATGGCTAGGCGTTTATTTAAATTATTCTTTTACATTTATGTAAATTGGTGGCACGGTGGTGAAGTGGTTAGTATTGTTGCCTCACTGCAAGAAGGTTCTGGGTTTGAACCCAGTGGCCGATGGAGGCCTTTCTGTGTGGAGTTTGCATGTTCTCCCCGTGGGGTCTGCGTGGGGTTCGTCCGGGCACTCCGGTTTCCCCCACAGTCCAAAGACATACAAGTTAGGTTCATTGGTGGCTCTAAATTGACAGGTGTGAGTGTGAATGGTTGTTTGTCTCCTGTGATGATCTGGCAACTTGTCCAGGGTGTACCCTGCCTCTCGTCCATAGTCATCTGGGATAGCCTCTAGCTTGCCTGTGACCCTGCACAGGATAAGCGGTTATGGATAATGGATGGATGGATTTATGTAAATTGATGATACTAAAGAAATATACTCTTGCCAGTTTAATCACTGAACTCCCGCCAATTTGTTTTCATCATCTGATCGGATCTTCTAACATCCATTTTCCAGTTCAGTCCATTTATATACTTTGCTGGGTCCATATTCAGATAGCAGTCCACCAGTTGTCAGGCCCTGGTTTAGAGGTTAAGAAAATCTTTATCACTGCAAGATCATAACATGAGAATAAAACACAACGTCTATTTTAGGATTTCTGTTGAAGTGCAAGTAGAAAACCACTTTTTCAAAACCACATGAATCCACTGGAGAGAATAAAATCCATTAAAAAAAACACCCATTCAAAACCTTCACTAGCTGTCCATGGTGGAGCGAGACCTGGTCAAACCTCCTGGCTATATTAGCAACCCAGAGTAATTGAGAATGACAAACCATCACCAACTAAACCTAAAAATTCAAATGGCAAAAATTACATTTTAGTAATCTTGGTAGAGGCATATTTATAGCAAAAGCCCTTGACAAAAGGTTAAATGGTAGTTCAGAGGGGTCATTGAGCAAGAAAGAGGGGTGCCTCAGTGGGACACGGCTTGTAAGCTAAATGAGTTGCTAGTGTAGTGCTGTTGTACACCATCGCTCTGATGATGCTTTAACTCTCTCATTAGCTCAGCGTTCATTACTGAGGATGCTGTAGGCCTTTTCTCAATTACACTCATTTAAGTTCTACATAGTAATTACTTCAATCCATGCTACCTGTAAGGTGGGCAACTGTAAATTAATTTGGGAACTTGTGTCTCCTGTTGCATTGCGAGGTAATGGGTGCAGCAGACTGTCATTATGCTATGCAGTGCAACCGGAGGGCAAAGCTCCAACATTAAGAAGTGACCAAATTGAGAGAGAGAGAGAGAGAGAGAGAGGGAGATGTTCAAAAGTTCAGAGCACATGAAGAGGCAGAGGCAAAAGCAATAAAACATGGTTTTTAAGTGAGTACTGCATAAGGTGATTATTTCATGGTCATACTGCATATATACTCAATGTCCTCTTTAAGAGGAACACTTACAGTGGTGCTTGAAAGTTTGTGAACCCTTTAGAATTTTCTATATTTCTGCATAAATATGACCTAAAACATCATCAGATTTTCACACAAGTCCTAAAAGTAGATAAAGAGAACCCAGTTAAACAAATGAGACAAAAATATTATACTTAGCCATTTATTTATTGAGGAAAATGATCCAATATTCCATATCTGTGAGTGGCAAAAGTATGTGAACCTTTGCTTTCAGTATCTGGTGTGACCCCCTTGTGCAGCAATAACTGCAACTAAATGTTTCGGGTAACTGTTGATCAGTCCTGCACACCGGCTTGGAGGAATTTTAGCCCATTCCTCCATACAGAACAGCTTCAACTCTGGGATGTGGGTGGGTTTCCTCACATGAACTGCTCGTTTAGGTCCTTCCACAACATTTCAATTGGATTCTTATGGTTCTTATGCTGGGATGCAGTGTTTTCCTTTCTCCAAACATAACGCTTCTCATTTAAACCAAAAAGTTCTATTTTGGTCTTATCCATCCACAAAACATTTTTCCAATAGCCTTCTGGCTTGTCCACATGATCCACTTTGAGTTGGATGAGCTACAACAGCAGAAGCCCACATCAGGTTCCTGTCCTGTTCCTCTCCTCTGAGGCTATCATGGGAACAGACTCACACAAACTGGACAGCTGAAAATTAGGGAAAAAAAGTCTTCAACTCTCCAGTTTCAGTGAATTAAGAATTAGTTTAGAGTCTCCAATAATTAGTTAATTTTGATAGTCTGATGAACTAAGAAGAAGAAGCCAAGCCAAGAAGCCTTTATTTGTCACATGTACACTTAAGCACATAGTGAAATTTAACCTCTGCATTTCACCCATCTGAAGCAGTGAACACACACACATGCACACACAAGTGAGCAATGAGCACACACAGATACCCAGAGCAGTGGGCAGCTATGCTACAGTACCCGAGGAGCAGTTGGGGGTTAGGCGCCTTATTCAAGGGCACTTCAGCCCAAAGGCCACCTTATATTACCCTAACCGCATGTTTTTTAATTGTGGGGGAAACTGGGGAGAAAACCGGTGGGAAACCCCCACAGATATGGGGAGAACATGCAAACTCCACACAGAAAGGCCCCCATTGGCAGCTGGGCTTGAACCCAGGACCTTCTTGCTGTGAGGTGACAGTGCTAACCACTACACCACTGTGCCACCCACTGTGCCGCCCACTATTAACTATTGTAAACTAAAGAGGTAAAAAGATTCAAGTGTTCATTTTTTCTAGTTTGAAAGCTCTTTGCAGAAAAGTGTCAGAAGAAAATTTCCTGTCATTTTGATGTCACAATTGACAAAGAAAATTCTGCCCAACCAAATGCAGGTAGTTAAATTAACTATCCTACTACTGAAACACATTTAACTAGACATTATATCACTGTTGAAAGCATCATATAATAATGCATTCTCTGTGCAGTACTTTTCCTGCATTTTTGGCACACAGGGGCTCCCTGAGGATCCTAAATCCTAAATATGATATCCTAAATTTAACTCCTTCTCATATGACATCTTAAATTTAACCTCTGCTTAATGAGCCAAAACATGATAAGCCGAAACAGCAAGGCTTATGGGGTGCTCCCATTCAGCAGTGGGATTACTTACTTACCGATAGTGCCCCATGGTCCGAAGAGGGACAAACCATGAACTAGTGACAGGATATTGGGTGCCCAAAACTCATCAATGCGTGAAAACAATACAGGCTATCCCGTCTGCTCTGAATCAACACAAGGACATAAATTTTAATGATGTTTATTGAAGGAATGTGTTCACAACACACAGTGGGTCATATCCTGCTGCATGTTGGACTGCATAGCCTCAGAACAGAGTGCCCATGGAACCTCCATCCACCATCAAAAGCACCTACAATGTCAGGTGTTTCCCTCACCTCCAAATTCTCAGACCTCAACCCATTTGTGAGCATTTGTAAGATGTAGTATTTTAGTCATCTCAGAATATGCCACTTTTTAGACTCTCAAATCGAACACAACAGGCAAAAAATAGTTAGGTGCCAGTGTCTCGGCAGTGAACAATAGAGTGTTCCTTCTATGCCTGGCAGAACAAATACAGGTTCATTTGCACAATGCTGATGAAAATATCATAACTTGGTTCAGGGATCATACAACTATCAAGCAGGCTTGTAGTACTCGAGTCCAATTGTGCCCTAATTTTAAGGACTCGTGACTTGACTTGGACTTGAGCACTGATGACTTGGACGTGGACTCGGACTCATGCATTAACTGTATTCAGACCCATAAATTGGAGACAAGCACTCAGATTTTTTCTTTATTTTTTTGTAACATGCCATAATTTGGCATAAGATATTTATATCTACATTAATTTTTATACTAATTTTGTGCAAGAGAATGCACATTCACCTGTTCGTACGTCATGTTCAGGAACAAACTAATGTTAATGGCGCTATAATGCCTGGAGAGAAGCCCCTAGGATTGTTTGCTTTGCTTATACAGACTTCTCGTGCAGTGGGAAAAACAACTGCACTGCTATGAAGAAGAAGAAGAAGAAGAACAACAACAACTTTATTCATCACACGCTTGTGAAATTCCTCTCTGCATTTAACTCATCTGAAGCAATGAGCACACACACACACACACACACACACACACACACACACACACACACACACACACACACACACACAGAGCAGTAGGAAGCCATGCTAACAGCGCCCAGGGAGCAGTTGGGAGTTAGGTGCCTCTCTCAAGGGCACCTCAGCCCAAGGCCATCCGATATTAACCTAACAGCATGTATTTGAACTATGGGGGAAACCGGAGCACCCTGAGGAAACCTACGCAGACATGGGGAGAACATGTAAACTCCACACAGAAAGGCCCCGGCCGGCTGCTGGGCTCGAACCCAGAACCTTCTTGGTGTGAGGCGACCGTGCCGCCCACATGTGTTCCATATGTAGAAGAACTATCGAGGAGACGACGGGGACAACCGCGGACTTCAATAATCATTTGGCAAGACTCCACCTAGAGAAGGAAGTGACATGTTATGTTCATTACTCTGTTGATAGCGGGGCTTGCTGACTGAGTGATGAACTAGCTAGTATTAACCCTCTCTCATGTTATTTGCCCTGTTGATAGTGGGCGGGGCTTGCTGAGCAATGAACAAGCTTTTTATCTGTAGCCTATTAACTAAAATGGTCAAGCAGTAACGTTAGTTCAACACAGTAGCAGAGACGGTTTCACATAAAGGCAGCAACAGCCACTGTCAAATGGTACGGTTGGAGTCTTGTTCTCAGACTCAACTCAGATCAATAGTGGACTCGACTCGGACATTTCTTTAATGACTTGGACTTGAACACTGGGGACTCGAGGCTGGACTCAAGGTTTAGTGAGTCGACTACAACTCTGCTTTCGAGCCATCCTTTTGTCTGTACACACTTATAATGGCAGTGTGATGATGTGGAAAATGTTTTCCTGGCCCAGTACCCACTGAAGAAAGTATGAATGGCACATAAACAAGTATCTGATTATTGCTGATAATTCTTTCATTGCCAAGTATGAATACTAGCTTCACCCCATCCCTAACCTATGAATCCATCCATCCATCCATCCATCCATTATCTGTAGCCGCTTATCCTGTTCTACAGGGTCACAGGCAAACTGGAGCCTATCCCAGCTGACTACGGGCAAGAGGTGGGGTACACCCTGGACAAGTCGCCAGGTTATCCTATGAATCTTTTCTTGCAAATTGAGTTTTACAAATCTCATCTCATCTCATCTCATCTCATCTCATCTCATCTCATCTCATCTCATCTCATTATCTCTAGCTGCTTTATCCTGTTCTACAGGGTCGCAGGCAAGCTGGAGCCTATCCCAGCTGACTATGGGTGAAAGGCGGGGTACACCCTGGACAAGTCACCAGGTCATCACAGGGCTGACACATAGACACAGACAACCATTCACACTCACATTCACACCTACGGTCAATTTAGAGTCACCAGTTAACCTAACCTGCATGTCTTTGGACTGTGGGGGAAACCGGAGCACCCGGAGGAAACCCATGCGGACACGGGGAGAACATGCAAACTCTACACAGAAAGGCCCTCGCCGGCCACGGGGCTCAAACCCGGACCTTCTTGCTGTGAGGTGACAGCGCTAACCACTACACCACCGTGCCGCCCAGTTTTACAAATACATGTGTAAAATGTTCAATAAAATTCTGATCATGGGACAGAATTTTGTCCACACGCAGATGGACACTTTCAGCACCAAGGTTTGTCTAGTCACTTCAATGGTTTCGGTCGGGTAATGCACCCTTTAGAACAGGATGAATTCATTTAATAAAAACGTTTTATGAACAACATCCAACTTATAGACTGGCAATGTCAACTTAGCATGTAATAAAGACAGGGTACAAATTTCCCTTGTACTCCCCTCTTCTACAATGCATGCATGATAAGGCATCAAAATGCAATTTGCAAACATTTCAATATTTTGTGGGTACTCCTAAAATACCTGAATAACACACACACACACACACACACACACACACACACACACACACACACACACACTATCAGGTCCCAAGAAACAGCAATCAGAAGTGTAATTATGGTGTCCACAGTCATCTCCCAGAACACTGTCTGTCTTGCCTGTGGCTTAACTAGACTTTTAAGAATGAAGTCAGCTATAGGAAGGAGCTATAAATACAGTGTAGAATCATTCCAAATGTAGGACCAACCTCACTAGGCCTGGCCTAATCTCAAGGTACTCAGCCGGTGTGAGCTTCATATTGACATCCGTAGCTGCTACAATTTCACTGTGCTATCAAGCAGAGTCTGTGTGATTGGTTGCATTACTTGGGCAGCACAGTGGTGTAGTGGTTAGCATTGTTGCCTCATAGCAAGGAGGTGACAGCCCAGGTTCAAGCCCAACGGCTGATGAGGGCCTTTCTGCATGGAGTTTGTGTGTTCTCCCCGTGTCTGTGTTGGTTTCCTCTGGGTGCTCTGTTTTCCCCCCACAGTTAAAAGTTCAAAGACATGTAGTTAGGTTTACACGGGGCAGCCTTGGGCTGAAGTGCCCTTGACCAAGGCACCTAACCCCCAACTGCTCACTGTAGCATAGCTGCCCACTGCTCTGGGTACGTGTGCGTGCACTCATTGCTCACTTGTGTGTGTGTGCATGCATGTGTTCACTGCTTCAGATGGGTTAAATGCAGAAGACGAATTTCACTGTGCTTGAGTGTGCATGTGACAAAGTCTTCTTCGGGTAGAATAGCCAACAAACTCTGCCTTATTATGTCTCTGTGATTGTTGATTTACTAGAACAAAGCCACAGGTTTGTAGTTTAAACACTCATCCTTCCGTAAATAAAAGGGAGAGAAGGAAGGTGTTCAGGTGATATACAGCCTGTTCAGGTGATATACAGCAGAGTGCAAAAGTCTGAGATAACAATGAAAACTTTTTTTTTTTCATTTTAAAATTGGAAATAAGCAGAAGGTTTTAGAATTTTTAAATATTCAACATAGCTTGCCTGCGACCCTGTACTGTAGAACAGGATAAAGCGGCGAGAGATAATGAGATGAGATGAGACATAAACAAAGTAAATGTTCAATAGCTTGAATATTTCACATTTCTAGGTCCCTAAAAATGTATGACATTAACCATGTTGCCTGTTTTGCTCAAAAGCTCAGGTTTTCTTTGAGTCTTATCCATTCCTGTAAAACATGCATTCAGATGACACTCAGTGGATTTGATATAACATGAATCATCAGGTTTTACAAATGATTGGAGTCCATGCCAGCTTAAATGCACTATCATTATAGCAACATACCAGGAAATGCTGAAATTCATGTTAAGATTTCTAACTCAGGTTACTGCTGGTGATATAAATTAAAATTATCCAATACAGTGTCTTGCAAAAGTATTCATCCCTGTTGGTATTTGTCCTGTTTCGTCACATTACAAGCTGGAATTAAAATGGATTTTTGGGGTGTTAGCGCCATTTGATTTACACAACATGCCGACCACTTTAAAGGCACAAATTGTTGTTTTATTATGACACAAGCAATAATTAAGATGAAAAAACAGATATCTGGAGTATGCATAGGTATTCACCCCCTTTCGTATGAAATCCCTAAATATGGTAAGAACTGGTCCAACCAATTCACTTGGGGGATGAATACTTTTCCAAGACACTGTAAAAAATATAAAAGAGGAGCATTTTCACAAGTGGTCTCAGGCTTTCGTACCTCAATGTAGGTTTGAGTTCAAAGCTTATTCTGGCCTAGGAAAGGGCACCGTTATGTAAAAATGAGAGAGACATAATTGAGATCACATGAGAGGTCATGAGACATGATTTTATAGTTTTACATGAATACAAGTTAATGGGGGCAGCACGGTGGTGTAGTGGTTAGCGCTGTCGCCTCACAGCAAGAAGGTCCTGGGTTCAAGCCCCGTGGCCGGCGAGGGCCTTTCTGTACGGAGTTTGCATGTTCTCCCCGTGTCCACGTGGGTTTCCTCCGGGTGCTCCGGTTTCCCCCACAGTCCAAAGACATGCAGGTTAGGTTAACTGGTGACTCTAAATTGACCGTAGGTGTGAATGCGGGTGTGAATGGTTGTCTGTGTCTATGTGTCAGCCCTGTGATGACCTGGCGACTTGTCCAGGGTGTACCCCGCCTTTCGCCCGTGGTCAGCTGGGATAGGCTCCAGCTTGCCTGCGACCCTGTAGAAGGATAAAGCGGCTACAGATAATGAGATGAGACAAGTTAATGGCTAGTGAAGAAGGGTCTTCTTGTTGTTGTAGGATTTTTGGGGTCATATCATGAGAGATTCTACTTTTAAAAACTGGGAGAATTTAATGCGCTTAGAGATAGTAAAGTGTGCCAATACTCCTTTCTTTCCTCATCGTGCAGTTTTCCTTCACAGTCAAACACTCCGCCTGTAATAACTCCAAGCTGCCCAACAGAGAGCAAACAAGGTGCCTCAGTTCACAAACTGAAATCCTCTACTGCACAGTGCAAACAGAGGAGAGGCCGGGTGTGAAATCAAATGTTTCACGATTCTGAGACAGAGTTGGAGGAAGGGGGGTAGTTTGCTGCGTGTACACACACACACAGACACCATCCCATTCGCTCTCATATATAAACGCTCATGCATGTTCAACTGACCTTGGTGCACTAAAGGCTGAATCATTAACTCTAAGAGAGTGATGATTAAAAGTTCAAAAGAACAATGCAGTTAATACAGGCTGAGGGACAGTGCTACTGGTTAACACTGTTTACACGCTGTGTCTCCTCCATCTCACTGTCAGTGTGGCCTTAGCTTGCTGTTGTGCTCAGCTGATCAAAGCCTCGGTTACATATGCTGCTTTCCTGTCCACACACACGCACGAACACACACAAGTGCACTGTTTCTCAGGCACAAGGTGTCTCCTTTTTCTCAGTCCTTCTTCTATTTTTCTGTGTCTACACATTTATTTTTTTGAAAAATGTTTGAAAATGTAAAATTTATTTTTCCCCACTGGCACCATAATGCACAAGAATATCTAATAACATCTAAGACGTACTTTATATTAAGAAAAAAAAAATCGTGTACAGAATGGTACATTTCAGATTCAAAATTTTAACAGTGGCTGGTTGGCCAATTCTAAATGACTACCCATAAAACCATCTATGCTTTTATATCAGGCGTAAGCAAGTTATCTTACTAAACAAACATTATTTACTAGCAAGTGTATATCACAGTTTAGTACAATGCTGCCTGGAGCAATCTTCCAGTGTTTGGCTTATGAGAAAGTCAAAATGAGTCACTGGAACAGAAAGATCCAATGCATTGCCTATTTTTATTTCACTCTCCCGCTCTGACACACTTCAGCTTCGGGCACCGGACCCTACAGGCAGTGTGACAACATTAAGGCATCGCAAGATCCAAATCGGAGTAATGCAAACAAATAATAGCATGTTTTATAATATATATATATATTATATATATTTATTTCTTCCTGTAGCATGACATCAGCAGTGCAGTGGGGAATGAGATTATCCCTAAATGCTCCCCATTTGCTGGACTCAAACTCTAATGATGACTCTAGGCCCATTTTAGAGAAATTAAGTGCCCTGGCCTTTCAGCAATCATTCCAGTTCAGCTGCTGAGGTCAGCTGCGGCTTCCCATGTATCTTTTCCTTTTTCTTGGGGTTATTGTAGAGAACAGTAGAAAAAAAGTTTCTAATAAGGCCTGATATTGAAATTCATATAAGTGCAGGACTGGTAGCTAGATAGACAGCATGATTGAGCCTGACAACCTCATAACCTACTGATACATTTGATCACAAATTTTATAATCAAAACTACCAAACAGAAGAGTTAGGATAACCTGAGAGTTTCTCTTAGAAACCCTCTTTGAGAATAAGTTTTTGTGATTAATTCACACATTGATATATTTCTAGGGGCGGCACGGTGGTGTAGTGGTTAGCGCTGTTGCCTCACAGCAAGAAGGTCCAGGTTCAAGCCCTGTGGCTGGCGAGGGCCTTTCTGTGTGGAGTTTGCATGTTCTCCGCATGGGTTTCCTCCGGGTGCTCCGGTTTCCCCCACAGTCCAAAGACATACAGGTTAGGTTAACTAAATTGACCGTGAATGTGAATGGTTGTCTGTGTCTATGTGTCAGCCCTGTGATGACCTGGCGACTTGTCCACGGTGTACCCCGTCTTTCGCCCGTAGTCAGCTGGGATAGGCTCCAGCTTGCCTGCAACCCTGTAGAACAGGATAAAGTGGCTAGAGATAATGAGATGAGATGAGTTCTTTCACACAGAATATGAATATTATTCACTGAAAAAGCTTCATTTTTGCCAGAATGAGGTCAGTTTTTCTGAACTTTCATACCGCCATTAAACGCATCAACCAATCATGTTGTGCAGAGTGGTAGGTGACAGTAGTTGTCAGGATAAACAGATGAGGACCCAAGAGCGCAAGTTAAATGTTGAGTTTTATTGATAGCAGGGGAAAGGGAGGATGTGCGAAGTTCAGTGGCCAGAGAAGCAGGGATGGCTGGTGGGAGCATGGTGGGGATGTCTGTGGTCTCCCATCCAAGTACTAACCAGGCTGGACCCTACTTAGCTTCTGAGAGCAGACAGGATCAGGTGTAGTCAGAGTAGCGTGGCTGTAAGCTGACAGCACTTGGGTTTCAGGCAGTCTCCCAGCAAGCAGTCCCTCAGCAGACAGACAGGACAGCACAACAGGCAGGAGTAGGGAACAGGCTGGAACACAGAGTCACAGATCAGATAGCAAGATTAGGGACAGAAATGCAGGGTCAGGTTACCAGGACTGAAGAGTTGACGGAGTCGATGCCTTGAAGACGATCTGATGCTGAAGCTTGGGAGAACTGCAGTTTAAATACCCACAGAGGAGGAGCAGGTGATAGGCAACAGCCAATGACAGCTACTGAAAGTTAATAAGAGGAGGAGTATGCAGGCGTGGCAGGTAATACTGAGTGGAGAGGAGTGGAAATGTTACCTGAAGAGAGGAAAACCACAGGTAGGACCATGACAGAACCCCCCCCTCAAGGGACGGCTCCAGAAGTCCCTAGGCGCCGACCCACCAAGATGGGCGGGAGGAGGGGGAATACCGGTGGAGGGTCAGAATTCCTCTGACCAGTCAGTGTCCATAGCCTCCACACCATCTTCACTGTCGGAAGACTCGGACGCTGGAGCAGGGATGGCGGCAGGGTCTGGAAGTGGCTCCATATGGTGAGAACCCCTACGTCGACCCCGTCGGATGGAGGGCTGGTCGGGGTGTAGGCGATGGAAATCGGCGATGAGGGCCGGATCCAAAATCCTTCCAGCGGGGACCCATGCCCTCTCCTCAGGACCATAACCCTCCCAGTCTACCAAGTATTGGATGCCCCTACCCCTTCGTCGAGAGCGGAGCAGTCGCCGGACCATGTAGACTGGTCCACCATCAATGAAGCGTGGAGGAGGAGGCAGCGGTGTTGCCTGGACCAGGGGGCTCTTGTGCACTGGTTTGAGTTTGGAGACGTGGAAGGTGGGATGTATCCTCATGGTCTTGGGCAGCAGCAGCCGAACTGCCATGGGACTGATGACCTTCTGTATGGGAAAGGGTCCGATGTAGCGAGGCGCCAATTTGCATGACTCCACCCATAGTGGTAGGCAGAGGTGGAAAAACCCAGGTGCAGAAAGTAAAAACCCTGCCACATTTTTGCTCCAGCCAATTCAATGAACCAGCTGATCCTAATTACCACATCCCCTAAGCCAGGTTGATGAGCGAATTGGTGAAATCACCTGTGTTGAGAGCACAGGCAGAAGGAAAACCTAAGCAGGACTTTTACTTTTTCAATCCAGTTTTTCCACCTCTGGTGGTAGGTCTCGAGCAGACAACCATACCTTCTGGCTGACGTGGTAAACGGGTGCAGGGGTCCTCCGCCGGTTAGCCCCAATAGCATAGCTGGTACTGGACTTCAGGAGTGCGGTGCAGGCCTGAGCCCACGTGCGGCGGCAGTGGCGGGCGTAGGCGAGAGCAGACGGGCAGGTGGCTTCTCCCTCCTGGCTGGCAAACAGAGGTGGTTGATAGCCATACACACACTGGAAGGGGGAGAGTCCAGTGGCAGAGCTGGTGAGGGAGTTGTGTGCATATTCCACCCAGAGCAGATGTTGAGCCCAGGTGTGGGGGTTGCGTGAAGCCACACACTTAAGTGCCTTCTCCAGTTCCTGATTCATGCGCTCCGTTTGGCCATTTGACTGTGGGTGAAACCCGGATGACAGACTGGCAGTGGCCCCGAGGAGGTGGCAGAATTCCCTCCAGAAACTGGTGGAGAACTGCAGTCCCCAGTCAGAAACGATATCCCTGGGCAGGCCGTGGACCTGAAAGACATGTTCTAAGACGACCCGGGCAGTCTCCTTTGCAGTTGGCAGCTTTGGGAGAGGCACAAAGTGGGTCATCTTACTGAAGCGGTCCACAATGGTGAGGATGACCGTATTACCTTCCGATGGAGGAAGACCAGTAACAAAGTCCAGGGAGATGTGGGACCAGGGATGCATGGGTACTGGCAGGGGCTGGAGTAACCCGGCTGGGGGCTGACTGGGGGACTTGTGCTGGTTGCAAGTGGGGCAGGCTCTCACAAAATCCTGGATGTCCTTCCTCATCGACGGCCACCAGAATCGCTGAGACAGCAGATGGAGGGAGCATGTGACCCCGGGGTGACAGGCCAGGCGGGAGTCATGTCCCCATTGAATCACCTGAGACCTCAGGTCGGCTGGAACATAGAGACGGTTGGAGGAGCAAGCGCTGGGGCCTGGCTGGTCCCTGATGGCCTCTCGAATCTGCTCCTCGATGTCCCAGGTCAGGGCAGCAATGACACAGGGGCTTGGGAGGATGGGTGCTAATTCCTCCTTGGATGCCTCATCCCTCTGAAACATCCGGGAGAGTGCATCGGGCTTGATGTTGCGGGAGCCAGGATGGTAGGAAAGGACAAAGTTGAATCGGGTGAAGAATAGTGACCACCGGTGCTGGCGGGAGTTTAGCCTCCTGGCTGTCCGGATATATTCCAGGTTTTTGTGGTCTGTCCAGACCACAAACGGAACCTTAGATCCCTCCAACCAGTGGCGCCACTCCTCGAGGGCGAGCTTGACAGCCAGTAGCTCGCGATTGCCGATGTCATAGTTGCTTTCTGCTGGGGTCAGTCTTCAGGAGTAGAAGGCACAGGGGTGCATTTTTCCATCCTCTGCTGCTCGCTGGGAGAGCACTGCCCCGACTCCCACATCTGAAGCGTCTACCTCCACCACAACCTGCCGCTCGGCGTCAGGCATGCAGAGGATGGGAGCTGAAGTGAAACGGGCCTTGAGGGTTTTGAAGGCTTTGTCAGCTGCTGCAGTCCATTGGAAAGGCTGTTTGATGCTGGTCAGTGTGGTGAGTGGGGCTGCCACGATGCTGTAGCCCCGGATGAACCTCCTATAGAAGTTGGCAAACCCCAGGAACTGCTGCAGTTTCTTACAGCTCTCTGGAACCGGCCACGACGTCACTGCTGACACCTTCATAGGGTCCATTTGAATGCTGCCCTCGGTCACCACATATCCCAGGAATGAAACAGACTGAGCATGGAACTCGCACTTCTCTGCTTTCACAAACAACGAATTTTCAAGCAGGCGGCGCAGGACCAACTGGACGTGGTGGGTGTGTTCAGACAGGGTTTTTGAGAAGATCAAAATATCGTCCAGGTAAATGAAAACAAACTTATTGAGCATGTTTCTAAGGATGTCATTTACCAGCGCCTGAAACACTGCTGGGGCATTGGTGAGACCGAATGGCATGACCAGATATTCATAGTGTCCCGTCGGGGTGTTGAATGCAGTCTTCCACTTGTCGCCTTCTCTTACTCGCACCAGATGGTAAGCGTTCCAGAGATCTAGCTTGGTGAACACTGTGGCCCCTTGCAGCAGTTCAAAGGCGGAGGAGAGTAGTGGCAGAGGGTAGCGGTTCTTAACCGTAATGTCGTTCAAGCCCCGGTAATCGATGCATGGGCGAAGAGAACCATCCTTCTTTCCCACGATGAAAAATCCAGCTCCGGCAGGAGAGGACGATGGACGGATTAGGCCAGCAGCCAGAGAGTCGTTTATGTAGTCCTCCATGGCCTTTCTTTCCGGGGCTGACAGGGAGTAGAGACGGCCCTTAGGGGGTGCGGTGCCTGGCAGGAGGTCGATGACGCAGTCGTATGGTCGGTGTGGGGGCAACGACGTGGCCTTGGACTTGTTGAAGACCTCTCTCAGGTGGTGATAGCAGACAGGAACCTTGGATATGTCGGGGGTGGAGCTGGTGGTCTCCTGGTTGGCTGGCAGGATGGCTCCCTTCAAGCAGGTCTGATGGCAGCCCCTTCCCCACTCTCGTATGGTGCCAGTCTCCCAGTCAAGCTGGGGGTTGTGTAGACGGAGCCACGGGTACCCTAGGATGAGTGGTTGGCTGGGTGAGTGTAGGAGGTGGAACTGGATGGACTCCTGGTGGTTTCCTGACAGCAACATGGTCACGGGGGTTGTGATGTGTGTAACTGTGCCGAGACGATGTCCACCCAGCGCTCATACAGGAACGGGTGGAGTGAGATGGTGGCGACCCACACCCAGCTGCCATACAAACTCCATATCCATGATGTTGGCTTCGGCTCCAGAGTCCACCAGGGCGGTCAGGGCAAAAGTGGTGTCGGGAAGCTGAAGGCGGAGCTGAAGCAGGGGTTTACGGATGGAGGTCAGGCGGCACTGTCGTTCCTCAGGGGAGAGGGAGGCACGGCCGATCTCCATGGGCTCAGACTGATTATGTTGGCTTTGGGGTGTGACAGGCGGGAACTGGGCAGCGGAAGACTCCCCCCGAGTGCGGGTGGCAGGTTGACTAGGACGCCCCTTCTCTCATCTACGGATCTGGATACGATGATCGATGCGCACGGCAAGGGCAATGGCCTCATCGAGTGTCGGGGGTTGCTCATGAGAAACGAGTTCGTCCTTGACGTAGTCCGCCAAACTGTGGAGGAAGGCGTCCACTAGTGCCGCCATGTTCCACGAACTGCGCCTCGCCAGGGTACGAAAGTCGATGGAGTAGTCTGCCACCATCCAGTTGCCCTGACGGATACTCATCAGTGCTCGTGACGCCTCTGTTTTTGACGAGCCCAGGTCGAACACCTTTAACATCTCCTCGGCGAAGGCACAGGCCAGGGTCTGCCGGTCGAATTCTGCTGTCCCCCACAGCCGTGCCCGGCTGGTCAGGTGAGTGATGACGTACCCCACCTTGGCTCCCTCCATCAAGAAGGTCCTGGGCTGCAGAGAGAACGGGATACAGCAGCTCGTCAGATCGTTCTGTCAGGATAAACAGACGAGGACCCAAGAGCGCAAGTTAAATGTTGAGTTTTATTGATAGCAGGGGAAAGGGAGTTGGGAGGATGTGCGAAGTTCAGTGGCCGGAGGACTGAGAGGCAGGGATGGCTGGTGGGAGCATGGTGGTGATGTCTGCGGTCTCCTATCCAATTACTAACCAGGCTTGACCCTACTTAGCTCCTGAGATCAGACAGGATCAGGCATAGTCAGAGTAGCGTGGCTGTAAGCTGACAGCACTTGGGTTTCAGGCAGTCTCCCAGCAAGCAGTCCCTCAGCAGACAGACAGGACAGCACAACAGGCAGGAGTAGGGAACAGGCTGGAACACAGAGTCACAGATCAGATAGCAAGATTAGGAACAGAAATGCAGGGTCAGGTTACCAGGACTTAAGAGTTGACGGAGTCAATGCCTTGAAGACGATCTGACACTGAAGCTTAGGAGGACTGCAGTTTAAATACCCACAGAGGAGGAGCAGGTGATAGGCAACAGCCAATGACAGCTACTGAAAGTTAATAAGAGGAGGAGTATGCGGGCGTGGCAGGTAATACTGAGTGGAGAGGAGTGGAAATGTTACCTGAAGAGAGGAAAACCACAGGTAGGACCATGACAGTAGTAGACAGACTCTTACCCTTCTTGATCAACTGCTATAGCATAGATAGATAGATAGATAGATAGATAGATAGATAGATAGATAGATAGATAGATAGATAGATAGGCAGGCAAGCAAAATGGCCTTAAATATACAGTGGATATAAAAAGTGTACACACACCGTGAAAATGATAGGTTTTTCTGATGTAAAAAAATGAGACCATGATAAATAATTTCAAACCTTTTCCCACCTTTAATGTGACCTATAACCTGTACAATTCAATTGAAAAACAAACAAATCTGTGAGGGGGAAAAACATTTAAAAAACAAAACAAATGTACAATAAGCTGATTGCATAAGTGTGCACACCCTTAAACTAATACTTTGTTGAAGCACCTTTTGATTTAATTACAGCATTCAGTCTTTTTGGGTTCACACATTCCATCGATTAAAATGATTCTGATTAACCCCAAATAAAGTTCAGACATTTACTCAGTTGCATCCTCCAGCAAAAGCCAGGGTTCACAGAGAGCTTACAAAGCATCAAAGGGATCTCATTGTTGAAAGGTATCAGTCAGGAGAAGGGTACAAAAACATTTCCACAGCATTAGACATACCATGGAGCACAGTGAAGACAGTCATCAAGAAGTGGAGAAAATATGGGACAACAGTCACATTACCGAGAACTGGACGTCCCTCCAAAATCGATGAAAAGACAAGATGAAAACTGGTCAGGGAGGCTGCCGAGAGGCCTACAGCAACACTGAAGGAGCTGCAGGAATTTCTGGCAAGTACTAGTTGTGTACTATGTGTGACAACAATCTCCCGTATTCTCCATATGTCTGGAATATGAGGTAGGGTCAAAGAAAAATATCCAGACCCAGCTAAATTTTGTGAAAAAATACATCAACTCTCCCAAAAGCATGTGGGAAAATGTGTTATGGTCTGATGAAACCAAGGTTGAACTTTTTGGCCACAATTTCAAAAGGTATGTTTGGCACAAAAACAAAACTGCACATCACCAAAAGAACACCATACCCACGGTGAAGCACGGTGGTGGCAGCATCATGTTTTGAGGTTGGTTTTTTTTCAGCTGGAACAGGGGCTTTAGTCAAGGTGGAGGGAGTTATGAACAGTTCTAAATACCAGTCAATTTTGGCCCAAAACCTTCAGGTGTCTGCTAGAAAGCTGAAGATGAAGAAGATTTTCATCTTTCAGCACGACAATGACTCCAAAAAAAGTTTTGGAATGGCCCAGCCAGAGCCCAGACCTAAATCCAATTGAAAATCTGTGGGGTGACCTGAAGAGGGCTGTGCGCAAGAGATGCCCTCGCAATCTGACAGATTTGGAGCACTTTTGCAAGGAAGAGTGGGCAAATATTGCCAAGTCTAGATGTGGCAGGCTGATAGACTCCGACCCAAAAAGACTGAATGCTTGTACTTAAAATCAAAAGGTGCTTCACCAAAGTATTAGTTTAAGGTTGTGCACACTTATGCAACCAGCTTATTGTATGTTTTTTGTTTTTCAATTGAATTGTACAGATTATAGGTCACATTAAAGGTGGGAAAAGGTTTGAAATTATTTATTGTGGTCTCATTTCTTTTTACAGCAGTAAAACCTATCATTTTAACGGGGTGTGTACACTTTTTATATCCACTGTAACTGCGAGCCTCTGCCATGTGCTGGTGTCACTCACATGCTGTATTTCTCCCTTGAACACACAACACCATGACCGTTGCTTTCTTTCTTGTTGCCCAGCATCCTGTCTCTCAGCTTCAACTCTTGAATGAAATTATGAAACTCTCCGTGTTGTTGTCTCGGTTTCAAAAATGGCTGGACCCCAAAGAGTTCTCTTTTTTGAGAGTGTGTCTTTAATTATTATGGCTTCATCACCACTCAACGACTCCATCACTCATTCAGGACACCACTGACAGTCACAGCATGAGACCATTGTGACATGAGCGCGAACTAGAATGTGAATATTAAAAGATTTGCATCAGACTCTGTGTGCATATTCTGTGCACGAAAATTTCACACACTTTTTTTGGATCACAATTTCGTGTAATATTCAGCATGTAAAGCCCTCAACTCTCCTTTAACATGAGCTAAACTGACAGGATTTCGGACAGATCTTTGTGTTCATAACAACATCATAAAATCTGAACAGTTAACTCTTGCTCAACTGATCTAAATTTGCAGGATATATCAGAAAACCTCTGTGACAATAACCACAAAACTATGTTAACACAGGACCTTTGTAAGATAACTACACTAACTCTAGAAACATTAGAAGGGCATGTCGAAGGAGTGTCCTGTATTACTGACTCAGCTTTCACTGACCTCTAACCCTGACTAATGAGAAAAAAAAAGAGAGATGGTTATTCCCGGACAAAGGGGGTTTTCACTAAATAAAGAAAACACATTTGCACATCAGAATATTATAATATGGGTATAACACTCCTGTCATATTTGCACTTTTGCACATTTTTGATTGCTCAAAATATCTTGTATTAAATTTGAATAAGTGTATTTCAGATTTAAATGAGAAGTCGGTTCAGACCAGTCATTGCAGAACACACAAACACACATATGGTGGTGTAGTGGTTAGCACTGTTTCCTCACAGCAAGAATGTGCTGGGTTCGAGCCCAGCGGCCAATGAGGGCCTTTCTGTGTGGAGTTTGCATGTTCCCCCCGTGTCTGTGTGGGTTTCCTCCAGGTGCTCCAGTTTTCCCCACAGTCCAAAGACATGCAGGTTAGGTTAACTGGTGGCTCTAAATTGACCGTGAGTGTGAATGGTTGTTTGTCTGTGTGTCAGCCCTGCGATAACCTGGCGACTTGTCCAGGGTGTACCCCGCCTCTCACCCATAGTCAGCTGAGATAGGCTCCAGCTTGCCTGTGACCCTGTAGAACAGGATAAGTGGCTACAGATAATGGGTGGATATATATATATGTGTGTGTGTGTGTGTTTTGAATGCTATTTCCCTAGCTTATATATATTATCTATAGTTAACAGTTATTCCACAAAATCGAGTTGTAGATGAGCTGATAGTCAATGAGGTGCATAGCACCAAGTTGGCTATCAGCCATGTACGATGAGATTGAGTGGAATAACTGTTTTATTCTAACCACATTCACTGGATTTTGAGAAACGGAGCATTTTTATTTTTTTAATTCATATAAATAAATAAATAAATAAATAAATAAATAAAAACTTTTATATAAATAAAAAAATAAAAAATAAAAAAAATAAAAACTTTATACAAAACACCCGACAAAATCATTTCCGCTTTGAATGTAAACAAACTGGCGAAATGACCGGAGCAATTTGTGAAAAATGCTACAATAATAATAATTTTTGAAAAATAAAAAATATACGTTCTTATCATCAAATATTTTTATTCCATATTTTGTTGTTTTTTTTGTATTTTTGTTTGGTTTTGTTTTCGAGTAGAGTTTTTATTTCGTTCTCAGTTTGTTCAGCAAAACGCTCCACCATTTTGTTTTTCTTTACTCATGGTATTGACTAGTTTCACATACCCATAATGCTTTGCACCTGGGGGGGTAACCAGACACTATACCGGAGCTTTTTTATTTTATTTTATTTCTTTTTCTATTTTTTTTCTCTGTGTTTGTGTAGTTTGATGTTTGTCTGAGTGTTTTGTCTGCCGATTGTGGTGTAGCTCCAGACCTAGTTTTGGGCGTCGGTTCCCTCCAGGCCTTGGTTTGCCGTGGGCGATGCCTGCGCTCCCAGCTGTGGACTGCAGTGAGCTCATTGCTCATTTTACATCGTGGTTGTCCAGCGCTCTGCGCTTTAACACTTGGTGTGATGTTCCGAGCGATGTTGTTCGGTGGTGTCGCGGCAGCTGTGCAGGTGGTTTGGGACACACCAGCGCTCTGCGTGGCGGAGCTTCTCTGCTCGTTTTGTGGATCCACGGCGTGGTGTTCGAGTGATGTTGCTGACAGCGTCACGGCGGCGGTGCTGGAGATGTGGGAATTGTTTTCGTGCGCCTTTTGGTGGGACTGTGGCTGCTACACCACGGGAATTACATCCTGACCCTACTTGGTGGACTTTTTACTTTTTATTTTTTATTTATTTATTTATTTTTTTTATTATTTTTTCTTTCCTTGTCTATAATTGTAAAGCGTCCTTGGGTTTTTTGAAAGGTGCTATATAAATTTAACTTATTATTATTTTATTATTATTATTATTATATTTGTTTGCTAAGTCAGATAACCTCAGTCATTTTTTCGAATTCACACAGGAAAACACGACTTTTCCTGATTTAAAGTTTTAGAGAATACCTAAAGAGCCTAAAATTTGACACTGACCAACAACACGTGACTGTGTTCTGCACATTTCAGTGGTGGAGTAAAGTCTGACGATTCAAGTTACAAAAGTCTACAACCCCTCTGTCTTTGTGTTTAGTCATAAAAAGTACAAAAACCAAAAAACAAGGACAAGTCTGAAAAGGACAACTTTATTGAAGGATCAATTCACAAACAAAGTGCAAACAGTGCAGTGTGAGTAAGCTTACTGTACATGTATTTCCTCTTTTCGTGTTTCTGTGGGAGATCGAATGTAGGATTTGACCCTGTAGTCCTAACAGCTTCCTCTAACAGCGTAAAGATTGTTATAATCTGGTAGCATATGAGCTCAAGGAAAATCAGAGTGAAGGAAACCAAAATCAACTTAAACTTTAAAAAGAAATGTGACAGTTCTACTGTGTTTACAGTACTTACTTGGCTGAGTGAACTCCTCAGTTGTGTTCCCATGCATGAAGCGTTTTGTATTTTCTTACGGCTTTCTCGTTGTAACTGGCACCAAGCAAAAACAATTTCATTATGGACTCTTCTATGATCAATGTCAACCTTTTGAATCTCTTCTGCCAATCTTTTAACTTCTGCAGGTAAGTAATTGTTGGAACACCCGTGTTGACAGACGAAGAAGGCTACTCTCTGTCACCCGGAGAAGAGATGTTCAAAGCGTTCGATACGATATTTACAAGTGCTTTTTTACTGACTGATTTTTCGAAGTCCACAGAAAAGAGGTTGCAGATTTCTTTAAGCTTTGGTTTAGTTAGTTTTGACGCATCTTTTTAGGTTTTTGGGAGATTTAAATTGAAAGATTACTGTCAGTGTACGATGCTGTGTTGTTTTAGATTGTTTGTTTATATTTTGGTTACCCCCCCAAGGCGCAAAGCATTATGGGTAATGTGAAAGTAGTCTATATGAGCTGATAGCTTAGTAGTAGAGTAGCCAATTAGAGTGCGCGATTGCTCATACGGTATACAGTGAATGTGGATAGAATTTTATATATATGTATATATAGTACCTGTCAAAAGTTTGGAAACACGTTCAAATTCGATGTTTTTATTTATTTATTTTTTTCCTACATTGTAGAACAATACTGAACTCATCAAAACTATGAAATAACATATGGAACATATGGTAAACAAAAAAGTGTTAAAAACAACATGTTTCATCTTTTAGATTCTTCAAAGTCATCACTATTTACCTTGATAACAGCTTTGCACACTATTGGCATTATCTGAACCAGCTTCATGAGGTCGTCACCTGGAATGCTTCTCAATTAACAGGTGTGTCTTGTCAATAATGGAATTTCTTGCCTTCTTAATGCATTTGACACCATCAACCAGTAAAGAGTAAATAATAAAAATACAGTAAATAGCCCTGTTCGACAACTGTAGTAATCCATATTATGTCAAGAACCACTCAACTAAGTAAAGAGAAATAACAGTCAGTCATTACTTTAAGACACAAAGTGTCCTTTAGTTAATTAAAATAAAGAAAAAACATCGAATTTGAAGGTGTTTCCAAACTTTTGACTGGTACTGTATATTTGACAAAAGTAGTCACCTAATACTACAGGGTGTTTCAAAAAAATTTGATATCATTTCACAATCTAATAACTTTGCCAATTCTTGTTCAACTGACCTCAAATTTTAACAGCATGTGTGGAAACAGGTGAAAATTTTATGTTTAATGTTTCTTGTTTTTATCTTTTTAGGTATAGAAATGCCATTCACTGGAAAAGGAAAGGCGTTTTGTGTGTTAGAGTATGCTCGAACACAGTCCAACAAGACTGTGCAGCATGCATTTATGAGAGAATTCTCTAAAAATGCACCAACTGCAATGCAGATTTGGACACGGCATGAAAAGTTCAAAGAGGAAGGCTATCTGTGCAGCAGGGTAGAAGGATCTGGATGACCACCAGCATCGGAAGAGACAGTCAAGCGGGTTCATGAATATTGAAAATTTGTGAAATTGTTCATGGAATCCACATACCTTTGAAATTCTCATTCAAATTTTGAGGAATAAATCTTATATTGCTCAACATTAAGCCTGTTCAGTTTCATTTGCCTAGACTATATAGTTTCTGGGATATTTACATCTCAAATAATATCAAATTTTTTTGAAAAACACCCTGTATTTCATCAAATGTAGTTTTTGGGTTTGTTACATTCCATAACAATAAGAAATATTCAGTAAAAGTTTTCTAAACACACAATTAGAATCTCCTATGAAGCTGGGCTGCAGTGGTGTTACTGTATGAGTAAAAATGGGATTCCTTTAAGAGGCAGGTCATCATAATGCCTGGATGATTTTCCAGGAATATTTCTTTTAATAACGAAGGAGAATTTTCCCCCTTTTTTAATGATGAAAAACACATGCAATGGACATACAGGTTCTGTAAAACACTTCAAAATAATTAGATGGTTTTTTTTGGGGGGTGGCATGGTGGTGTAGTGGTTAGCACTGTCACCTCACAGCAAGAAAGTCCTGGGTTCAAACCCAGCAGCCGGCGAGGGCCTTTCTGTGTGGAGTTTGCATGTTCTCCCCGTGTCTGTGTGGGTTTCCTCCAGGTGCTCTGATTTCTCCCACAGTCCAAAGACATGCAGGTTAGGCTAATTGGTGGCTCTAAACTGACCATGAGTGTGAATGGTTGTGTGTCTCTATGTGTCAGCCCTGCTATAACCTGGTGACTTGTCCAGGCTGTACCCCACCTCTCACCCATAGTCAGCTGGGATAGGCTCCAGCTTACCTGTGACCCTGTAGAACAGGATAAGTGGCTACAGATAATGGATGGATAGATTGATTATTTTTTGGAGACCTGAGCAGAGAGAGCCTGCTCTGTGCACAGTATGTGGACTGTGTGAGTTATGGTGTGGTGGTTCCTTTGTGAAAGGAATTCCTTTGTGAATTTTGGGTCAGTTTGTCCAGAAATCTGATTGAAATTTTGGTTTTATTTTGAAACTAGGGCGGCACGGTGGTGTAGTGGTTAGCGCTGTCGTCTCACAGCAAGAAGGTCCGGGTTCGAGCCCCGTGGCCGGCGAGGGCCTTTCTGTGCGGAGTTTGCATGTTCTCCCCGTGTCTGCGTGGGTTTCCTCCGGGTGCTCCGGTTTCCCCCACAGTCCAAAGACATGCAGGTTAGGTTAACTGGTGACTCTAAATTGACCGTAGGTGTGAATGTGAGTGTGAATGGTTGTCTGTGTCTATGTGTCAGTCCTGTGATGACCTGGCGACTTGTCCAGGGTGTACCCCGCCTTTCGCCCGTAGTCAGCTGGGATAGGCTCCAGCTTGCCTGCGACCCTGTAGAACAGGATAAAGCGGCTAGAGATAATGAGATGAGATGAGATTTTGAAACTAAATAAGACATAGTTTAGGTTAGGTCAGAGCAAAGCACTTACACAAGGCCAAAAATAAATAAATAAATGTGCATCTCCAAATGTGATTTGTATTTTTTAACCTATTAAAAATACACACAACAAAACACCTAATATTATCTCTATTCATTTAGAATGATTCATCCATAACCACTTATCCTGTGTAGGGTCGCAGGAGCCAAATCCATCTGACTATGGGCGAGAGGCAGGGTACACCCTGGACACATAGAGACAAACAACAACTCACACTCAATTTAGAGCCACCAATTAGCCTAATCACATGTATTTGGACTGTGGGGGAAACCAGAACACCCGGAGGAAACCCAAGCAGACATGGGGAGAACATGCAAACTCCACACAGAAAGGCCCCCATCGGCCAGTGGGCTCGAACCCAGAACCTTCTTGTTGTGAGGCGACAGTACTAACCACTACACCATGGTGCCGCCTTAGAGCAATTCAATTAAATCCAATTTTATTTGTATAGCTCCTTTAACAATAGACATGGTCACAAAGCAGCTTTATAGCTATACATTATAGATATATTCTATATATACATTTTAAATATATGAATTTATGAAATTTATCCCTAATGAGTAATCCTGAGGCAACGGTGGCCAGGAAAAACTCCCCGAGATGACATGAGGAAGAAACCTTGAGAGGAACCAGACTCAAAAGGGAACCCATCCTCATTTGGGTGACACTGGATAGTATGGTTATAAATAACTTGCTTCTCTAACTGTGTGCTATAGAGTCACAAAGTACAATTGTGTAACCTGGAAATTCAGTATAGTTTGAACATGAAGTCTATTTTGCTGAAGTTATCAAATGTTCACTGATGGACTTGAGTGCAAAACTGTTTACATCAATTGCAGTCCAAAGTCATCTTCATGGTTTCTAAGTGCATCTCAGGACAGAGGTGCTGAGAACTCTAACCAGAAGTAGGGCATCAGGATGGATCAGGCAGGTCCAGAGAGCAGAAGGGGTCATGGGTATCTCAGAAGGTGATGAGAACTCCAACCAGAATAGATTATCTGAGTAATGCAGCTAAATTTTGTTCCAGCACTAGCCTATAAATATTTTATTGTGTAGCAGAGCACATTAGCAGTACCATGAGCAGTCTTAGTATTTTTAAATATTTTAATCATTTCACTTTAAATACAGTAAGCACCTTATTAGTCAAATGTATAAACCCCTTGTATCCTTACAGTCTCACAGTCCCATGTACACAACCCAAGAACTGACATTTTTGCAATTCATAAAAATATGAGGTTTAATATCAGTCAAGCCCTGTGCAACACCATAGCTCTCAAACTTGAATAATCTAGGCATGAATAATAAATTAGCCTTAACGTTTATGTATTTTTCCCTCCACCAAGAGCTGTGTTATTTATAGCTTCATCTTTCTTACAGGCTTAAATATATGGCAAAATATTTTGACGTTTTGATGGCAGAGGGAGCTGGGTGCAGGCCAAATAAACATTTGCTTAATCAATCACCAGAATTTGGCATCAGCTGTTAGCTCTTACAGCCTTCCTCTGCTCTCTTAGAAGAGCAGCAGCGACGACAGGTCTACTGAGGCCTCAATCTCAGCTTTCCAGCATAAAAAAGATGACGTTCATCATTTGTGGATTCATTTAAGGAAGATGCTTCAAGTAAAAATGTTCTTTTCTGAGTAAAATTTTACAGCGTGTCTATTCTAAGGGACCTTGAACAAAATAATTAAAATAGATCAGTGAAAATAAATAATGATTATTGAACACCAAGTGGATTTATTGAACAATTCTAAAATACATGAAATATCACTGCTGGATACTTGTATCTAATAAAAGCACAATATAATCTGTTCATGTTGGCATTTCTTCCGGCAATTAATATCATGCTCACAACAACACGGGTTTTGACAATGACACCACTCTAGGCCATGACTCAATCCCCCACTATATCTATAACTCACAAGGCACGACTTGTGGTTTTGGTATGATGCTGGGCTGCAGATTAGGGAGTAGTTTTCCTGAGCCCCTCACTACAGTGATGCTCATGTCAGAATTGACCTTCCAGAGTGCAATATGAGAGAGCAGAACAGCTAATATATAGCACTATTGATTAAATGAAAGCACAGCTAAGCCCGCTCTGTCTGTCATCTCTTCATTCCTTCACTTCAAATACACTGGCTGCGTGCGTGCCTCTGAAGCCTGGGAACATGGTGGAATGACAATATGGACCAAACAGCTCTGATGCTTCACACTGCCAGGACTAAGCTAGCATGCTAATAGCAACAAAGCCATAGCCTTGTGGCAGCCTGGAAAACTCGCTAATGAGCGAATTTGCCCTCAGACCCCACATGGTTTTGTTTTAATTGTTCAGATGATAACACTCTTTTGTGGTGCCGCTCAAATGAGAAACCCCAACCAAGATGCACAGCCGGCGTTTGGGTTTTGTGTAATTGAGCCACATGTGTTTCGAATGCATTAGCGGTTAGTGCCTGGCTCGGATGCTGCTCCTGCTTGGCTGAGAGTAGTGATTACAGTAGGCATTGTCACGACGAACAAGAATGTTTAAATAATTCCAAGTGCTGTATCAGCTTGATCCACTGTGCTCATAAACACAAAGAAGTTAAAGATAATTGCTTATGGTTGCTGTGTGTGTGTTTTTTTTTTTGAAGCAGTGGAAATATCAGATGACTTAATTATGCTGCTGTGGAGCAGAAACAACTGAATAACTTTTGCATAATATCGAATTAAAATACGCAACTTGGTTTTTGATGTCCAAATTCCCCACTGTTGCAGAAATGTGACCTTCAGTTGTAGCCAATATGGATGTGTTGCTAAGTGTGGTTGTTAAAGCCAGTAACAGCTCTTAGTAGCCTGTTAGATCTGTGGACAACAGCGCGAGTGCTGGAGTGAGTAGACTAAGATGAAGAACATAATTAAGGAAACATATGAAAGCTGGCGCTGGCTCTGTGATTATTTAGCCTCATGTCGATACTCTCATCAATACCTGATTAACAAATGACACATTGCCCAATGAATGCTATTGATCCACTGGGATTCTGAAACGTTAATGCATTGAAGCTGCTTTGCAAAATTGGGAAAGCCGGCAAAAGAGAGACAGGCAGAGAGACACAGAAAGAAAAGCAATTGAGAGAGCTGTTCACTTGATGAAACTGTAGCAAAATTCTGGATAAAATAACTGTAAATAAATTCTTAGGAATATGAAGGGCCTTACACGACTTATATATATATATAAAGGGCAGCACTGTCACTGTCACCTCACAGCAAGAAGGTTCTAGGTTCGAGCCCAGTGGCAAATGAGGACCTTTCTGTGTGGGGTTTGCATGTTCTCACCGTGTCTGTGTGGGTTTCCTCTGGGTGCTCCGGTTTCCCCCACAGTCCAAAGACATGCAGGTTAGGCTAATTGGTGGCTCTAAATTGACCGTAGGTGTGAATGTGAGTGTGAATGGTTGTTTGTCTCTGTGTCAGCCCCGCGATAACCTGGCGACTTGTCCAGGGTGTACCCTGCCTCTCGCCCATAGTCAGCTGGGACAGGCTCCAGCTTGCCTGCGACCCTGTAGAACAGGATAAGCGGCTACAGATAATGGATGAATGGATATATATACACACAATGTATTGGTAAAATTGGTGTGTCTTCAAAAGCTTTAGGGTGGTTCAAAAACTATCTTTCAAACAGATATCAGTGTGGGCTATGTGGCGGTATTATATCAGAGAAGGTTGCTATTAAGATTGGAGTTCCACAAGGCTCCATTCTAGGGCCATTGCTGTTTACTGTTCACATAAATGACATTTGTTCACGTATCAATAATGCAAGTATGCACCTGTATGAAGATGACACCATTATCTATTTCTCTGTCCCTTCTCTTTTGGAGGCACTCATGAAACTTCAGGAGGCATTCATCTTATCCATCCATCCATCCATCCATCCATCCATCCATCCATCCATTATCTGTAGCCACTTATCCTGTGCAGGGTCGGGGGCAAGCTGGAGCCTATCCCAGCTGACTAAGGGCGATAAGCGGGGTACACCCTGGACAAGTTGCCAGATCATCACAGAGCTGACCCATCGATCTATCTATCTATCTATCTATCTATTGATCGATAGATAGATAGATATTTTCGTTCTATCACAGTACTGTTGCATGAAAGTGCACTCTTCTGTATTCAATTCTAACTGTATATCAAGATGCAATATTGTGACAGGAACAGCCTGTCTGCTACACAAAGGGTATTTCTGAAATACAGGCCTCTCTCAGCCCTGTTAAAAAGCTCCATAAAACGTCCATTCACAAAACACTTCCCAGGCACTAAATAAACCTTCGCTTCATGCCAGTTTAAATAAACAAGCATACTTGGCAGCCATTTCCCCAACCAGCAGCTGCAGATAGCTGTATAATTTCAGCTTTAACAAATGACTGCAGCGCACAGCCAAAATAGAGCTCGATCTAAATTAATGGTGCCTGAGCAGCCTGACATCAGTAGAGCGGGATTAGCCCCTTTACATTAATGATAGTAATGAGCACTTAGATGAGGGATGAACAAGACTGTCCGCTGGTTGGAGCTTTACGCAGGTTAATTAGGTAAGATAACATCATTAACCACTCTCATGCCTACACATGCAATTAATTGGATAAGCTGAAGCCGGAAACACAGATTCAAGTCTATATTTAATCATATCACCAATCAAGGACATTCATAGAGGAGAGGTGGAGGACCACAAGGAGATGTCTTATTTAGATCGTCTTTACAACCAGCCTATTAAGCACCTAGATCCTAACGGCACACTTTGTGATATGGATAATGAAACAGGAAAGTGAAACAGTAGCACTAAAGCAGAGACGCCATCTTTGAAAAAGACATCATGGGCCAGTGCGTCCCATGGGCTCCTTATCATCAAATCCAAGTCATTAGTCAAATACAAAGATGTGATGTGATGAAATACAGTCAAATAAAGGCATATCAGGCAAAACGCTCATTGCTTGATGATTTAAATGATGAAAAAATGCATCAGTTGACATCCACTGAACATTATACGTGTGTGGTGGAGGAAGAAGTGTAATTATGCATAGCATTTTAGACCTTCATATATTTACTGTTTGCAAACAATTTCCATATAATACAATACATCACCATATTTTATAAAAGTGTCCCCTACGAAAAGGACATGAATGGCCCCGTTGCATGGCAATCAATAATAAAGCAGGGAGAAAGGGCGGACAGAGAGATGGAGAGACAATGTGAGCGCGTGTGTATGTGTGTGAGTGTGTACTTAGGGAGACGTTATGTCCTGTGACTGTTTGCAAGCAAAATGTTTTGTTTTGCACCTATCCTTACCAGCTGTTGAACTCCTTTAGTCGCCTTTGTGCTGAGGTATGTTTGTGCTTCGACACTGTAAATTATGAATGAGGAACCTTTGTATAAATTGTCATGCTCCATAATGAATGTTTACAAACCTACATGATGGGTTCCCTTGAATGGACCTCATTACGGTAATCGATGTTGAGAAGTAACAAAGCCCTCTTTTGCACATAGAATAGTTCTACTAACGCGGGCAAGAGCCTCTTTTAACGGCTGCCTTAATACCAGGAGATTCATATCAATAATAAAAAAGCACAATTAGAATAGGTCTAAACGGAGTAGGCCATCTGGTAGATGCAGGGCACTGTAATATTAGCAGTAGCTCTGACATGACATCTAACTGATAACACAGCTTCCCTGAAATGTTAACCTTGATTATAATTATGTACATACAAAACAACTGAGTCACATGCATTTCAAAAAGTTGCTTCCCCAAGTTATTAGTTTCATCTTAGAAGTAAAATTATATAACTGCTTCCAGAAATCCTTAAAGCTTGACTGCCTTTCAGATTTTTCAAGTGTAGGTCATAAAAAGAATTTTCCCCTGACATCCCAATTATTTTTGTTTCAGGGACTGAAAGCTACTGAATTCGAATCACAGACTTCCAGTTTTATTCTTTTTTTTTTTAAATAGAACAATTTGGAGGTGCTGATTCTCATCCCAGCTGCTTCACACTCGACTGCAAACCGCCCCAGTGCATGCTGAAGGTCCTGGTTTGAAGAAGCCAACAGGACAACATCATCTGCAAAAAGCAGAAATGAAATCCTGTGGTTCCCAAACAGGATTCCCTCCGGCCCCTGGCTGCACTTAGGAATTCTGTCCATAAAAATTATGAACAGAACCGGTGACAAAGGGCAGCCCTGCCAGAGTCCAACATGCACTGGGAACAGGTCTGACTTACTGCCGGCAATGCGAACCAGACTCCTGCTCCATTCGTACAGGGACCGGACAGCCCTTAGCAAAGAGCCCCGAACCCCATACTCCTGAAGCACCCTCCACAGAATACCACGAGGGACATGGTCGAATGCCTTCTCCAGATCCACAAAGCACATGTGGACTGGTTGGGCAAACTCCCATGAACCCTCGAGCACCCTATGAAGGGTATAGAGCTGGTCCAGTGTTCCACGACCAGGACGAAAACCACATTGTTCCTCCTGGATCCGAGGTTCGACTATTGGCCAAATTCTCCTCTCCAGTACCCTGGAGTAAACCTTCCCAGAAAGGCTGAGAAGTGTGATTCCCCTATAATTGGAGCACTCTCTCTGGTCCCCTTTTTAAAAAAGAGGGACCACCACCCCAGTCTGCCACTCCAGAGGCACTGTCCCCGACTGCCACGCAATGCTGCAGAGGCGTGTCAGCCAAGACAGCCCCACAACATCCATAGACTTGAGATACTCGGGGCAGATCTCATCCACCCCCGGTGCCTTGCCACCAAGGAGCTTGAAAACCACCTCAGTGACTTCGGCTTGGGTAATGGACAAGTCCACCTCTGAGTCATCAACCTCCGCTTCCTCAAAGGAAGACATGACGGTGGGATTGAGGAGATCCTCGAAGTATTCCTTCCACTGCCCGACAATGTCCCCAGTCGAGCTCAACAGCTCCCCACCCGCACTGTAAACAGTGTTGGCAGAGTACTGCTTCCCCCTCCTGAGGCGTCGGATGGTTTGCCAGAATTTCTTTGAGGCCGACCGATAGTCCTCCTCCATGGCCTCATCGAACTCCTCCCAGTTCCGAGTTTTTGCCTCCGCAACTGCCTGAGCTGCGGCACGCCTGGCCTGCTGATACCCGTCAGCTGCCTCCAGAGTCCCAGAGGCCAACATGGCCCGATAGGACTCCTTCTTCAGCTTGACGGCGTCCCTTACTTCCGGTGTCCACCACCGGGTTCGGGGATTCCTGCCACGACAGGCACCGGAGACCTTGCGGCCACAGCTCCAAACAGCTGCGTCTACAATGGAGGCAGAGAACATGGTCCACTCAGACTCAATGTCCCCCACCTCCCTCGGAAGCTGGGAGAAGCTCTCCCGGAGGTGGGAGTTAAAGACCTCCCCGACAGAGTGCTCGGCCAGATGTTCCCAGCAGACCCTCACCATATGTTTGGGCCTGCCAGGTCTGTCCGGCTTCCTCCTCCGCCAGCAGATCCAACTCACCACCAGGTGGTGATCAGTTGACAGCTCAGCCCCTCTCTTCACCTGAGTGTCCAAGACATAGGGCCGGAGATCAGATGAAACGACAACAAAGTTGATCATCGACCTCCGACCTAAGGTGTCCTGGTGCCACATGCACTTATAGACACCCCTATGCTCAAACATGGTGTTCGTTATGGACAAACCATGACTAGCACAGAAGTCCAATAACAAAACTTCTCTCCAGGTTGGTGGAGAAGTCCTGCTTCAAGTGGAGGAGTTTAAGTATCTCGGGATCTTGTTCACGAGTGAGGGAAGGATAGAGCATGAGATCGACAGGCGGATCGGTGCAGCCTCCGCAGTGATGCGGTCGCTTTACCAGTCCGTCGTGGTGAAGAAGGAGCTGAGCCAAAAGGCGAAGCTCTCGATTTACCGGTTGATCTACGTTCCGACTCTCACCTATGGTCATGAGCTTTGGGTAATGACCGAAAGAACAAGATCGCGGATACAAGCGGCCAAAATGAGTTTCCTTCGCAGGGTGGCTGGGCGCTCCCTTAAGGTGAGAAGCACAGTCACTCGGGAGGAGCTCGGAGTAGAGCCGCTGCTCCTCCACATCGAGAGGAATCAGCTGAGGTGGCTCGGGCATCTCTTTCGGATGCCTCCTGGACGCCTCCCTGGGGAGGTGTTCCAGGCATGTCCCCCAGGGAGGAGGCCCCGGGGAAGACCCAGGACACGCTGGAGGGACTATTGGCCCTTTTCCACTACCCTTTTTCAGCTCACTTCAGCTCGCTTCAGCTCACTTCAGCCCGACACGGCTCGCGTTTCGACTACCAAAAACCAGCACGACTCAGCTCGTTTCAGCCCTGCTTAGCCCCTAAAACTCGCACCGTTTTGGAGTGGGGCTGAAGCGAGCCAAGCCGTGCCGAGTGAGGTTGGGGGCGTGAGCAGACACTCCCCTGTGCACTGATTGGTGAGGAGGAGTGTCCTCACATGCCCACACACGCCCCGCGAGCGCGCTGGGATCTGTAAACACCGCAAACCCGGAAGGAGAATAATTACGAATTACGAGAATTTCTGAAGCCTTATGCACCTCGCCTCATCTATACGCTCTTGCCAGTATCTGTCCGCGTTGTCGGTGACAACAAGCCACAGCACCAAGACCAGCAACACTAACGACTCCATGTCCTCCATGTTTATTGTTTACTATTCGGGTCGTGAGACTACCGCTTAAAAGATCACTGAATCAGTGACAGAGCATCGTGGACGAGTTCGCGGAGCGCAAGGCTCGTCGTATGCCCTTCAAATAATGCGCGCAGTAGGCTATTGATGTTTTATTATGAGCCATGTACAGTATGTCACCTGTTTTTTTGTTTCTGAGTTACATGTTCGTTTGAAGGACTTAATGTACAAAATAACATAGTTGCACCCTGTAGTGTTGAAATTGGTAAACACAGTGCATTCAGTGAGGTTTGCACCGCCCTCCTTTTATTTCTGACTCTTCCTGTCACCGTTGCAACCTCTGAGCGCTCATTCGTATGCCCTTCAAATAATGTGCGCAGTATAGGCTATTGATGTTTTATTATGAGCCATGTACAGTATCCTAATGTTTTTTGTTTCTGAGTTACATGTTCGTTTGAAGGACTTGATGTACTAAATAACATAGTTGCACCCCGTAGTGTTGAAATTGGTAAACACCGCAGTTGCGGACATTTTGTAGCCTAAAATGATGTTATGATAAGCTTTAATAAAGGACCCGGTCATTTGCCCCGCCCCCGGCCCGGCTCTGACTTGTTCCGCCACTGTCACTGATGTCACTGTTTGCGCTGCTTAACGACATCACGTGACGTCCACCCACTTTCGCTAACTCCACCCAATGTGTCCACCCACTTCCAGCCAGCACGGTTCAGCGCGGTTGTAGTCGAAATGCAACTCCAACAGCCCCACTCAGCCCGACTCAGCTCGACTTGGCACGGCACGGCTCAGCCGCGTTTGTAGTGGAAAAGCGGCATATGTCTCTCGGGTGGCCTGGGAATGCCTCGGTGTTCTTCCCTAGGAGCTGGCCAAGGTGTCTGGGGAAAGGGAAGTTTGGGCTTCCATGCTCAGACTGCTGTCTCCGCGACCCAGCCCCAGATAAAGTGGATGAAGATGAGACGAGACAAGAACAATTCATGAATTTAGAGCCACATGGCCCTAAATTCTCCCCTTTTTTTTCCTGCTTCACCATGACCCAATTCAAGAAACTACATTATGCATCACGTGGTGTGCTTTCCCCATTCGCGCAAGACATTGTGGGATACAAATGTGAAACAGGAGAGAAAAATGGAGGACGCGAGTGTGTGAATGAAATGTGAAAGATGTTATGTTGTGAAGGAAAGGAAACACAGGACAAAACTAATAAATATCGGCGGTCAGCGAGCACCTCGGTGTGATCAGCTGTTCGTTTAGCGACAGAATGATGTAACTGTCAGTGCACAGTCAAGGTAAACCTGTAGATGGCAGTAATGCAACACTGTGGATGCCAGCTGCTGTAAAACCAAAAAGAAGAAGACGACTAAGGGAAGCATGCACATGCGCACATGGGCTTCTTCTGTCTACTTGACTGCGTGAAGCGAATGATTCCATGCACATTATTTGCTCGAATGATTCCATGCACATTATTTGCTCGGGAATCCCCTCAAATTAAATAACTTCCCAGCCACAGAATGGCCTGATTTTTTTGCGATATTACAGAAATAAACATATACACTATATTGCCAAAAGTATTTGCTCACTGCCTTGACTCACATATTAGTTTAAGTAACATCCCATTCCTAATCCATAGGGTTCAATATGACGTCGGTCCACCCTTTGCAGCTAGAACAGCTTCAACTCTTCTGGGAAGGCTGTCCACAAGGTTTAGGAGTGTGTTTACGGGAATTTTTGACCATTCTTCCAGAAGCGCATTTGTGAGGTCACACACTGATGTTGGACGAGAAGGCCTGGCTCTCAGTCACCGCTCTAATTCATCCCAAAGGTGTTCTATCGGGTTGAGGTCAGGACTCTGTGCAGGCCAGTCAAGTTCATCCACACCAGACTCTGTCATCCATGTCTTTATTGACCTTGCTTTGTGCACTGGTGCACAGTCATGTTGGAAGAGGAAGGGGCCAGCTCCAAACTGTAAAAACAGTCTGCATGCCTAGGTGCTTGATTTTATACACCTGTGGCCATGGAAGTGATTGGAACACCTGATTCCGATAATTTGGATGGGTGAGCAAATACTTTTGGCAATATAGTGTATCACAATGACCAAATTTCAGAGTGAACTAAATTTAACTGATTTTATGAAATTGGAAGGCTGTCTACTTTTAATAGCATTCCTAAATAGTAACGACCCCAATGTTCTTTTGACATGCAATTTAGTAGCATGCAGTTTGGAATGCAGCCCAAGACTTTGCAACTGTTTGCACTGTTGTGAGGTTTTGAGCTAAAACAATTTCTCAAGTGTGTTGCAATACTAACAACACAAGTAGGATAAATTGGTTGGTTATTATTCATGATATCAGCTTCCCATCAGATTAGAGAACAAATAAATATCTTTTCAAAAAGAAGGAAAAAATTCTAAAATTTCATTTATCCTGAATGCACTTTGCTCTTATAGACTCTCTCTCTCTTTCCTGATTGGCTGCACTCCTACCAGCCACTATGTAGTCCTAACTTCTGTTCCTGAAATTGTGGTGTAATGACATTTGCTGCATCAGTGATGGAGTTTGTCGCATGGGTACAAATTTTTCCCAATTCCGACCTGGCACCTCAAAACAGTGCTGATCGATGAGCGCTATTACAGGTCTGTCAGGGTGACTGACAGCAGCTCGGGTCAGCTTGTTATATTATGCAATATTTTGGTAACTCTTTAGATTAAAGTTCTTTATTCTTATTTAATGTATTAGTTACGTTAACAAGCCATGAACTTCAGCAGTAACACATCATAAGTAGCCTGAAAAGATCACACAACACTTGTATTGATTTATTTTGTTAATAATATACCAAATAATACCTACATTAGCCAATATTTACACCATCCATTAGCTGTGACCATTTATCCTGTGCAGGAGCCTATCCCAGCTGATCATGGGCAAGAGGCAGGGTACACCCTGGACAAGTCACCAGGTCATCGCAGGGGTAACACATAGAGACACACAACCATTCATGTCTACTGTCAACTTAGAGCCACCAATTAGCCTAACCTGTATGTCTTTGGACTGTGGGGGAAACCGGAGCACCCAGAGGAAACCCACACAGACACGGGGAGAACATGCAAACGCCACACAGAAAGGCCCCTGTTGGCCACTGGGCCTTCTTGCTCTGAGGCGACAGTGCTAACACTACACCACCGTGCCACCCTATAGTTACATGATCAATGAATAAAATTATGCTTACATTGAATGATATGAACCAGTAACTCTTTGCATCTGTGAAGTGGCAAAATTCAGAACTGAGCCCAGAGTTCAGGAACTTATCACCATTTCGGAACTGTCATTTAATTTTGCTCATTTTTGTTGACTTATTTTTAGTCATTGTTTGATTAAACATGAGTCAATGGTAACATCTAAAACATTTATTGCATGTGATGATTTATAATGCTAGTTAAGGGGATCTCAGTATGAAGTGTTATCAATATTGTATTCTTCCATGACTCACGAAAAACGTTAATAATAAAATTCAATTCAGCTCAAGTTAATTTGTTTTGCACCTTTAACAATAGATACTGTCCCAAAGCATAAACCGCAAGTTGGCCTAGTGGCTAGTGTGTCTGCTGCTTGAGCGGGAGGTTGTGAGTTCTACTCACAGTTGGGTCATACCAAAGAACATCATAAAAATGGTACCTACTGCCATCTGGTAAGGTGCAATGCAGATGTGAGTGGGGAGTCAAACTCTTGCGGTTACCAGAGGAGTAGCCCCCCACCATAACCCTAGCTATGTAATACACGAGAGGCTGAGGGAAATGGAGATTGGTGCTGCCACATGGTGTGGGAAGGGACTTTTGACTGTCCCAAAGCAGCTTTTATGAAATATATAAATTCCGGATATTAATTTTAAACACATGACTTTATAAATTTAAAAGATTTTATAAAGTTTGTCAGCTTTAAGCTGAAATGGATACAGTAACATTATATTATAAATGACTTATCAATAGTGCCTAATGCAACAGCAGAAAGATGTCCTTAAAAGTATAATTGAAAAAAAAAGTAAAAATACTTTAAAGCAATTAACCAGGAAATTCTGAAATTATGGGGTTATGAAACATTATCATTATAGATTAATAGATGTAACAAGATGTTCTAGATGACAAAAATTAAGCAGACTTTAGCTTAAAAAACATGCTAAAGTTGGCACATCAGTCTGTTGAGCCATTTCCACACTTGCGGCCATGCTGGATTAGCCAGATACATGGCTGCATTAGGAGACGAAAATGAGGGTGGCACTGTGTGACAGAGGATTCCGCACATCTTCCTCATTCCGTCCTGGATCCAAGACATTTGGCCGAGTGGCTTCATCAAGTAAAGTGAGAAAACTTTACTCCTGGAAAAAGCAGCAAATTGTGCAGTGAGCATTTTAGAGAAGATTGTTTTGTGAAGGACTTGTATGAAAAAAAATCACTGGGAAGAAGTGAGACACGAGGCAGAAATGACAACTGAAGCCAGATGCGATCCTGACTTTGTTTCACCAAAAAACACCCACTCGCAGCATGACAGCATACCATGTCACGCATCAAATGAATGGAAGATAAACAGGTAATTTTTTTTTTAAATAAATGTGCAATAATGACCTGGCAACTTGTCCAGGGTGTACCCCGCCTTTCGCCCGTAGTCAGCTGGGATAGGCTCCAGCTTGCCTGCGACCCTGTAGAAGGATAAAGCGGCTAGAGATAATGAGATGAGATGAGATGAGATGAGATGAGATGAGATGAGATAAATGTGCAATAAAGTAGCCACTACTTTATTTTGATTCCTTTTCTAATACCGCATTTCCATAATTTTTTGTGGAGAAATACAAACAAATTGACAGAGAAGTCACACTAGACCAGTGTTTCTCAATGACTGGGCCACGGCCCATTAGTGGGCTACAAAGTGCCATCTAGTGGGACATAAATCTTTTTCAAGTTTGAAGCCAAATACTAAATAGTTCAGGATGTCGTAGTGTCCCAAATCCAGTTGCTGGTTTGCCGAACACTTTTCAAGAGGAATAAATACATCCATCCATTATCTGTAACCGCTTATCCTGTTCAGGGCTGCAGGAAAGCTGGAGCCTATCCCAGCTGACTATGGGTGAGAGGCAGGGCACATCCTGGACAAGTCGCCAGGTTATCACAGGGCTGACACATAGAGACACACAACCATTCACACTCACATTCACACCTACGGTCAGTTTAGAGCCTCCAATTAACCTAACCTGCATGCCTTTGGACTGTGGGGGAAACTGGAGCACCTGGAAGAAACCCACACAGACACGGGAAGAACATGCAAAGGCCCCCGGTGACCACTGGGCTCGAACCCAGAACCTTCTTGCTGTGAGGCAACAGTGCTAACCACGACACCACTGTGCCACCCCAGAACAAATCCATCCATCCATCCATCCATTATCTGTAACCACTTATCCTGTTCTACAGGGTCGCAGACAAGCTGGAGCCTATCCCAGCTGACTATGGGTGAGAGGTGGGGTACACCCTGGACAAGTCACCAGGTCATCACAGGGCTGGCACAGAGACAAACAACCATTTACACTCACATTCACACTCACGGTCAATTTAGAGCCACCAATTAACCTAACCTGCATGTCTTTGGACTGTGGGGGAAACTGGAGCACCCAGAGGAAACCCACACAGACACGGGAAGAACATGCAAACTCCACACAGAAAGGCCCCCGTCGACCACTGGGCTCAAACCCAAGACTTTCTTGCTGTAAGGCGACAGCGCTAACCACTACACCACCATGCCACCCCAGAACGAATATATTTGTGGGTAAATTAAGAAGAACAAACCTTTATTTTTGTCACATTCCTACTCTGCATTTAACCTGCGTGCGCACACACACACACACACTTAGTTGCTTGTTCACCATTAAAGCAGTCTTCAGGTCCTGACACACCAAATTGACTCTCAGTTATAAGACACAGTTAAAAACCTGTGGGAGACTACTGCCCAATGTTTTCTGTCTGGTGTGTCTTGAACCTGGGCATTACTTGGACCTTTAGCTCTTGTAAAGACAACTGATTCACACTGACTACCATCAGAGGCCAAGGGGAGACAGGCTTCTCCAATTGGCTGTTTAGCCTAGAAAATGTGTATGGATATGCCCAAAATTATGTAGTTTTTAAACTTTTTATATTCATTAAGTAATGTGAATTCCTATAAATATGTACACATGAAATCACAATGGGTGAAACTGAATTTATAAAATCAGAAAATGCTTTTTTTTTTTTCAAATTTTCACTTACCGTAGTCTAATCTCAATAAGGAGTCTGAAATGAATGTAGTTCTGCTTTAAAATCCATGCACTGGCAGGTGTATTGGCTCAAAAGTAAAAACGTGACCAAGTGTTCACCAGCACACAGTTATTAAAGCTAGACTGCCTTTCAGATTTTTCAACTCATCTCATTATCTCTAGCCACTTTATCCTGTTCTACAGGGTCACAGAGAAGCTGGAGCCTATCCCAGCTGACTACGGGCGAAAGGCAGGGTACACCCTGGACAAGCCACCAGGTCATCACAGGGCTGACACATAGACACAGACAACCATTCACACTCACATTCACACCTACGGTCAATTTAGAGTCACCAGTTAACCTAACCTGCATGTCTTTGGACTGTGGGGGAAACCGGAGCACCCGGAGGAAACCCACACGGACACGCGGACAACATGCAAACTCCGCACAGAAAGGCCCTTGCCGGCCACGGGGCTTGAACCTGGACCTTCTTGCTGTGAGGCAACACAGCTAACCACTACACCACCGTGCTGCCCGATTTTTCAACTTTAGGTCATAAAAAGAATTTTCCTTGACACTCAATTATTTTTGTTTAGTGGACCGAAAGCTACTGAATTCGAATCACAGATTCCAATTTTATTAAGTTTTTAAAAATAGAACAATTAATGAATTTAGGGCCACGTGGCCCTAAATTCTCCACTATTTTTTCCTGCTTCACCATGACCCAATTCAAGATACTACGTCATGCATCACATGGTGGGCTTTGTGGGATACACATTTGAAACAGGAGATAAAAGTGGAGGATGTGATTGTGTGAATGAAATATGGAAGACTGACTACAGTAATGGAAAGCGAGAAGAAAAGACGTTATGTTGCGAAGGAAAGGAAACGCAGGACCAAACTAATAAATATCGGCGGTCAGCGAGCACCTCGGTGTGATTAGCTGTCCATTTAGCTACAGAATGATGTAACTCTCAGTGCACGGTCAAGGTAAACCTGTAGATGGCAGTAATGTAACACTGTGGATGCCAGCTGCCATAAAACCCAAAAGAAGACGACGACTAAGGACTGCGTGAAGCAAGCAATTTCATGCACATTATTTGTTAGGGAATCCCCTCAAATTAAATAACTTCCCAGCCACAGAATGGCCTGTTTTTTTTTTTTTTTTAATATTACAGAAATAAAGATATAGCACAATGACCAAATTTCAGAGGGAACTAAATTTCACTGATGTTATGAAATCGAAAGGCCATCTAGCTTTAAGGTGTAGATGTAAAGAACAACAGCAGTTGAACAGCTGAACCACAGAGCAGTCTATGTGACAGTGTAATAGATGCCCACAGCTCAAATAGCACAATACAGCCGAGTGAGGCCTCATGCGCGCATTACGTTTCTCTGCACGTGTGCATGACAGATTGCCTTCCAGGCTCGCAACCTATCTGTTGTCATAGCTACTCGGTTTGTTTATCACCTGTAGAAACTATGGAAAAAAAAAGTTTCATTGAATCCTCACCGTCCAGGAATCACCTGCGGAAACAACGGGTGCAAGACCCACAGGCCCTGGGATATTCGCTTAGGCACCAAGGTGAACTGATCTCCATCCGGGTGGCTATGAAATTCCATCCTTTAGCTCTGCTGCAGAGGTAACAAAAGATCAGGCAAATATTTCAGCTGCCACAATAGCAAGAAGACTTATATGGAGAACAAAAACAACACCATCTTACCAGCTGAGAGAACCTGACTGAACCGGTAACTCATGTCTACTGAGATAGTGTGATGACTAAAGCATGTGGGGTAGGGTGGGTGGGGTGCACGCGCTATGGTTTGCTCTTTAGCAACTTTTAAATTATTATTTATTTATTTATTTAATTATCTATTTATTGACTTACCTTACCAAAAGCATATATAATTAAAGGGCACTCAGTAGAGTGCATACCTCTGCCAAGCCATATATTATCAACATCAAAATCAAATCCCTTGCCCCGAGGATAATACTAAAGCTGTACACCAAATTTCATCAAAATCCATTCTCTACCTTTTGAGTTACGTTGGGAACAGCCAAAAAAATAAATAAATTCTGGGTCCACATAGGATTTGTGTCAAAATCTAATCAGTTGTTCCTGGGCCCATGGCTTGTCTCTCCTCCAAATTTCATCAAAATCCGTTCACTACCTTTTGAGTTATGTTGGGAAAAGTGAAAAAAAAAAAAGACGGACAAGCAAACAGAGGCGAAACATAACCTCCAACAAAGTTCTGAGGTGGAGGTAATAAAACGAAGGGAGAGAAGGTTACAGCATTGTTTCTTGGTGGAAAAAAGGGACAAAATATACATCTATTTAACAATTTAACAATATCTACCAAAAAGTTTTTTTTTTTTAATTGAAGTTGCTTCTATGAAAGAACTTGAATTTAAGGCAGTTTTGGAGTCGAACAGTTGGATTTCAAATTTTACAAAACATTACCACATAAATAGAAGAATAAAGATGCAAACCGCTTTGCTGTTTTTATATTTTAACTTGCATTGTTCTCTGTGATAATAAAGAAACACAGCCGATGTAGAACCTAAAACAATTTTCTTGTTGTATAAACGTTTGTCTTCCTGCAAATGTTTATATTCTTCCTTTTGTCCTAAGGGTATGCTAACGTTCACACATAACACTGTTATTGTTCTTAGTTACAGTAAAGCTTTTATGCCATCACATGAAGCATTGCTACTGTGGAATCGAGCAATGAGCAGAAGCTTGCTTGGCTGCAGAAGTTGCAGGCTTGACAGGCCATTGTCTTGGAACAGCGTATGTGTGCTGTGTGAATGTACAAGCAGTTGCATTTGTTAAACGTGAGTCCCTGAAGTCCCTGTGACAGTCATCTTCACTTTATTTGTCATAACGTGATTTGAGATATGGAAAACACATATAAAGTATCCATGCCCTTTTACTTTTTAAATGAGAAAAAAAATCAACAAATGGAAAACATGAACATAAGTCAAGTCAAGTTTATTTGTATAGCGCTTTTAACAATAAACATTGTCGCAAAGCAGCTTTACAGAATTTGAACAACTTAAAATATGAGCTAATTTTATCCCTAATTTATCCCCAATGAGCACACCTGTGGTGAGGGTGGCAAGGAAAACCTCCCTCAGACGACACGAGGAAGAAACCTCGAGAGGAACCAGGCTCAAAAGGGAACCCATCCCCATCCGGGCAACAACAGACAACATGACTATAACATTAATAGTCCTAACATAAAGTCAGCTTTGTTGATGCTATAAACCCCCCACTGACGGAAACCCGAGCGCAAAACCGTTCACGACAACCGCAGTCCCAAAGTCAGCAAGTCAACTGCAGTCCTAAAGTCAGCAAGTCAACTGCAGTTCTAAAGTCAGCAAGTCAACTGCAGTCCCCAGCCACAAAAGCACCACTGCAAGAGTCCAGAGCGTCCTCCAGGCGCGAACCCCAACTGTCCACATGGGGCTGCCCTCCACAGGAACGATGTGATGAGACTCCAACCAGACACAGGGCACCAGGATGGATCAGGCAGGTCCGAGGAGCAGAAGAGGTCAGCATCTCGATCCCAGGACTGACATGTAACTCAGAGGGACAGATTTGGGGGGGGGGGGGGGGGGGAGAAGAGAGAGAAAACACAGGTTGTTAGGTATGCCCAATGTCACCTGAATAAGTAGGAACAGTATACATATTGCACTGAGTACAAGCAGGGACTCTGGCAACTAACTATGACAGGATAACTAAAAGGGGAGAGCCAGAAGGTAACACAGACATGAGGGAGCCCCGGGACATAAAGCAGCAGCCACTACACCGTCAACAAACTCGAGTGAGCAAGCGAGTAGGGGACTGACAGCATCCATACATTGCAGATTACCAAAACCCTCTATGTCTGAGGACCCTCCAGATCTACTCCTTTACCTCATAAACACCATTAACAAAAGGCTTGACTAAACAGATATGTTTTCAGCCTAGACTAACATAAAACATAACATAAAACTTTAGTCCTGAGTCCAACAAGATGGATCTGTTGAGGAACAGCTGATACAGTAGGCATATCAGACCCTAGCTGGCCGTGCTGTGAAAATTGTCCATACAGATGTTCATCTAAGTTTCCAAATCTGCTTAACTCTTGAATATTTTCTATTGTGAATAGCATCATTAAAAAGCTTATAATTTCTGCTTTCCAAAGAAATTCATCTCATTAAGATCTGTTCAGTACTTTGGGAGTAACGGGAGGTTGAAGTTGGTACAACAGAGTAAAAACTCTGCTCACGTGACGTTGGGATACTGCCAGTACTTTTTGAGTCACGGGAATGTGGTCAGGCTCTCTCTCTTCTGATCAGTTTCTGACTGCATTACTCGTTAATATCAATCAGATAACTTTTATAGGGATGTTCTCTCGCTCTCACTGTTTCTGATGAAGTATTCAGCAAAATTTTCCATCAGCTAATTTTGATGTTATGATTGACGGGAGACTTTGAAGTGAGTTTTCATAGCTTTACCTACTTTTTTTTTTCCAAATCAAACTGATTCATGTAAATAAATAACTATTTTAGAATATAACTGGAGTTGTTTTGATGAAAATTATTGAGATCTTAGTGGTCAGAATGATATTTTAAAAAACCAGGAGTCAGAAAGATGAGTGTCAATTTCAATTCAGTTAATTAGTATTGTTTATTGGAAGTGGCTCACACAGTTGTTTTTCGAAATTTGCCTTGAAAGCTGTGAATATTAATTGAAATAATAATTTATATTCTTTCATATATATACTAGTTGGCCTGACTTTTGAGAAATACAAAGCTCTACAGAGCACAAAGAGGGTATTAGAAATAATCTTTTATTATTTTTTTTATTGAGTGGGCCAATTTAAAGGTTTTTTTTGTAAAAACATAATTAGCATAATCAATACTAATTAAATACTAATTTGAATAATTTCTCATCTCATCTCATTATCTGTAGCCGCTTTATCCTGTTCTACAGGGTCGCAGGCAAGCTGGAGCCTATCCCAGCTGACTACGGGCGAAAGGCGGGGTACACCCTGGACAAGTCGCCAGGTCATCACAGGGCTGACACATAGACACAGACAACCATTCACACTCACATTCACACCTATGGTCAATTTAGAGTCACCAGTTAATCTAACCTGCATGTTTTTATGACTGTGGGGGAAACCGGAGCACCCGGAGGAAACCCACGTGGACACGGGGAGAACATGCAAACTCCAGACAGAAAGGCCCTCGCTGGCCACAGGGCTCGAACCCGGACCTTCTTGCTGTGAGGCGACAGCGCTAACCACTACACCACCGTGCCGCCCAATTTGAATAATTTGTTTTTACTAATTTTCAAACTTTGTATTCAGTATGCAACCATCTATGTGCCTGCCAATTTCCATGTAAATATCTTTGAAAAATAGAAAAGTTAAGAAAAACATTTGATCTCATTCATTAATGAGGCCCATTTTGGACCATGTTATCCGAATACAGAATATAATATTCTGGCAGTTTTCTCAAAATTAAGCCATTTTTTCAATCTTTGATTTGCAATATCTCAAGAATGGATAAACATATTTTAATTCTGTAAAAAGCATGTTGTTCAGCATTCAGTTCTGAATTCAATGAAAGCAGTTTCAAGCAATTTGGATTGAATTTGAATTTTCAACTGATATGCCTAGGCATAGCACTTTATTAGTGAGGGGTAAACAAACGAGGGGGGAAAATCATAATAATAATTGTTTTTTGTCTTTGGTGTCTTTGGCAGTCAGCCATTTTGGGGAATGAAGTATGAAGTGAGAGTATGGAGTAAGGAGTAACTCTGATGTCTGTGTCACATGTGCTAGAGTGATATTTGTGGTCTCACTGTTCGTCGTTGTGAGGTGGTGGATTGTTCTCATTATTGCACAGAATGCAATCAGAAACAGTGACCAAAATGTGTTACAACATACATTACCCTCCACCCCCCCCATGCAAAATGTTGATTCAGTAGCTTAACATGTTTTACAATCACACCCAATGGAGAGCTGTTTAGTGTGAAAAAGTGTAGAGTTTCACCCTAACTTGCATGGTAAGGGATAATGTTTCACATTTAGCCTGGGGTTTGTTTTGCTGTTTCAGCAGGAACTTGAGGAACCTGTGTGAATTACAATGGGGTAACGAGATGAAAAAAGACCAAATAGTCTTCTCTTTGACAGAAATGAATAGACAGGAAATAATTTGTTATCTTAGATAATAAACGAAAGCCTCTTTCATTGTCCCTCATTTAGATATGGTGTCAAGATATTTCTACTATAAACACAGTGAAACTCATAAAGGTGAAGAGAAAGAGCTTACTCAACAGTGCCAGTGTGTTGGTGAAATACACTATTATACATTTTATTACCAGTATCCCATGTCCATGTTTCTACTATATTGTTTTTTTTGGATCTACATTTGTAGGCATTTCTACATGCATGTTGTGGTATTCCCCCCCCCCCTTTTTTTTGTAATATCTTCACCTTTAACAATTTGTTTTTAATTATACAGAAATATGCTTTTTAGTCCTTCTGAAATGTACCCTGTTCACTGTCTTATTATCAGAAGTGGAAAAATACATAGACAACTTAATTAAGTTACATTACAGTATGTGTATATGGTGGTGTAGTGGTTAGCACTGTCGCCTCACAGCAAGAAGGTTCTGGGTTCGAGCCTAGTGGCTGACGTCGGCCTTTCTGTGTGGAGTTTGCATGTTCTCCCTGTGTCTGTGTGGGTTTCCTCCAGGTGCTCTGGTTTCCTCCACAGTCCAAAGACATGCAGGTTAGGTTAATTGGTGGCTCTAAATTGACCGTAGGTGTGAATGGTTGTGTGTCTGTATGTGTTAGCCCTGCGATGATCTGGTGACTTGTCCAACCCTGCCTCTCGCCCATAGCCAGCTGGGATAGGCTGCAGCTTGCCCATGACTCTGCACAGGATAAGCGGTTACGGATAATGGGTGGATGGATGGATGGATTATGTGTATATGGTTTAACTTTTTATTAAAAGAGGAAATAGGTGTTCACACATGCATATAGTGCCATGAATAAGTCTTCACCCACTCCCTATTTTGTAGTGTTACCTAGAACTAAAATGTACTTAAATGGGATTATATTTCATGAACTTACACAAAACAGGTAATTATATTTAAATGAGCTACAAATTTAAAAAAAAAATGAAATTTGTGATTGCATAAGTTCCAGTGCTTTGTCTCAGACTTGCTTTTAATATCTCCTTGCTCTTCATGATATTGTTTGTTTAGGTATCTTCTTGAACAAACTTTGGGTTCTTAGAGGAACATGCCTATTTATACTGGGATCACGTGACGCTTTAATTGCAAACAGCTCTACTCCATTTAACAATTTATTTGACTTCTGATGGCAACTGTCGCAGAACTTTTTTTTTTGGAAATAATTTTGGAAATTAGATTGATTTTCTCTCTACTTCAGAACTATGCTGAAGGAAAAAAAAAGTTGTTGTTTAAATGTAGCTGTTCATATAGCCACCTCTGTGGAATCATTGTTATCTAGCAACTCACAGCTACAGTGGCCATGTTCAAAAAACAAGACAGAAACTAAAATGAAATCCCTGTAGTTTGCAAAACTGTTCCCTTCCATCCATTATCTGTAGCCACTTATCCTGTACAGGGTCACAGGCAAGCTGGAGCCTATCCCAGCTGACTATGGGCGAGAGGTGGGGTACACCCTGGACAAGTCGCCAGGTTGTCACAGGGTTAACACATAGAGACAAACAACCGTTCACACTCACGGCCAATTTAGAGCCACCAATTAGCCTAACCTGCATGTCTTTGGACTGTAGGGGAAACCGGAGCACCCGGAGGAAACCCATGCAGACACAAGGAGAACATGCAAACTCCACACAGAAAGGCCCTCGTCGGCCACTGGGCTCGAACCCAGAACCTTCTTGCTGTGAGGCAACAGTTCTAACCACTATACCACCGTGCCACCCCAAAATTGTTCCCAATTCTCTGTAATATCCATTTTATCTGAGAAAATTAGACAGCTAGTAAAGTACACGTCCTTGCTAAGTAGTGCTTACACTGCTGGTCATAAGTATTGATTTGAGAGACAGACTTTCTGGTTGGTCTTAGAGGCAGAACCTTGCCTTGACATGCACAAAAAAATCTAGAAATGTTATTCAATTACAGAACTAACATTCCTTTCACCCAGTCATATACAGTACACTCTATACAGTACAAGTTGGAATGGAAATTTCTAAAATTTGTACCAAGTCAGATACTATTTTACTCAATTCCAAAGTTCAAGTATCCTCTTCCTTGTGGAACTCAAGGCTGCTAATACTGAGTACTACTGGGAAATGGTCACTGTACAGTCATACGTTTGAAACAGATGATGATGAAACAGTCGACTCATATGTTTTTGCAAAAAGCAAGCAATTCTGATCAGCCTAGCCAAGCCAATAAGAAGAAGAACAAGCCAAGCCAAGCGGCCTTTATTTGTCACACATACACTCAAGCACACAGTGAAATTTAACCTCTGCATTTAACCCATCAGAAGCAGTGAACACACACATGCACACACAAGTGAGCAAGGAGAACACACACACACACACACACACACACACACACACACACACACACAGAGTAGTGATCAGCTATGCTCCAGCTCCCAGGGAGCAATTAGGGGTTAGGTGCCCTTGCTCAAGGGCACTTCAGCCCAACCTCAGGCCATGGCTGCCCCATGTTAAACTAATCTGTATGTCTTTGAGGGAAACCAGAGCACCTGGAGGAAACCCACACAGACACAGGGAGAACATGCAAACTCCACACAGAAAGGCCCCTGTCGGCCGCTGAGCTTGAACCCAGAACCTTCTTGCTGTGACGCAACAGTGCTAACCACTACACTGCCCTCAACTGAGACAGTGAGGAACATGTTGAGATCATGGAGACATATGATCCTGGTCCAGCAGCAAAGAAGCAGAAATGCATTGCTAGATAACAATTGACCAGAATTAGACTCATTTGTCTGGTAAACTGAGTTGTTCCTGGGCACCGTCACCAATGCCAAAAATTTCTCAGGCAACGTAGATTGCAGTGGCAGTGGGCTGTTCTTGTTTGAAAGCGAGTGAAGGGCTCTTTCTAACAGTGTTGTGTAACCATATAACCAATAATGCATGTTTGTCATTGTGTCTGGAGCTAGTGGCCACTTCATAAGTACAGATGATTCTCAGTATTGTTGCAGGCTGTGTCTATGTATTTTAGCTATATGGGTTGCTCAGTTTTGGACATCTGATGGTCAGTTTTGTGGCTTGTATACAGTTGTGGTCAGACATTTACATGCACTTTTAATGGACATGAATGTTGTGGCAATATTGGTCTTTCAGTGATTTCTTTAAACTGTTCTTTTTCTGTGGTTAAATGAATGCATGACAGAAAAGTTAATAGAAAAATGATCAAGAATTTGGTGCAAACGTTTTCATTTATTTTGGGTTTTGTGAAATCAACACAGTCAAAATACAGTGGTGCTTGAAAGTTTGTGAACCCTTTAGAATTTTCTATATTTCTGCATAAATATGACCTAAAACATCACCAGATTTTTTTCCTAAAAGTAGATAAAGAGAACCCAGTTAAACAAATGAGACAAAAATATTATACTTGGTCATTTCTTTATTCAGGAAAATGATCCAATATTACATATCTGTGAGTGGCAAAAGTATGTGAACCTCTAGGATTAGCAGTTAATTTGAAGGTGAAATTAGGGTCAGGTGTTTTCAATCAATGGGATGACAATCAGGTATGAGTGGGCACCTTGTTTTATTTAAAGAACAAGGATCTAGCAAAGTCTGATCTTCACAACACATGTTTGTGGAAGTGTGTCATGGCACGAACAAAGGAGATTTCTGAGGACCTCAGACAAAGGCTACATCCACACGACAACGGCAATGAGATGTTATTTAAAAAAATATCGCGTCCAAATGGGCAACGATCAGTAAAATATCAGGTCCATATGGCAACGCAACGCTTGCTGAAAATGATGCAATACACATGCCACACCTCTAGGGGCACTGTAAGACGGTCCCTTCGGAGATACCAGAACAATAGAAGAAGTAAGGACGCATGCGCATAAACTATTATGCGCGAGACTTCATATTAGCCACAAAGTCAGAAAAATCTGTTCGTAAAATTACGTTATAATGACCAAATACAATGAAAAGTATTTTTCCAGTCTCACCTGTGAAAGGTAATCCCATGTGATCTTGTTTGGACGGTAAACCTGTTGGTACAGTTAAACGCAGCACATGAATGAGGCATCTTTATTCTCTGCTTTGACCCATCCAATATGGCGGCGAGGATGACGTATGATTCTACGCGGAAGGCGGCGTCTTTAATGGTCCGGAATAAATTGAATGCTACACGTTGATGGATTAATTTGTTCTTCTACGCCCTTTTTGAGGAATGTATTGTAGGACTTAAACCAACATCTGAAGAGGTGAGATCGCTCCTTTTTTTCCCTATTTTTGCTGGCGGGATTGACTCTGCCCTAAGGGTTATTCTCTCTCTCTCTCTCTCTCTCTCTGCACCATTACACAATAAATATTCACAGTGAAAATATTTTGTAAGCGCGTTTCATGAACCAAGTTATAGGATTTGTTGACAACTCGCATCGAGATCGTTACACTTCTACCCGGCGTGAAGCACTCACAGTCATGTGGTTGTGACGTCATTGTAAACAAATCCATTCTACTCATCCAGACGACTTCGCAACGGCAACATTGCCAGATCATTCCACTCTGGAACCCGTTCTCAAAAGATTGCGTTTTGGGGCACCCAAAATGCTGGTGCCATGTGGACGCCAGGCGGAAACGATAAACAATTGTATCGGATTCACCTGAATCCGTTGTTGTGTGGACAGGGCCAAAGTGTTGTTGATGCTCATCAGGCTGGAAAAGGTTAGAAACCCATCTCTAAAGAGTTTGGACTCCATCAATCCACAGTCAGACAGATTGTGTACAAATGGAGGAAATTCAAGACCATTGTTGCCCTCCCCAGGAGTGGTCGGCCAACAAAGATCACTCCAAGAGCAAGGCGTGTAATAGTCGGCGAGGTCACAGAGGACCCCAGGGTAACTTCTAAGCAACTGAAGGCCTCTCTCACATTGGCTAATGTTAATGTTGATGAGTCCTCCATCAGGAGAACACTGAACAACAATGGTGTGCATGGCAGGGTTGCAAGGAGAAAGCCACTGCTCTCCAAAAAGAACATTGCTGCTCGTCTGCAGTTTGCTAAAGATCACATAGACAAGCCAGAAGGCTATTGGAAAAATGTTTTGTGGATGGATGAGACCAAAATAGAATTTTTGGTTTAAATGAGAAGCGTTATGTTTGGAGAAAGGAAAACACTGTATTCCAGGATAAGAACCTTATCCCATCTGTGAAACATGGTGGTGGTACAGTAGTATCATGGTTTGGGCCTGTTTTGCTGCATCTGGGCCAGGACGGCTTGCCATCATTGATGGAACAATGAATTCTGAATTATACCAGTGAATTCTAAAGGAAAATGTCAGGACATCTGTCCATGAACTGAATCTCAAGAGAAGGTGGGTCATGCAACAAGACAATGACCTTAAGCACACAAGTTGTTCTACCAAAGAATGGTTAAAGAAGAATAAAGTTAATGTTTTGGAATGGCCAAGTCAAAGTCCTGGCCTTAATCCAATCGAAATGTTGTGGAAGGACCTGAAGTGAGCAGTTCATGTGAGGAAACCCACCAACATCCCAGAATTGAAGCTGTTCTGTACGGAGGAATGGGCTAAAATTCCTCCAAGCCGGTGTACAGGACTGATCAACAGTTACCGGAAACGTTTAGTTGCAGTTATTGCTGCACAAGGGGGTCACACCAGATACTGAAAGCAAAGGTTCACATACTTTTGCCACTCACAGATATGTAATATTGGATCATTTTCCTCAATAAATAAATGACCAAGTATAATATTTTTATCTCATTTGTTTAACTGGGTTCTCTTTATCTACTTTTAGGACTTGTGTGAAAATCTGATGATGTTTTCAGTCATATTTATGCAGAAATATAGAAAATTCTAAAGGGTTCACAAACTTTCAAGCACCACTGTATAGGCTCAAAAACATACATACAGCACACTTAATATTTGGTTAAATGTTCCTTAGTAAATTTCATCTTGACCAAAGACTTTTGGTAGCCATCAACAAGCTCATGACAGAATTCTGTTGGATATTTGACCAATTAAAGTTGTATGTTTCCTGGCAGGGACCCAACTTTGAAGCACAGTCCATATACGGTAGTTTCAATAGGGATGAAGTCAGGATATAGGGAAGGCCATTCCAAAAGCTTAATGTTAGTCTGCTTTATCCATTCCACCACTAGTATTGATGTGGAGTCATTGCCTTATTGGAACAACCTAATTGTGTCAAAGTTTCAACTATTTAGCTGAGGGTTTTATATATATATATATATATATATATATATATATATATATATATATATATATATATATACACACACACACACGTATATGGGTCCGTCTCAGAAACTGGTCTCTCATTTGGGACATTATGGTCAAAAAATTAATTTTCTAATTTTACTTTTTTTTTTGCATTTACCTAACACTCAATGTTTCTTTTGTCATGTTTAATAAGAATAAAGATATTATCTTGCTTTATCTGGCCTCCACTGTGGAAAATTTTTTTATTACAATTCAAATGCTTTTGTAAAATTGATTTACATATAAAATAACTACATCTTGAAGAATTAAAGCCCCTCCTTCACAGATGAGTGAAAATATTGAATAAATTTCTTCTTTTCGATTGCTTGGGTTAAAAATGGCAAGTTATGATGACTGAATTGATTATTCACTTAAATATGAATAATATGATACATTTTGGGTATTTGATATGGCGAAATAGGACACAATGGAAAAATCAAGAACACACCGGAAAGATGAGAATAACGGCGGTGGTAAAAGAACAGCGACTGTACCGGCTGAAGGTCGCGTGGGTCTCTGCTGTGGCGCGCGAGCATCGGGACATCACTACCGCACCGGACGGAGCGCGAGGCGGGGGCGGGGCAAAATGACTGGCTGCAGATTCTATCAAAAGTTCAATTTAAATTGACCATGGTTGCAAAATATTGGCCAAAAATACGCAAACACTGAAATATGAAAGTAAGATGAAAAAGAAACATTTTATTGCCTTATACTGCAAGACTAAAACAAAATAAAACTGTCAATTCACCTTTTCAGTGATAACGCCCGAACAGATCACTCGCGTAACAGAGAGACCGCAAATGGAAGCACGATCAACTTCTAACTGTTGGAGTAGAAAATTCCATTCTACACATGCAAATTGTTAATGTGTGTCCTTCCCCGCACACAAATAACATGCTATGGTAAAAAATAGACTGCAACTCATTTTATAGCTCAGAAATTCATACAAGACCAGCTACCATCGTAACATATTCTGTAAGAAGCATATTCTATACCTAACTTTCAGCTTTCGTTTTAAAAAACAAAATCGCAGATTTATAACTAAATTTTTATATGGTGTAATGATTTTAAGTTACTACTTTTGGTGAGGTAGTGACCTTGACCCTGAGGCTTTCTGTTTAGATCAAAACACACGATCGTATTGGTTTTGGGTTTGCGGAAAATGGAGTTACAACGGTGATCAAATATTTTGCATGATGTTTTATTACGGTTATGATTATTCTGTGAGCGCACCAATCCTTAGGTGTATAAAGTTACAACTTGAAATACAATTCGTGATAACTGTACCATCTTGAACCATGTACCATCTTGAACCATCTGCAGCTCAACACCTCGAAGACCAAAGAGCTGGTCATTGACTTTGGGAGGTCCAGACCAAGGTCACGACCAGTTCTGATCGAGGGAGTTGAGGTGGAGGCTATGGATTCCTACAAGTACCTCGGGCTGTGGCTGGACAGCAAGCTGGACTGGACTTGCAACACCAATCACTTATACAGGAAGGGACAGAGCAGGCTATACTTCCTTAGGAGGCTGCGGTCCTTTAACATCTGCAGGAAACTCCTGTGGATGTTCTATCAGTCTGTGGTCGCCAGTGTCCTGTTTTACACCGTGGTGTGCTGGGGGGACAGCACATCCAAGAAGGACACATCCAGGCTGGACAAACTGATCAGGCAGGCCGGCTTTGTGGTCGGCATGAAACTGGACTCTCTGGTGACGGTGGCAGAGAAGAGGTCTATGGACAAACTATTGAACATAATGGACGATGCCAGTCACCCTCTGCGCACCGTCATCAGCAACCAGAGGAGCCTGTTCAGTGACAGAACGCTCCTTCCCAAGTGCAGGACAAACAGACTCAAAAACTCATTTGTCCCTCATGCCATCAGACTGTACAACTCCTCTCTGGGGGGGGAGGAAGGGTAACAGGAGGACAGAGGACGGGAAGGAGCAGTAGCCTAACCTGACAATAAGCAATACCAGACAATGTGCAATATAATGTGCAATATAAAGTGCAATATCTCTCCTGCTGCCCCCTTTTTTTTCCTCCTCTCTCTCCCCTTCCTCTCTTCCCCACATCTTATTCTTTTTATATTTGTATATGTAAATACTTAATTTAATTTATCTAGAAGTTTTTCTCTATTTCTTTTCTCTGTTTATCTGTAATGATGCTGCTGGAATCTTAATTTCCCTGAGGGAACCCTCCCAAAGGGATCAATAAAGTTCAGTCTAATCTAATCTAATCTAATCTAATCTAATCTAATCTAATCTAATCTAATCTAATCTAATCTAATCTAATCTAATCTAATCTAATCTGTAGACTTTTCAGTGGACTACAACCTTTTTAAGGGAATGCGATGTAGTCAACCATTTATCATGTCCCAGATCAATAAACTATTTTTCCACAAATTTGCAGAATTTTTGCCAAATTCTGAATAATCACATCAAAGATTGTTTTATCTGTATTATTTCTTTCATCATTTTATTTCAAATTAAAACCGACATCACCATTCAAAACTGTATAGTTTATTGACTGTGAGAATATTTAGTGGGGTACCCCCACAGTACCCAGTTTCTGAGACAGACGCATATATATATATATATATATATATATATAATATTCATTCGCCGGCCACTTTAATAGGAACTTGTTCTTGATTCTAAGATGCCTGTTCTTGGCTGGTACGAGTGGGACCCAATGTGCTCTTCTGCTGTTGCATGCTGAGATGCTTTTCTGCTCACCGCGGTTGTAAAGAGTGATAATTTGAGTTACTATATCCTTCCTGGTAGCTCAATCCATTCTGGCCATTTTCCTCTGACCTCTCTTACCAACAAGGTGTTTCTACCCACAGAACTGTCGCTCAGTCAATGTTGCTTACAGAACTATCGCTCACCCAGTGAAAAGCCCGAAGGGGTATTATGCCATGGCAATGTCTCTCTGTCTGTCTGTCTGTCTGTCTGTCCCGGGAAGGGTACTCACCTTCTGAAATCAACTCCTCTCACAAGTTTTGGAGGAATTTCACAAAACTTGGCAGAATTCTTTGTTATACGTCGGTAATACGCATATTGCAATTTCGTTCAATTCAGTCGCATTTTACCAGAATTACGGCATGGTTGCCAGTGGGGTATATTGTGCTCTCAGAGCACTCTTGTTATTTTTTGCACCATTCTGTGTAAACTCTAGAGACTGTTGTGTGTGAAAACCCCAGGAGATCAGCAGTTTCTGAACTACTCAAACCAGTCCATCTAGCACCACCACCCATGTCAGAGTGAAAGTCACAAAGATCACAATTTTTCCCATTCTGATGTTTGAAGTGAACATCAGCTGAAGCTCTTGATTTGTATCTGCATGATTCGATGCATTGTGCTGCTGTCAAGGGACTGGCTGATTAGAGAACTGCATAAAACTGCAAGTGTATGGGTGTACCTAATAAAGTGAGCAGTGATGTGTGTGTGTGTGTGTGTGTGTGTATACAACCCCGATTCCAAAAAAGTTGGGACAAAGTACAAATTGTAAATAAAAACGGAATGCAATGATGTGGAAGTTTCAAAATTCCATATTTTATTCAGAATAGAACATAGATGACATATCAAATGTTTAAACTGAGAAAATGTATCATTTAAGAGAAAAATTAGGTGATTTTAAATTTCATGACAACACATCTCAAAAAAGTTGGGACAAGGCCATGTTTACCACTGTGAGACATCCCCTTTTCTCTTTACAACAGTCTGTAAACGTCTGGGGACTGAGGAGACAAGTTGCTCAAGTTTAGGGATAGGAATGTTAACCCATTCTTGTCTAATGTAGGATTCTAGTTGCTCAACTGTCTTAGGTCTTTTTTGTCGTATCTTCCGTTTTATGATGCGCCAAATGTTTTCTATGGGTGAAAGATCTGGACTGCAGGCTGGCCAGTTCAGTACCCGGACCCTTCTTCTACGCAGCCATGATGCTGTAATTGATGCAGTATGTGGTTTGGCATTGTCATGTTGGAAAATGCAGGGTCTTCCCTGAAAGAGACGTCGTCTGGATGGGAGCATATGTTGCTCTAGAACCTGGATATACCTTTCAGCATTGATGGTGTCTTTCCAGATGTGTAAGCTGCCCATGCCACACATACTAATGCAACCCCATACCATCAGAGATGCAGACTTCTGAACTGAGCGCTGATAACAACTTGGGTCATCCTTCTCCTCTTTAGTCCGAATGACACGGCATCCCTGATTTCCATAAAGAACTTCAAATTTTGATTCGTCTGACCACAAAACAGTTTTCCACTTTGCCACAGTCCATTTTAAATGAGCCTTGGCCCAGAGAAGACGTCTGCGCTTCTGGATCATGTTTAGATCCGGCTTCTTCTTTGAACTATAGAGTTTTAGCTGGCAACGGCGGATGGCACGGTGAATTATGTTCACAGATAATGTTCTCTGGAAATATTCCTGAGCCCATTTTATGATTTCCAATACAGAAGCATGCCTGTATGTGATGCAGTGCCGTCTAAGGGCCCGAAGATCACGGGCACCCAGTATGGCTTTCCGGCCTTGACCCTTACGCACAGAGATTCTTCCAGATTCTCTGAATCTTTTGATGATATTATGCAGTGTATATGATGATATGTTCAAACTCTTTGCAATTTTACACTGTCAAACTCCTTTCTGATATTGCTCCACTATTTGTCGGTGCAGAATTAGGGGGATTGGTGATCCTCTTCCCATCTTTACTTCTGAGAGCTGCTGCCACTCCAAGATGCTCTTTTTATACCCAGTCATGTTAATGACCTATTGCCAATTGACCTAATGAGTTGCAGTTTGGTCCTCCAGCTGTTCCTTTTTTGTACCTTTAACTTTTCCAGCCTCTTATTGCCCCTGTCCTAACTTTTTTGAGATGTGTTGCTGTCAGGAAATTTCAAATGAGCCAATATTTGGCATGAAATTTCAAAATGTCTCACTTTCGACATTTGATATTTTGTCTATGTTCTATTGTGAATACAATATCAGTTTTTGAGATTTGTAAATTATTGCATTCCGTTTTTATTTACAATTTGTTCTTTGTCCCAACTTTTTTGGAATCGGGGTTTTGTGTATATATATATATATATATATATATATATATATATATATATATATATATATATATATATATATATATATACACACAGTATATATGTGTGTGTGTGTGTGTGTGTGTGTGTGTGTGTGTGTGTGTTATAAGCCACAAATTCACAGCATCATAGAATCTCAGAGCAGCATGTGCTTCCTGCATACGAAGCAGTTACTCATTCTTACTCATGCCATGGCAGTCAAATACTGTTTTGCTGTGCTAATAAAACATGAATTGTGGTGGGAGAGGGAGTGAAATTGCGAGGATTCTTCTGTTCATCTCTGCCGATTACTATCTGGCTACTGGCATTCTTAGGGACCCTTAACCTCAGATAACTCATGGCCCAGTGATGTGAACCTGAATCACAAGTGTATGTTGTGTGCTTGTGTAAAATAGTGCAGTTGGACTTACAGGGTACAACCTCTGAGGGATTTTGTATTCTTTGCTGAATTTGAATTACAAGCCTGATGAGTGAGGCTCAAGAAGAATGAAAATTCATGTAAAGCATGGTAACATGCTGTTTAACCCCCCCTCCCCCACCCACCCACAACCAAGCTCAAGCAGGTCAGTGGCCTCGGTGAAGAGGTCTCACAGTTTGAAACAATGGATAGATTCGGCACTATAAGTGTCCCTTTTCTCTACTGAGGTCAGACCTCTACCTCATAGTTTTCTATTATGGTAGTGAAGCAGGATCACTACTGACATTTATCGTCCAAAATGGTGGCCTGTGAGAGGTCAGTGGGGAACGGAATAGAGCAGAAGTACTTTGACGCCCTTCAGTAGATGAACAAAAAGCCTCTTCAATATCCTGGCAAATTTCTCATGATCCAGCAAAGCCCCCTGCTTGGATAGCTACATGTTGGATTTAAGCACAAAAGAACATAATATTTATATATTTAATTATCCACCAATCCTACTGGTCATGCATTTTCTACACATGATGTTCATCAAGCTCTTTTTATACACTTTGACTGAACATTTTTTTTGTCTCGTCTGAAAAGCAGTTCTCATATCAAAGAAACAGAACTTGCAGATGAAGTTTATTGTTAATAGTTCAGCAAATGTAATGAAAATTGTTTTATTTTCGCATGAAAAAAGTCACATTTTGTTGTTGTCACCTTAATCTGTTGGCATCAAAGTGGCACACATGCATGAATAATTGACTAATTCTCTCAAAAGGGCTTGCGTAGATTAATTAAGCCTGAATACTAATTATGTTTTCCTGTCTTTAGCAACTGACACTGCTGTTGTTCAACAAAGAGCTGTTAGCTTCATAGCAATTACTTGGGTTTATTTGAAAAGACGCACATCCTAAAAATATATTGAAAAAGACTTGCAGTAATTGGTTGCACAAAAAACGTCACCTCTTTAATCACTGATTCTTAAAAAAAATTATCTATTCTATTCTTGTCTATTCTTTGCTAAATTACACCCTTCACACCAAACAAGAAATGCTAGACATGTTAGAAAGGCTGAGAAATTTTATTAATATTTTTTATCATTTGTAATCGATAATATACTACTTATTTCACAAATAATACCCTAGTTTGTTAGCAAATCTATAACAGCAGCACGACCAATGCCTGATTCTATTTGTGTGTGTGCGTGTGTGTGTGTGTTTATTGAGTAGGCATGTGTGCTCCATTTTCAAGATGAGATCTTATGTTTTAAGTTCAGGTGATTTCATGGAGGACACACACTGTTCTATGCATAAGCAGATCAATGGGACATAAACCAAGAGAGAAGGAGAAATTCAAACACAGAGCTTGAGAGTGTAGAGTTTGTTTACTGCAGCTGGGCCGAGGCAAATACTCAGACGTAAATGAGAGTCGACGGTTTCATGAAGCACAGTTGCTTGATGGCAGATTCAATGTGACTCGTCTGAACTGGGCGCTGATCCGTACAGTATGCAGAATTCACTGCGGAGCTGGTCTATGCCCACCAGCCCTATGCCCTGTCTATCTGTACCTATCCCAGCACCACCACCTCCTTGACTACAACCTGAACTGAACAAGCTGCTGTTGTGCCCAATTCCTTTTGACAACAATCACATTCTTTTAAAAACTTCATACATTTCACTTGTCACCACTTAGTTACAGAATATTTTCCCCTCCCTCTGTCCTCCCTGTTCTAAACTAAACTAGCAGCTTCATGTTTTGTGCTTTTGGGAAAAAGGGCAGGCTTTTCACTTTTAAACCACAAGCTGAATGCCTCCGGATGTCATCTTAATCTAGCGGGGGTTTTTTTTTTTGGCCCCATTTTCTTGGAGGTCTGTACCGTAGCATAGTGGTTGTCTGATGTAGCATTTTCTTGGCAGAAGACACTAGACCAATGCAGGAATTTTAATATATTTATCTGCATCGGAATAGTGTGTCAGAAAGGATCTGGGCTGTTGTGTTTACAAAGGCTTATGATATTTAGAATATTGTTACAGTTAAGCAGTGATTCGGAACCCAAGCTTGGCAGCATGCCCAGCCACTTGAATACTGATCATGACGGGGTTTGATCATAGTGTAGTGTATTTATTCAGATATCACACTGATGTATGGGGAAAAAAAAACAAAACAAAAAAAAAAACTGTGCTTATTTCGGAAGATGATGTGCAGCTTTCTGAAGTTTTCCACTAGACCAACTAAAATGACTTTTTACTGACTAAATTTCAGCCACAGATTTTTTTTCTCTGCAATGCTAATCTTTCAACAAGAAAAGTGTAAATAGGAAATGTAATAAATTATGAGCAGTGATTATTCCCAGATCTGCTTTTGTACTGAAAATCATGTAACATGAACCTTAACACCACCACCACCACCACCAACAACAACAACAACAACAGTTAGTAAATTAAACTGAATGATTGCATGTGTGTTTGGTATATTATCTCCTGTATGATGCTCATGTCTGGTGACAATGAAAGATTTTGTACAATAATTAAACAAGATATCTGTTATATTTTGCCACCCTCTTCAAAGTGCCTGAGTCTCAAGGGCACAAAACACTGATTTGAGAACTAAAGGCTATCCGCCCACTTTGAGCTAATTTAAGCTTAATTACATCAGTGGAACAAAGACCAGCCCCATCAATGTCTGTGCCTGTCTGTGTGTGCATGAAACAAAAAGTTACCGAAATATTGAGCAAACACACCGTGCATTTTCAGGACCTGCGAGAACAAAACTGAATGTGACAAGCACAAGCACATTCATGTTCTGATTGAGAGTGCGCAGCTAGTATTTGGTAAACATCTCAATAAAGGATTGGATGTTCAATACAGCTAGATTTAGGAATATGAACAATATAAACGATTCATTGTTTTTTGAAATGAAGCAAAAAAAAGTTTATAGACATTATAATGATTACTATATTGAGCATTAAACATGTAAGGTGGCTAATTAAAAAAAAAATCAGAATTTGTCATTGCATTTACAAGGTTGTAAGTTCTTTACCTGGTTGTGCAGTTTTCAGTTAAACAGGACGTCAGATGGTAGGTTGATTCAGGTTCCTTAGAGAACTTGCCACAGTTCTGTCTCTGAAGCAACAATTATTTTAAAAAAATTAATATATATATATATATATATATATATATATATATATATATATATATATATATATATATATATATATATATATATATATAATTACATAATGCAGCAAGAACTAACACCAACAACCAATAATAATAATAATAATAATAATTATTATTATTATTATTGTTGTTGTTGAACCACCACCAACAAAAAATATAATAATAATAATAATAATAATAATAATTATTATTATTTTAGGGCAGGATGGTGATGTAGTGGTTAGCGCTGTTGCCTCACAGCAAGAAGGTCCTGGGTTCGAGCCCAGCGGCCGGTGAGGGCCTTTCTGTGTGGAGTTTGCATGTTCTCACCGTGTCTGTGTGGGTTTCCTCTGGGTGCTCCGGTTTCCCCCACAGTCCAAAGACATGCAGGTTAGGTTAACTGGTGACTCTAAATTGACCGTAGGTGTGAATGTGAGTGTGAATGGTTGTCTGTGTCTATGTGTCAGCCCTGTGATGACCTGGCGACTTGTCCAGGGTGTACCCCGCCTTTCGCCCGTAGTCAGCTGGGATAGGCTCCAGCTTGCCTGCGACCCTGTAGAACAGGATAAGCGGTTACAGGTAATGGATTATTATTATTATTATTATTATTATTATTATTATTATTATTATGACCAAGTAATTGACCACCGGAAACCAGATATTGTAATTCAGAAAAAGAAGACTAGGGAGACGATCACTGTAGACACTGCTGTCCCTGGGGACAGTAAGGTCGTATTGAAAGAATTAGAAAAGCATGACAAGTACCAAGATCTAGCTAGAGAGATTGGAAAGCTATGGAATTCAAAGACAAAAGTTGTTTCAAAAGTTGTTGGGGTGTTGGGCACAGTGTCAAACAAGTTGACAGGACACTTGAAGGAACTGGGTATTCCAGACAGAAAACAAACAATGCAGAAGTCTGCACTCCTCAGATCGGCACATATCCTTAGGAAGGTGTTAGAAGTCTAAGGTCTCAGGATGAGACTTGACTGGAAGCTATTTATCCAGGGATGGACCCTGTGTTTAATCCAAATAATAATAATAATAATAATAATAATAATAATAATAATTTCCTCAAAAATAATTGGCACAGTTCAGATTTTTTATTTTTTTTTGGTCAGCATTGAAATCTTTCTGTTGGAGAAATTGATTTGAAGGCAGTGGTGAGAAGATGAAAAAAAGAAAATGGTTTTTAAATAAGTTACAATTAGATGAGCATTAATCTCAGTGGTGCAAATGAATGTCTGGCTTTAGGGCTTGTTGGATGTAAAAACAGATTCGCTAAACTCTTCTCTCCAGATTGGAATGTGTCCTCTCGCTGCTTTAATTGCACTGTCATCTAGAATGAAAAACATCTTCCTCTTACGCAGCCTGATTCTTCATTTCTGAAACCATGTTTTATATTGTGTACATGCAAGCAGCCTGCTCCTGTGCCGACTGTTTTATCACTCTGATCTATGCAGTCGGGTTACTGTTACACATAAAAGGCTTTAACTACTGTGCCGATACCGTACTGCTATTGTATGTTATTTAACAAATTGTTATTTATTTTATTCAATCACTTGTGATTCCTATTTTCACTCCCCTGTTTCACTGTGTGTATACCTCTCTCTCTCTCTCTCTCTCTCTCTCTCTCTCTCTCTCTCTCTGTGGAGGGGGGGTTATGTATGTGTGCTCACTTTTCATGCTGTGTGCAATGTGTTTGTGTGGATTTGCATATTCATATTCACAGAACATATCACCATTTTCACATAGTATAAAAAAAAGCACATTTTTGGAAGGGAAAATGTTGCTTTTGGTTTGGGTGGGGGCTGTGGTTGTGGAAGGAGGAAGTATTTTAATGTGACCTTCATTAGGCATTCATGTCAACTTTTCTTATCTATTTATGATTAAATTTTTTCCACCCCTGTTGTTCAATTAGTGCTTGACCCCTTTAGCAGCGATGTAAATTAAATGTCATTTCGGTGTCGTTCCATATTTAAAATACTGTGTTAGTTGCGGATCATAAATGATGATCTTCATTCTGCAACTAATTTATTCATTTAACAATTTCCCTCCAGAAGTTGGAGCAGAAGGCTCTGAAGCAAGCTAAGCAGAAGAAATCTAAGTCGGCTGAATTTCTGATGGGTGAGCTCCGTATGATGAGTTATTGCTCATAATTTGTGTAAGGATTAATTAACTAATTAAAGACAAATGGCTCTGGGCTAAATTTTGCTCTTGCTTGTCAGGGCACAATTTGTAATTATTTTAATCATTTCTTCTTCTTTTTCTCCTTCATCCCCATCTTCATTTTCTTCTTCATTTTCTTGTTCTCTTCCCCCCCATCACTCATTCCCTGCATGATTTTGGGGTCAATTTTAACCTAATTGTTCTTCAGTTGCAGTCTCCAGGCTGCACATGAATGTTTCAGCTGGGAAAGAAGCCTCACTATATTGAATCCACTTTGGGGTAAAAATGCACTGCCTTGACCTCCTCTCTCTTTCTTTTCACCTCCTCAGCCAAAGAGCAGGAGCAGGAGGAAGAGGAGAGGGGGATGATGAAGGGCATTGTAAATCCTGGGTTCCTGAGTGGAGAGGAGGAGGACGAGCAGAGCTGTGGTAGACAGAAGGATGGGGAGAGAGAAATAGGAGGTGACGGGCAAGATAGCACTCTTGCCATTCACCAACTGCAAACGAAGCTGGAAGCCCTTGGCAGCACAAGAGGTGAATCTTCACTCTTCATTACACTCAAAGACAGTGACAGAGACTCGCCCTGCCTCCCATCCTAACCTCCACAGGCCCACATTCCTCAGCTAGCCTGCCTCAACAAGTAGTTGCATCCATTTCTGAAGTCAGATATAAGTTGGGATGTATTCGTCTGTTGCATGTGTGTGAGTGTGTGTGTACACGAGATGCAACCGAATGTGAGTACATTATTCAGATTGAACAACTAATGCATACTCAACAAAAATACAAATACAGATATGAAAATAAGTGGAGTATTAATTAATTAATTAATTAATTAATTAATTAATTAATTAATGTAAGAAGGCTTGACAGCGTCAGGGATTGAGATTCCACTGAGAAAAAGAAAAAAAAAAGTTGTGTGAGTTTTTTACCTTCATGTTCATCTTAAAAGAAGAAGCTTTAAATAGGGTTGCCATTTTTCAGCAAAACTCCCCACAAGTACAGTTGAAAACTGCATAAAAAGACTTGAAACTATCCCAGAATGTTCGCAAATAGGAAACTGTGGACATTTTTCTTTTTAACACCCAAGTCTTTTGGAGGGAACAAGTTAACAGTGGAGTCCATTTCTGATTTTCAGACACGGCCATTATACAAGGAACCTGGCAATCGCGCATGTTTAAATTAAAGATAAAACTTGATAACAACAACAAAAAAGTATCCATTTTAAAAGTTATGATATTGCTCAAAATAGACTTTCCTGGTTGCAACCATTTGTACTGAAACCAGATATCCGCCTGTGATGTATCCAGATCACTAGTATGCTGCTTACATTTGTTACACACAGCAATCGAATAAAGGCTTCTAATTCTAAAAAAAAATCCCCAGGTGCCACTGCTCTCTCTCTCTCTCTCTCTCTCTCTCTCTCTGTGTGTGTGTGTTCACTGTTTCAGATGGAAAAGAAAGAATTTCACTGTGCTGTCATGTATATTTGACAAACAAAGGCTTCTAATTCTAAAAATCTAATCAGAAATTTTCTGTAATCATATGATTTTTGCTGGCACCAAAATCCGCAAATGAACAGACTTCACTTTTATGAAATTTAAATCCCACTACGCTAGATAATGCATATGCAGTACTGACAGATACTAGCAAACAATTCCGTTGTCTAAAAAGATTGCATGTCTCAGTGAATAAAAATGAACAAAAGCATGTCACATAAAGATATAAGCAATTTTTTTTCACAAATCAAAACATTGCAAGTAGTGAGTGATGTAGTGTTTATAGGCAGCAAAAGGCTCCCAAAGGCCTGTGGCCTATGGGTCTGCTCATTGTTTATGTGTGTGAGTTTGTGTGTGTGTGGGTTCAATCCTTCGTTTATCGAGCACAACAATTTAGAAGATCATTCATATATATATATATATATATATATATATATATATATATATATATATATATACACACTGGATCTCAGCCTGGGTAAGTCAAGTGGTAGGTAAGTGACGTCACAATCTGATGTCAGAGCATAATATTTGAACTTCATAGAGAGTAAGACAACAGCACCCAGAGACATTTTAATTTAAAAGAAAAACAATATGTACACAGTATACAGATATAAATATGAACAAGTAAACATGTGAAGATGTATGGATATTATCTGTCAGTATAAAGGAGTTTTTTTTTTCATTTTGTTTGATTTTAACATGACATTAATGGGAGATAAACTATTTGGTTTCAGCCCAGGTATCTTACTGAGCATCAAAATAAAACCACTGTATTTCTGTACCGGAAAAATAGGTTTTGATATATTGAAGCATTGCTGTATATAATGTAAACAGACCCCATGCTCTGAACAGAGCTGCATATCTCTGCAGGGCTCTCCACAAAAATAGTTGCTTAATTAATTTTTTAAATTTTATATATTAAGTAATATACTTGTAAGTTCATTGAGCAGATTTTTTTTTGTTTTCCTAATAATAATATTTTTTCCAATTTAATAATAATAATAATAATAATAATAATTATTATTATTATTATTTTTCTAATAATATTTCATCATCTGTAACTTAAATGACAATTCCTTTTTGTAAACGATGGGAAAGATATTGCTGTTTTAAAATATAGCTTTCTTACTGAGTCACATTCGAAGAGTCTCCAGAAATTTCTACACTGAGTCAAGTTCAGTAACTGGATGAAGTTATTTTCCACAAACTGACATTTTTTATTATAATTTGTGAATGGAAAATTAGTTCTTTTTTCCCCCCAGCAGCTCTGTTTTTACAGTGTTTCTAGGGCACAGTGATAGGGTTAACCAAATAACAACAACAGTAGAGACAACTTTCTTGTTCCCACAATATCCACTTCCATTTTCAATATCCATCCAGCCAATATCCGTAACTGCTTATCCTGTGCAGGGTCACGGGCAAGCTGGAGCCTATCCCAGCTGACTATGGGTGAGAGGTGGGGTACACCCTGGACAAGTCGCCAGATCATCACAGGGCTGACACATAGAGACAAACAACCATTCACACTCACATTCACACCTACGGTCAATTTAGAGTCACCAATTAGCCTAACCTGCATGTCTTTGGACTGTGGAGGAAATCAGAACACCCAGAGGAAACCCACACAGACATGGGGAGAACATGCAAACTCCACACAGAAAGGCTCCCGTCAGCCACTGGGCTCGAACCCAGAACCTTCTTGCTCTGAGGCGACAGTGCTAACCACTACACCACCCTGCCGCCCCTATTTTCAATATACATACATATATTTTGAGCATTGAACAGATACAAATACAGAATATAGCCGCACATGGCGATGATGGGCCCTCACACCTCTGGTGCCATCACCAGATAAAGAGTGAAGAGTTCATTTTTTAGGAAGTATGTGAAATGCTTTAGGACATCAGTGAATTAACAACACCACTAACATGTTCTAATCACATGACCCAACACGGCGACCCTTGTCTGAAATAGGGTTCAACCCCTGCTGTGCCCTTGCTTATAAAATGGTTAAATTATTATACAATTTTTTAAACATTTCCCAGCTATACCACACAACATGCCCAAATCACTTGCTAAGGTATTGGCAAACAAACGCAAATATTACTGTTAAATTCATGGTCATGTGTGTCTTTAGACAATATAAACATCAGAGTCCCGATTCTAAATACAACTACAAGAAAAAGGAAAACCTTTTTAACATATAAATCTCATTCTGCTCAGTGACTGCAAAACTAATCTGTACACTTCACCTGCTCATGTAAACTGCAATACTGCCATAACCCCTGAAAACTTTTCTTTATTCCAATGTATAATGGTAAAATGCATGTAATATCTCATTTTCAGACATTGCCTTTACTTTACGTGTGTGTGTGTGTGTGTGTGTGTGTGTGTGTGTGTGTGTGTGTGTGTGTGCGCAAAAAAGTCAAGAGTTTTAAACATTGGAAGCATCAGTTTTTGTGGATAACTACAAGGGCGCAGTTTAGGTGTAAATCATATTACTTAAATTCTAAATATTTTGTGCAATTTCACCTTCATGAGTGAATACATAATGAACTAACACCCCTCTTGTGTGCCACAACACACTACATTAAAGGAGAACTGAAGGCAAATTTTTTAATATCAAAATTCAATTTATCTCATTTTATTAAATACAGGAATGCATTTCTGACAGCTATTTTGTCACTGCTATAGCAAGTTATGAGTGTTTGAAATACAACCCCGATTCCAAAAAAGTTGGGACAAAGTACAAATTGTAAATAAAAGTGGAATGCAATAATATACAAATCTCAAAAACTGATATTGTATTCACAATAGAACAAAGACAACATATCAAATGTCGAAAGTGAGACATTTTGAAATTTCATGCCAAATATTGGCTCATTTGAAATTTCATGACAGCAACACATCTCAAAAAAGTTGGGACAGGGGCAATAAGAGGCTGGAAAAGTTAAAGGTACAAAAAAGGAACAGCTGGCTCTCAGAAATAAAGATGGGAAGAGGATCACCAATCCCCCTAATTCTGCACCGACAAATAGTGGAGCAATATCAGAAAGGAGTTCGACAGTGTAAAATTGCAAAGAGTTTGAACATATCATCATCTACAGTGCATAATATCATCAAAAGATTCAGAGAATCTGGAAGAATCTCTGTGTGTAAGGGTCAAGGCCGGAAAACCATACTGGGTGCCCGTGATCTTCAGGCCCTTAGACGGCACTGCATCACATACAGGCATGCTTCTGTATTGGAAATCACAAAATGGGCTCAGGAATATTTCCAGAGAACATTATCTGTGAACACAATTCACCGTGCCATCCGCTGTTGCCAGCTAAAACTCTATAGTTCAAAGAAGAAGCCGTATCTAAACATGATCCAGAAGCACAGATGTCTTCTCTGGGCCAAGGCTCATTTAAAATGGACTGTGGCAAAGTGGAAAACTGTTCTGTGGTCGGACGAATCAAAATTTGAAGTTCTTTATGGAAATCAGGGATGCCGTGTCATTCGGACTAAAGAGGAGAAGGACGACCCAAGTTGTTATCAGCGCTCAGTTCAGAAGCCTGCATCTCTGATGGTATGGGGTTGCATTAGTGCGTGTGGCATGGGCAGCTTACACATCTGGTAAGACACCATCAATGCTGAAAGGTATATGCAGGTTCTAGAGCAACATATGCTCCCATCCAGACGACATCTCTTTCAGGGAAGACCTTGCATTTTCCAACATGACAATGCCAAACCACATACTGCATCAATTACAGCATCATGGCTGCGTAGAAGAAGGGTCCGGGTACTGAACTGGTCAGCCTGCAGTCCAGATATTTCACCCATAGAAAACATTTGGCGCATCATAAAACGGAAGATACGACAAAAAAGACCTAAGACAGTTGAGCAACTAGAATCCTACATTAGACAAGAATGGGTTAACATTCCTATCCCTAAACTTGAGCAACTTGTCTCCTCAGTCCCCAGATGTTTACAGACTGTTGTAAAGAGAAAAGGGGATGTCTCACAGTGGTAAACATGGCCTTGTCCCAACTTTTTTGAGATGTGTTGTTGTCATTAAATTTAAAATCACTTAATTTCTCTCTTTAAATGATACATTTTCGCAGTTTAAACATTTGATATGTCATCTATGTTCTATTCTGAATAAAATATGGAATTTTGAAACTTCCACATCATTGCATTCCGTTTTTATTTACAATTTGTACTTTGTCCGAACTTTTTTGGAATTGGAGTTGTATGCTATGTAATATATCAGTCCATATGTCAAAGCAATGGCCGTAAACAAGATTTGTTGAGACCTGTGTGAGATTTCATCGGACGGAAGTAAAACGTACAGCGGAAATCAAAGTGACCGACATCTGCCAACGTTGTCAAAAGACGCGCGCGCCCTCTTACAAATCCTGATGTTATCAAGCTGGACGTTTTGTTTGTTTTGATAGCAATCAGGAAAGTTTGAAAAAAGTAGGCAGTAATCATCATTTAAACTCGTTTTAGTGCAATATTTTGTTTGGAAAACAGTTTTCAAAATGGCAGCACTGACACCTGGCTGACACTTCACATTTCGAAGTCTCGCACAAGTCTCATGAAAATCGCACGGATAAGTGATGCCTGCCGTGGACCAAATGAACCAAATTCAACATGGCTAAAAACCGAATAGGCTGATAAGCATAATATTTAATTGCAATTAGTTGCCAATATGAGTCACGATATCAGGTTACTAAAACCAAAAACATAATTGAATAACAAGTTAATTCAGAAAGTTTAAAAATGACTTCAGTTCCTTTAATTACATCATTTTGCATTTCGAAAATTTTAATTCTCATCCATGCTTACATCATGCTCACCAAATTCTGTATGTATGTGATAAATAATTTAGCTTTGCATGTATGGTTACTTACTTACCAGTGCTTGTCTAATAAACACAACATAAAATCTGCTCACTGCTATATTATTCCTTAATAAATAAATAAATATTTACAAAATAACATAAATTAAGGCAATTATGCCTCAGGTTAGTTTAATAAATCTTCTCGGACAAATAGGAGAGATATGAGAGGGAGCGAGAAAGCTTAGCAACATGGAGTCATGTGCGTGTCTGTGTGTGTGCATGCGTACTGAATATACTAAAATCACTGAAAAGTGAACAAAAATAAAGCACACTTTTTTCAACAATAAACAGTGTTGTCACTTTGGTAATCTCTTAAAACTTTACTCAGTCTTGGTCTTTATTTATGTTTGTTCATTTGTGTGCCAAATTCCATGTATCAAAGCAGTTGATGTTGTAGAAGCTGTGCATGTGTGAATAAAAATAATTTAATAAATTCAATAAAAGTAGTGAGAAGCGTGTAGTGTAATGTAATGGAGTGTAAATCATAAATGTGCTCAAGTAAGAGTGAAAAGTATTATGCATTAAAACTACTCCTACAAGTACAATTTATTGGAAGAAGTTAATTTAGTTAAGTATATGTTCATTTCATTTCATTATCTCTAGCTGCTTTGTGTTACTACCCACCTCTGGTCAACCTTCATCCCTAACATCTAAAGTCCTTCCCATGCCATGCCCTGGTCTTCCCTTGCAGTCTCCTGTCCCAGTACTAACCAGGCCGTTAAGGTGTATTGGGTGGCACCGATCTCCATTTCCGTAGCCCTCAGCCTCTCACCTATAGACCGTTTGCACTTACGTCATGAATCTCCCATGATGCTCTCCAATTTTGTTGTGTCTGCCATCTTTGTGGTATAGCATCCATGGCAACCAATGAGAGTACATTGGTGAACTGTAATTTTTCGCAAATATATCATGAATTGAGTAATAGTGACAAGGTCAGATACAGGGAAAAGATAAAAGAATGCTCAGGGGTGGATCTGTACAACAATGTTGTAGAGTATGAAGACGATGTACAGATGTGGCCGAGTGTGAATTACACAGACATCATGGATTACCTGGTGTTAACCACTAGCTTCATCACTGGGAAGCAGATGAAAGCATACAAAAGTTTAGCGCAAGTTTACTGTACGGATCTAGTAGGTTCCTGATGTGGGCAAATGTTACCCAAAATGCAAATCAAAAAAACCCAAACTAATTATTGATGTCTTGTAAGGCAACATTTTACTGAGGTCAACTACCTACATTTTAATGGGGCTTTGTGCTCTGCATTTGTAATTGCAATATAAATCCAAGTAGCGCTTACATGTATATCACTTACAGTATGTCGCATCTTTATATTTAAATATTTTGTCTATGGTTCACATAAACGGTAGAAATATAAACTTAGCCTTTACAAAATGATCTCCACATACTCGTACTTGGTCTCTTTTATGTCCGATCTGTTCAAATTTGCAAGGCACTGTCTCTGTCGTCTATGGGTTAGATCTTCCATTTGGGGTCTTTCTCGCATTTTAACAGTGGGTAAACTAAACAATCTGACTCCAGCCTTAGCAGAATTGTTTGAGCAGCCGATAACTGCGCAAATTTGCAGCATTTTATATTAAGGTACTTGTTGCTATGCATGTATTATTCCACAAAGATGGTGGACACAACTAAATCAGAGAGGGTCATGTGACGTCATGTGCAAATGGTCTATACAGCTAGGGATACAGTCAGGGGATGGACCTCTGGTAATCGTGAGAGTTTGACTCCCAACTCGCAGCTGTATTGCAGTGTGCCTTGCCAGACAGCAGTAGGTACCACTTTTATGATGGTCTTTGGTATGACCTGACCATGAGTAGAACTCATGATCTCCCAATTGAGAGGTGGACATGCTAACCACTAGGCCAGCTCGCTGTAACCTTCATCCCTGACAACCACTAAATTAGCATCACAATTAACCAATGTAACAAAACACAATCTCTGCTTCTCCTTACTCTCTTACCTCTAAGCCATCCATCCATCCATTATCCATTTAAAAACATCCATTTAAAAACAATCATTTTGACCGCTTCAAAAGATAGGTATCTAACGCACTATATAACACATTTAGTTATAAAAGAGCACTCACCAGGCGAGGAAGCTGCAGTATTTGAGGTAGGGGATTGACATGAATCTTGTTTGATTGACTCTGTGATCATTTGGGAAGATTATTCAATAATTTTGCATTTCTTTCTGTGCTCTGTAAGCCTAGCATTTCGAGCATTTACCGCTTTAGTACCGCTTTGATTTTGCTATGACCCATATTTTGTGTTGGAGCCCAGTCTGGATCCGTAAAATTGTCAAGATCAGCTGGTTTCCCTAATGGAAAGAAAAAGCAAAATAAAAGCAGCAGCATCAAAAATTATATACAGCTCTTTGTAAAATTAAATAATCATAGAAGCCTTTGATTGTTGGATCACACACTCAATGATCACGACAAGTTTCTGCACGATCAGGCCATTAAACGATCCAATATTTCTTATATATTGTGATCTTTCATTAATAACTAGTTCGTAGCACTTACCATTGATAAATTGTTCACTGCAGACTCATATGGTTTTTGCTTTCTCATTGCTTAGATCAGCCTGGTTTATGTTGGACGGCCATTGACGTCTAATCTCCGTGGACAACTCTCTTGTTTTTTTCTCCTCGATTATTTATAATTGCTGGAATTCTAAAGAACTAATAAGTCCCCTTTTCTTGAATAGAGTTGTGCCCACATCCAATTACAGCACAAAGAGTCGGCATAGCAAAGAAACCAAAGGAATTCTTGAGCGTAACAACCTCTTGAGTACATTGTCTATAGTAAATGTGTGCCATGTGAGTTTGTGTATATCCTCCAACATGGCCAACTTCCAGTTCAAAACATCATGCATAATTAGCTACGATGTCATGTGCAAACGAAGAATACAGTATCCTTGACTTGCAAGTGACGTCAAAGCAAAATAGAAACCCAGATGTCGGCCATGTTGGTGGATATACAAATGTGGGGTCAAGCGACATTCCATGCAAAACATAGTCATGCGTGTGCAACTTTCTTTGTTTTTCCATTGCTTTAAGCATTCTTTTAGCTATGCCATATCTTTGTGCTGTATATGGTTGTGGTCACAACAGTACTTGTGACCATGGCACATTCCGATTTTTTAGAATTCCATCCGTGATTCGGAAAGAGGGCAAGGAAACTCTGAGGCTTAGGCTACATCCACACGACAACGGCAACGAGATTTTATTGAAAAAAAATCACGTCCACATGGGCAACGGATCAGTAAAATATCAGGTACATATGGCAACGCAACGCTTGCTGAAAACGATGCAATACACATGCCACACCTCTACGTGCGCTGTAAGACGGTCCCATCGGAGATACCAGAACAATAGAAGAAGTAGGACGCATGCGCATAAACCCCTTCTACCCGGCGTGAACACACAACAACAAGAAGAAGATGGCTGCGACTACGCGAGGAAATCGTGCCTTCTGTGTGTACAAATTAGTTTTATTAGTGTGCATAGTTTTATATAACTTAATTTTCTTATTGTGTGTGAACATTTTGAAAAGCATTTTTATATAATTTATATAACTTTTTATATTGTGTGTGAACATTTTGAAAAGCAGTCTTATCCAATAAAAAAAAAGAAATTCAAGAAATGGTTCAGTTACTTGTTTATTTAAAAGAAAAGCTGTATACAAAAGTGAATGCAATGCAGTGGTTCATACAAAACAGTGAGAGTGCTGCTTGTTCTAGTCATGTGGTTGTGACGTCATCATAAACAAATCCATTCTACTCATCCAGACGACTTCGCAATGGCGCCGTTGCTAGATTTTTCCACTCTGGAACCCATTCTCAAAAAATATCGTTTTGGGGCACCCAAAATGCCGGTGCCGTGTGGACGCCAGGCCGAAACGATAAACAATTTTATCAGATTCACCTGAATCCGTTGCCGTGTGGACAGGGCCTTAGTATGGAGAGGAGACGAGCACGGCTGAACAACATCAGCAGGGCTGATCTAACAGAGGCTAAAACCAAAACAGCTCGTGTTTGCAGTAAGCATTTTATCTCAGGTGAGATTCAAAAGCTCTCTCAATAATATCATGAAAGAATTTTATTCTGTGTTGCTAGAATTTTGCTATAAAATGAGCGCTGTCTTGTTGTGGTTCACTCGGTCGTTGTTATAATTTTAGCACGTGTATTACCATTTCACTTCTAGGAATGCCAGCAAAATTATACGATAGAAACAATCCAGACTGGGCACCCACTCAGAAAATGGGCTGTTTCGGCCAAGGTCGGACTTGATTCTTCGACAGCCGAACAACACCAAAGCGCTCAAAGGAATAGGAAGACAGCTGAATTTGCGGAAGCTGCGTGTGGTAGCTCACCCGTGGAGTTCCAAGCAGGGGCGCAGATAGGATTTTTGAACTGGGGGGGACTGAGCTGTCAGCAAATGATTCCATTTTGTGTATATATATGTGTGTGTGTGTGTGTGTGTGTGTGTGTGTGTGTGTGTGTGTATATATATATATATATATATATATATATATATATATATATATATATACACACACACTACCGTTCAAAAGTTTGGGGTCACTTTGAAATTTCCTTATTTTTGAAAGAAAAGCACTGTTCTTTTCAATGAAGATCACTTTAAACTAATCAGAAATCCACTCTATACATTGCTAATGTGGTAAATGACTATTCTAGCTGCAAATGTGTGGTTTTTGGTGCAATATCTCCATAGGTGTATAGAGGCCCATTTCCAGCAACTCTCACTCCAGTGTTCTAATGGTACAATGTGTTTGCTCATTGCCTCAGAAGGCTAATGGATGATTAGAAAACCCTTGTACAATCATGTTAGCACAGCTGAAAACAGTTGAGCTCTTTAGAGAAGCTATAAAACTGACCTTCCTTTGAGCAGATTGAGTTTCTGGAGCATCACATTTGTGGGGTCGATTAAATGCTCAAAATGGCCAGAAAAATGTCTTGACTATATTTGCTATTCATTTTACAACTTATGGTGGTAAATAAAAGTGTGACTTTTCATGGAAAACACAAAATTGTCTGGGTGACCCCAAACTTTTGAACGGTAGTGTGTATACATGTTATTTCACCTCCCTCACTGCCATCACCAGGAACTACCTGCAGGCCAGGACAATGATAACATTTTAACATAGCCTATGGAAATCCAAAGTTTACACATTATCATCACGCACAGAAATTGCAAAACTAGTTTTAAAACCGCTAAGTTCCAACTGTTAAACATAGCGATAGGCTGGGCTACGTGTGTGTGTGTAAAGTGTAAACCAGTGCATCCTGACTTTCTAACTATGCCTGTGTGTTGTGTGAGCGGCAGTCAGTCAACAACTCTTCGCAAAGTTTCCTTATGAAACAATATGCTCGCTGAAATTATGGCAGAGAATGCCAGATTAAACATTAAAACTGCCTTCTGAGCACTGTATCTACAGGCTACCACCGAAAGAAGGAGGCTACCAGAAAGGCATCTCTACTCCGTACGATTTTACTTTCACTACGACATTACTTTGAACAGACTATCAAAAAATTGCAAGGTGATATGATAAAGTAAGGCACAGTTTACTTACAGTCATTTTTTTTTTTTGAAAAAAAACCATGCAATCGTTTTCTGCCTTTTGGCATCCTTCATCATGCCGTGTTGGGGTCCTGAACTAGGAGGAGCTGTCCCCTATATGCCTGTCAAACTTGTTGTGGGTAACCATAGCAACCAAGCTCGAGCTCGCAACCTGTGCAGTCTGCGCAGTTGCAACTATGTATGTACTGCTGTGCACCTCAATAAACCGAATGGTAATTAGTCTTTTGATTTTTCCATGAGGTTTGCCTTATGCAAAGAAAGACAGCATAGATGTTTTTTCCTCCCTATAAGTGGGGGGACCGAACGAGGTGAATTTAAATCTGGGTGGGACGAATCCCCCCTGTCCCCCCTTCTATCTGCGCCCGTGGTTCCAAGACATCCAAGACACCACGGTTGAAGCTGAAAAATTAATACCAGGCCAGCTAATTTTGACTAAAACAAAGTAATATTATTTTGAAACTTCCATAAATTTAAGATTTCCAAACTCATCTGGGTACTCAATGGTCAGTAGAAGCATCTTATCCTCAGAAAAATCAGACTTTTTAAAATAATATGGGCCAAAACCACACATATCTATCTTGTCTTTGTATCGAATCTTCGCTCGACCATTCAAATCGTGGTAATACTGAGAAAATTCAGCATTGTTTCCTGACACGCTTTCAGCGGCTGCCATCCTAGTTGCTTTGTATGTCCACCATCATGGCAGACGCTCATGACGGAGCACGTTTTGATCACGTGGTTGCAAGTCATCTATATTAGCCATAGTGATTGGTATACAGTGTTTGTCAACTACCAAGCTGATAGGCAGATTATTAACCACAGTTAAGTGATTTAGTTTCAGCTGCCGGCTGCAAACAATAACTGAACAATACAAACGATTATCAAATTCAAGCCAGTCAAACTTGCACATTGTCTTTTTTATTATTATTTTTTAATAAAATTATTATTCCTTTAATCATTTTTAAGAACTTTTTTACACACATACTAAGCTAAATGTTAATAAAATTGTTTAATGTTAAGTTTAACTGTGGCTAACATTAATCTAAGTGTACCATTTGACCAAAAAAATAATAATAATAATAATTCATGATTACGAGACACTTCCTCAAAGATAGCCAGCATTATGAAAAAATGTTACTCAAAAAGATCGACCGCAAAATTACCAAGGACAACTTGCTACACCTTTATTTACAATATTTACAGAGATCATTGTGACAGGGTTTGCTTTGAAGTCTCAATATTTTGCATAGTTCCTCCCTGTCCATGGCGAGTCATTTTAATGATGCCATAACAACGCTTATCAACTTACCAAACAGTAAATTGTAACATGACACAGTTATGACTGAATACGACATGAATTCAAGTAGTGTGGCAGGGTGTAGCTGGTTAAGAGAATGCCCCTCGAGCTGCTGGATTCCCATAAACACAGCTTTGATGCCCAGAGGTCACTGATTGCTAATAAGAAGGCAATGGGACATGGCATTTGCTCTCTCCTCCCTCTTACTTTCTGCCCACTTTCTCTCTTCCCTCTCTCCCTCTCTAGCTCTGGCCATTGACCCTCAGAATTAGGATATTGTCTTTGAAATTGTAGCCTCTATGCTCTTACACGTTTCTCATTAGTTCGTTTGAACACAGGTAACATATGGCAGGTTGTGTTTAAGAGATTGCCTGGGCTGACCTTTTCCTAGCATGCTAATGAGGCCCCAGAGCAGCGGTAGGCCCTGGTGGCATTCACTTCTGGGAAACAGAGGGTAAGAGAAGCCCTATCAGGCTGGCTGATGTGAGCTTTTAAAAATTAACATCTTCGCTTCATATGCTTCTAATAATCACTAACCTCAACCAACCTGCCACCTATCAACCCCTTTTACACACATACTCTCTCTCTCTCTCTCTCTTATTGTAGCTCTCGCTCACTTTTCCTCTCTTTTCTCTTTTGACGTCCATCTGTACTTTCCACAGGAAATGAAGGTGCTCGAAATTACTTTGACCCCTGGGCGACAGTGGAGGGTGACCTGAGGCAGCGCGGGATGTCCAGGGTTGGAGCGGGAGATGAGCTAGAATTAAGTATGCCATTTTTGCTTGTAATGGGCTGCCTCAGTTCATTAAAGCAGGGTGAGCAAGTTCACTCTTGGCCAGCCGCTGCACTTAGTGGGATGGTCTATGTAAATACTTTTTAACCAAAGGCCAGTGAGATAGTCCAATGCCGTGGCCATCATTGCTGAAGGTCACATATCATTGGTTGCTTCCATTTTCAGTGCCTCACCATTTACTTTAACATACTTGAAATGACAGTGGGAATGGGAATCTCCTTGGTGCAGTGATAGATCTCCCCCCATTTGCCTATTAAAGATGTGCTCTTGGGATTGAGGTAATATGCATGTTATAATGAAATCTGCCTATTAACAGAAATGCCATTCCAACTGTATCTTTTTGGACACCATTTTTCTGTAATATCCTTGAATCCTACCAAACAGAATCACCTTTGACAGTCATGTTCCTTCGGTGGGTACAGTGTAATATAAAATTTTGCATATATTTCCTTGCCTTTAAAAGCCTTACAGAACGACCTACGTGTCTGTTATTATTAGCTTTGAGGTATAATGAATGAATGCAAATTAAGGTCAAGAATTAGTGTCACTTTGTTGGAAAATCGTTGCATGGTTTTCATTTTGACTTTGCAGCATGGGTGATGTTGATTGATATGTGTGTGGCATTAAAATGAAATTGTTATTCATTGATTCATGTTTTGCTTGTTTTTGTGTCACAGAATTCATGCATGAGGATGAACGGGGTCTGTATGAGAAGCTGTCTCAAATGCTGAATGAAGATGAAGCGTCAACTGTCATCGATTTGCCTGGTAAGAAACATACATTCAAATGGCTGAAATGGACACGCACAAACACACAGTTAGGTCTGGTAAAGAAGGACAGATGCTTGGCTTATGCCTCTAAAATGAAACAGAACTTCAATAAACTATTCAGTTAATCAAGTACCAGGCTTGTAGTACTCGAGTCCAGGACTCAGACTCAAGTCTGACTCGTGCCTTAATTTTAAGGACTCATGACTTGACTTGGAATTGAGCACTGATGACTCGGACTTGGACTCGGACTCGTGCATTAACTGCATTCTGACTCGTAAATTGGAGATGAGGACTCTGATTTTTTTCTTTATTTTTTGTAACATGCCTTAATAATTTCGCATAAGATATTTATATCTACATTCATTTTTACACTCATTTCATGCAAGAGAATGCAAATTGACCTGTTCACACATCATGTTCAGGAACAAACTAACGTTAATGGCGCTAAAATGCCTGGAGAGAAGCCCCTAGGATTGTCTGCTTTGCTTATACAGACTTCTCATGCGGTGGGAAAAAAATGCACTGCTATGTGTTCCATATGTAGAAGAACTATCAAGCAGACAACAAGGACAACCTCGACTTTCAATCATCATTTGGCAAGACTCCACCCAGAGACGTAAGTGACATGCTATGTTCATTGCTCTGTTGATAGTGGGTGGGGCTTGCTGACTGATGAACTACGGTAGCTAGTGTTAACCCTCTCTCATGTTATTTGCCCTGTTGATAGCGGGACTTGCTTGCTGAGCGATGAACTAGCTAGTGTTAACCCTCTCTCGTGTTATTTGCCCTGTTGATAGTGGGCGGGGCTTGCTGAGTGATGAACAAGCTTTTTTTCTGTAGCCTATGAACTAAAATGGGGCAGTCGAGCAGTAAAGTTAAGACCAATTTATGCTGACAACCCGGTCCTCGCAGATAGCGTCGCAGACAGTGTCTGTGTAGCCCCCCCACCTTCGCAGACGCTCTGCGCGCGCCTCCCAAAAATTGTGACCACCGCAGAAGCCTCGCAGACAGCGTCGCAGACAAAAGGGCTCTGATTGGTCCACTCTACATCTGCTGTACACGCACTTCCGCTTCCCTACTTTCCCGGTTTGTTTTGTTTTCACGACCGCTATTTTTAAAAACACGAGCAAAGATGGAGCAGCACGAAGAGCGGTTGATCGAGGAAGTGAGGAAGTACGTACATCTATACGACTCCAGTTCTAGTCATTATAAGTAACTGGAGGATAAACACTCCACTAACCACACCCACCAACTACTCCTAGCGATTTCGCGACTTCGCGCCCCCTTGCGTTGTGGCAGTGAATAACATCGCGCACGCCTATTACTCCCCGCTCAACGATAAATTACAACTGTCTGCGAAAAGCTGTCTGCGAAAGCCTTGTCGCAAGAGCATGCAGAGGCCTTTAGTCCAACACAGTAGCAGAGACGGTTTCACATAAAGGCAGCAACAGCCACTGTTAAATGGTGCGGTTGGAGTCTTGTTCTCAGACTTGACTCGAAATTTTCTTTAATGACTCAGACTTGAACACTGAGGACTCAAGACTGGACTCGGACTTGAGGTTTAGTGACTCGACTACAACACTGTCAAGTACTAATGCTAATGTGCAAATGAAGACTAAGACCACACATCACACACAAGTGCTAATCCACAGCTAATATTTATCCCAGGACAGCTATATTGCATGTGTACAGAGAATGTAGCTTTGTTGTGATTTATTCTTCAGAACAAATGCACTGTGCTTAATGGACCTGCACAGTTCTTCCTGTAAGCATGTCTGAATACAGTCAACATGTGCAGTCTGCCACCGAAAGAAACTCAGCACCGAGTGGCTTCTCCCGAGAGGGATTTCTCCAGGATTTCCTTCTCTTAAACACTGCACACTGGACGTCTATTAAGCAAATGATGTTTTGCATGTCTTGCTCATGAACATGCTTTGTATCAGAGTATGATAGTGAGGAAAAATCTGCAATGCTCTTGGGGTGCAAAACGAACAAAGAGAGAAGCTGGAAACACACCAGTGGGAGGCAGGATCATGAGAACACACCGAGACAATTGTCTCAGGCCTATTGTTAATGCTCCGAAGCCTCAATGGCTGGCTGGCTGGCTGGCTGGATGCTAGCAGAGGAAAGGAAACAGTGATCAGCCTCCTCCTCCTCCTCCTGTGGTGGAAGTGTGTTAATCCCAGTATCCTCTTTACTAGTGCTTCATTGTAGGATTTCATGAACATTCTGGGACAATAGCTCAGTGACTAATCTCACGGCTCCAGCAAAAATCCCAAACAATCAAATGCAGTGTTAGCCGAATAACGTTACATGCGTGAGTTCTGACGGGCCTAAACCCACTGCCGATCCTGCCAAAGGATTACAACCACTATGCACCACCTCAACCAAATATGCAAGACTGGCTTCCTACTAAAACAAAGAGAGAAATTTGTCTGGCACTTTTCCACAGGTTTGGGGATGGAGTCTCAAACTTATCCTGCTGTTAATGGAACAGGACTGTGGGCAGAGACAGGGAAGACTATGACACAGTGGCAAAGCCTACTGCAAGGCTGAAATGAGCAAAAGCCCATCTGAATTTCTCCCTTTTGAGGAATTCTTTTGTATGACTTTATGAGATTTGGTTGAGTGGCTACCTGGATAATTAATTATGAAATGTCGTATCTGGATATGTTCAAGTTATCTCATAAATCATAACTGACTAGTCACAACAGTGACTAACTTACGTATCACTGGTGTATTCATGTGCAAATTTACAGTACAGAATGAATGAAAAAATTTGCACATTACAGAATGAAGATATGGAATCCTATCAGGCAAACTGTATGATTTGATAGCCAGTTTTGGTCAGATTGATATTACAGGATATAGGCTATAGCAGTGGTACAGTGGTGCAGTGGTTAGCACTGTCGCCTCATAGCAAGGTTTCAGGTTCGAACCTCACAGCTGACTGGGGCCTTTCTGTGTGGAGTCTGCATGTTCTCTTGTGTCTACATGGGTTTCCTCCCACAGTTCAAAGGCATGCAGATTAGGTAAAATACCCAGCCACTGGGGTTGCACAAGCCGGTCCCAAGCCCAGATAGACTGGGGAGGGTTGCATCAGGAAGGGCATTCGGTGTAAAAACCTGTGCCAAATCAAATATGGGGGTCATGATGATCCGCTGTGGTGACCCCTAATGGGAGCAGCCAAAAGAAGAAGAAGCTATTATAGGATATTAGAAAAACACATTATTTGTGTAAGATAATACATACAGTACAGGACACTTTTTCGATGGAATAAAACCATGTATTCTATTCTATTATGTATTCTAGTGGGTTTCATTCATTTGGTTTGATAGCATACAATATTGCTAGCATATCGCTTATCCTATGTCTATTATGTCACGCTACACAATGGAGAATGAGTGTTGAATGTGGTTTACAATATTGCATGGTTGTCAAGACAACATGACGTCACACGTTGGAGACATACAACTTCCACACAAGCGAGTGACTGTGTCAATTTGCAAGCAAAAATGGCTGCCGGGTTTGCTTTGTTAAATACGGAAGCTTTTGAGAGAATTTTGAAAGAGAAAGACGTGTTAAACAACTGAAAGGAATGTGTATGTATAATAATAATAATAATAATAATAATAATAATAATAATAATAATGGCTTTTTTCATGGTATATCAGATACATTTCATTTAGCTAGCATGATAAACTCGTTTTCGACTCATTCAGTATCATGCTAGCTGAATGGAATATATCCGATATACCACGGAAAAAAGCCAGCCAATATTATTTAAATATTTGATGACATAAAAATATGCTATTCATTACTATGTGTACAACCCCGATTCCAAAAAAGTTGGGACAAAGTACAAATTGTAAATAAAAACGGAATGCAATGATGTGGAAGTTTCAAAATTCCATATTTTATTCAGAATAGAACATAGATGACATATCAAATGTTTAAACTGAGAAAATGTATCATTTAAAGAGAAAAATTAGGTGATTTTAAATTTCATGACAGCAACACATCTCAAAAAAGTTGGGACAAGGCCATGTTTACCACTGTGAGACATCCCCTTTTCTCTTTACAACAGTCTGTAAACGTCTGGGGACTGAGGAGACAAGTTGCTCAAGTTTAGGGATAGGAATGTTAACCCATTCTTGTCTAATGTAGGATTCTAGTTGCTCAACTGTCTTAGGTCTTTTTTGTCGTATCTTCCGTTTTATGATGCGCCAAATGTTTTCTATGGGTGAAAGATCTGGACTGCAGGCTGGCCAGTTCAGTACCCGGACCCTTCTTCTACGCAGCCATGATGCAATAATTGATGCAGTATGTGGTTTGGCATTGTCATGTTGGAAAATGCAAGGTCTTCTCAGAAAGCGACGTCATCTGGATGGGAGCATATGTTGCTCTAGAACCTGGATATACCTTTCAGCATTGATGGTGTCTTTCCAGATGTGTAAGCTGCCCATGCCACACGCACTAATGCAACCCCATACCATCAGAGATGCAGGCTTCTGAACTGAGCGCTGATAACAACTTGGGTCGTCCTTCTCCTCTTTAGTCCGAATGACACGGCGTCCCTGATTTCCATAAAGAACTTCAAATTTTGATTCGTCTGACCACAGAACAGTTTTCCACTTTGCCACAGTCCATTTTAAATGAGCCTTGGCCCAGAGAAGACGTCTGCGCTTCTGGATCATGTTTAGATACGGCTTCTTCTTTGAACTATAGAGTTTTAGCTGGCAACGGCAGATGGCACGGTGAATTGTGTTCACAGATAATGTTCTCTGGAAATATTCCTGAGCCCATTTTGTGATTTCCAGTACAGAAGCATGCCTGTATGTGATGCAGTGCTGTCTAAGGGCCCGAAGATCACGGGCACCCAGTATGGCTTTCTGGCCTTGACCCTTACGCACAGAGATTCTTCCAGATTCTCTGAATCTTTTGATGATATTATGCACTGTAGATGATGATATGTTCAAACTCTTTGCAATTTTACACTGTTGAACTCCTTTCTGATATTGCTCCACTATTTGTCGGTGCAGAATTAGGGGGATTGGTGATCCTCTTCCCATCTTTACTTCTGAGAGCCGCTGCCACTCCAAGATGCTCTTTTTATACCCAGTCATGTTAATGACCTATTGCCAATTGACCTGATGAGTTGCAATTTGGTCCTCCAGCTGTTCCTTTTTTGGACCTTTAACTTTTCCAGCCTCTTATTGCCCCTGTCCCAACTTTTTTGAGATGTGTTGCTGTCATGAAATTTCAAATGAGCCAATATTTGGCATGAAATTTCAAAATGTCTCACTTTCGACATTTGATATGTTGTCTATGTTCTACTGTGAATACAATATCAGTTTTTGAGATTTGTAAATTATTGCATTCCGTTTTTATTTACAATTTGTACTTTGTCCCAACTTTTTTGGAATCGGGATTGTATATAACATGGTTAATATTAAATTTACCTTGAAAATCTACAGTATTTACATTGAATACATCATACTAGCAAATGTATAACTTAGTCTTTCGTGTAAATTTTATAAGTATGATGTGAAACCATAAATCATTATACAGTTACTTACAGACTCAGCTGTATGTTTGTGTGCATTTTGTATTTTGCATAAATCAGTTTTATGATTGTTTCATTCTCTCACTTTCTCTTCTGCTGTCCCCCCCCCCCAGGCTCTTTTGTGGAAGAAAGACCAGTGGCTGTGGCTCCTAGAGTCCCGCAGGCTGCATGGAGAGATCAACTGAGGGAGAAGTTGGAGGAGAAGAGAGAAGAGGTTATCCCCCACTATGTGGAACGACTGAGAGAACATGTGCAGGATGACATGATCCCAGTGGGCAGGGCTTCACTGAAGCAGGTCAAACACACACGCACGCGCGCACACACACACACACTCCCAGAGAGAGAGAGAGAAAATACTTCCCTACAGGTGCTTATATTAGAGAGCTGTGTCACCTTCCTGTGTGCACTTTATACTGTAGTGTCTTCGAATTATTGTGTCTTTGGCCCATTGACTGTAAATCTTTGAAAATACTGCACTGCTTTGTATTAAAACAAACAAACAAACAAACAAAAACCTCAAGAGCTATTCTCTGGCAGCTACTTTTTATACCTAAAACAATCCAAAATTTTGCATTCATTATATATATATATATATATATATATATATATATATATATATATATATATATATATATATATAATATGCTTTCTTTATGGGCTGCTACCAAATAGTGTTTGAATGTTCAAAGATTTCACTATAAAAAAAGACATTTTGGCAAAGAAAAACATTTTGTAGATAAATTCAAGCAATATTTTCCCAATGTTCTGAAACAAATATAAAATTATTATGTATCTTTCTAGATATATTAACTCATTTCAAACTTGAAAGTATTTTCTACTGGCAGATAATTTTGCTATCTTCAAGCATATCTTCATCTTGTTGTGATCTTCAAGCTAGAACGAAGCAAAATTATCCACCAACAGAATAATATCGAATAATAATAAGCTTGAAATTAGTAAATACAGTATGTTTAGAAATATACATTAATTGTCTGACTATTTCTTCTTCTTCTTCATTATAGAATAATCTAAAATATTATGGAGTTTGTTATATAGTAAATATAAGGCACTGCTGTTTCACTGCTCGTACAGTGGCTGAGTGACAGCAACATGCTTTCATTAAACTGGGAGAAAAGATTTAGCTGCTCAAAAAACCTGAAACGGGAAGAAACTAGCTATGCGTTGTAGGATACATGATGTGCATTTTATATCAGAAGCGTGCTCGGCAACTCTGCAGGAATGTCACTGTTATGTATATTCAAGTAAAGACTTCATTAACAGTAACATGGAGGTAAGGGTTAACGATTATCCACAAACACAGATGAGTCAAGAACCATCTTTACAAGAAACAAAATATTCTTATATTGCCTTCTATTTACGATATAATGAACTCCATAATATTTTAGATTATTCTATAAATAATAATAATAATAATAATAATAATAATAATAATAATAATAATATGATTAAGTGTATTTCTAAACACATTTACTAATTTCAAGCTTATATTATTCTGTTGGTGGATAATTTTGCTATCTTCAAGCATATATTTCTCAAGCGATGCAAAATTATCCATCAGCAGAATAATATAAGCTTGAAATTAGTAAACATGTTTAGAAATATGCTTAATCGTCTGATTATTTCTTCTTCTTCTTCTTCTTATGATTATTATTAGTTATAGAATCATTTAAACTATTATGCCATTTGTTATATAGTAAATAGAAGGCAATATAAGAATATTTTGTGTTTTGCAAAGATGTTTTTTGACTCATCTATGTTTGCTGGATATTTGTTAACCCTTACCTCCATGTTACTGTTAATGAAGGCTTTATTTGAGTATAAATAACAGTGACATTCCTGCAGAATTGCCGAGCACGCTTCTGATATAAAATGCACGTTATGTATCATATAATGCATAGCTTCCTGTTTAAGGTTTTTTGAGCAGCTAAATCTTTTCTCCCAGTTTAATGAAAGCATGTTGCTGTCACTCAGCCACTGTACGAGCAGTGAAACAGGGTGCGTATTTGCTTAGTGAATGCCATCCTGTGAGGCTCATCAGATGAATTCTGCTGCATGGTTTGTGTCTGTAGGGCAGCGGCTCACCAAAATCAGCTGAAGATTATTACTGTGATGGATCCAAATCTCGTATGCTGTGTGGCAGAACCTCAGTGAACGCATGCTTTTCTTTGACAGGATGAATGCACGGCAGAGGAGAAGGAGTGGGCGAGAAAACAAAGAGTGATGGCTGTCTTAAGGGGGAATACGAAGGTATTGATGTGAGTTCAGGGAAAAAAATGGAGAGACAGTACTGTAGTTGCACGAAATGTAATGTGTAATGTAAAAAGTACAAAAAGCACAACGATTAGATAAATAAGAACTTATATATATATATATATATATATATATATATATATATATATATATATATATATTATATATATATATATATATATATATATATATATATAATATATATATATATATATATATATATATATATATATATATATATATATATATATATAGTGTGTGTGTCTTAGTATTTATGATATATTTTCCTTTTTAAAAAAGCCATTATGTTTTACACATATGCCATTGTTGCATGACTGTAAGATTTCTCTGTTTTTAATTACATTGTCCCGAAAGGAGTCGTATTCCATTAGAGACTTGGAACAAGAGGAAGCTGCTCTGCAGGATCGGCTTTACGCAGCTTTCCAGCGGTACACACATTTCTTTACATGCACATTTTCATCTGCTGTTACAAGAAATAATCATTAATCTATGTACGGAACAACATTTACATTTTGTTGACAGTTTTTGTGACGATGCGTAATATACTCCATTATATACTTCACAATGCATTGTCTCTTCTGGTGCATTGTGGGTAAGTTGCCAGAGGCTAGAAAAATCTGTTTGTGTCACTGGATGCAAAAAGAGCATCAATTTTGTTGCATGCACATCACTCTTTCCCTTTCTCTCTATCCCCCTCACACACACACAGCCCTGTGGGCATGAGTGTGTGTTTAAAGTTTTTAAGAATTGTTCAGCCCCATCTACACTGACATAATAAAATCAGGGGAATATGCGTTGCGTTGGGGCGGCTAAGCTGTGGGTGTTAGTTAGAAACTGAAGTTGGTAGCTAGCTGGAAACCAGAGTTTTTGTCCTTGACCTTATCCAAGCATCCTTGGCCCTGTAAGTTTCTCCTCATGTTATTGGTGGGCAGCAAACAGAAAGGAGAGACTCATCATAAAAAAGCCCAAAGCTACTTTGCCCAGATTCAACCACAAATTGCTAGAGATTCAGCACAAACAGATGCCAGAAACATTTTTTCCCCATTTTACACAGTTGTTTTGTTTTTGCACTATTTTTGTGTTTTGTTCTAAAATCTCTACATTGTGATTATTATCTAAATGCTGTTCCTGATGAAACACTATGAAACATTTTTTCGCAGACAGCGACAAAAGAAAAACACAAACACTTTCCTGTTCTAGTGATGTTTCTAGTGTGTTTGTTCAATTACATGCTTTACGGAGTCCCCCCCTCCAAGAGACGGGCACTGTGGTATTGCTGTTCTGAGGAATTAAGAGGTTAGGTGAGGAGATGGAACAAAGGAGGATTTTATTGCTTTGGCCCCAATAAGACGGAGAGGCCGAATGGTAGAAAGAAGGAAAAAAGAGGAATGGAAAGAGAGCGAAAAGCGTTCGAAAGCGTTAGGTCTATTGCAGGTTATTAGATTACATTTGGGGCAATGTGAGGGTGGCTGGTAACAGGATTACTGGATGTGTTGTTTTGTCTATAATGTTGAAGTGTGTGTGTGTGTGTGTGTGTGATCAGTTCAGAGAGACGTTTGCTGAATTCTCTGCGTGACCGTCAGGCTGAAGTCATTGCCCAGTATGGAGAAATCACTGAAATCACTGAACCACTGGGCATCGGATCTGACCTTCCTTGGCAGGTAAAACACACACAAGCATGCACACGCGTACACACACACACACACACACACACATATATATATTTTTTCATCGCATCTCATTATGTCTAGCCGCTTTATCCTTCTACAGGGTCGCAGGCAAGCTGGAGCCTATTCCAGCTGACTACGGGTGAAAGGCGGGGTACACCCTGGACAAGTCGCCAGGTCATCACAGGGCTGACACATAGACACAGACAACCATTCACACTCACATTCACACCTACGGTCAATTTAGAGTCACCAGTTAACCTAACCTGCATGTCTTTGGACTGTGGGGGAAACCGGAGCACCCGGAGGAAACCCACGTGGACACGGGGAGAACATGCAAACTCCATACAGAAAGGCCCTCGCCGGCCACGGGGCTCGAACCCAGACCTTCTTGCTGTGAGGCGACAGCACTAACCACTACACCACCGTGCCGCACATATATTTTTCATATAAAAATATAAAATCCCATGCATGTGCTTACATATGTTTCTGTGGATGTGTGTGTTAGATGTATGAGCTCTGATATTCACCCCTTTCACATATCCCACAATCCACTGCACGATTGGGAACTTCCGGTGGCCAGCCAGGCTGCTGATAATGGTACAAAAAACAATATTGGGCTATATAATCAGTTTCAATGTTCAAATATCAGATGTTCAAATATTTACCTCGCCCATGACGGAGTAAGCGGGGCAATGTATTGTAATCAGTGTGGTTTGTTTGTTTGTTTGTTTGTTTGTTTGTTTGTTTGTTTGTTTGTTGGTGTGTGTGTCTGTCTGTTAACAATATAGCGTCTAGACGGTTGCACCAATTGACTTCAAATTTTCAGGGTCCATAGATTACCTGATTAAATTTTGGGGGTAATCGGGTCAAGGTGAAGGTCAAGGTCACCTGAGAGGTCAACCTTTCGGTCAAAATAACATATTTTCCATTATAACTCAAAAAATGGTTGCCAATAGACAAAAGTTTACTCTTATGAGCCTATAGGAACTCCTATATGGCCTTTCATTTGGTTCTATGATCTTTGACCTTGAGTGACCCTGAAAGGTCAAACTCAAGGTCATGGATTTTCAGAGGGCTGTAAATTGAAAACAGTTGATGGTAGACAGATATTTACCATTATCAACTTATAGAAAGTGCCATATGGGCTTTCAGTTGGCACCATGACCTTTGACCTTGAATGACTTTGAAATGTCAAACTCAAGGTCATGGATTTTCATAGGACTATTGAGGTATTTCACCCACGTGACCAAGTCACGTGACACAGCCATTTTGGACGGCACGCTTAAGTCCTTCAGTGCAAGGCGGTATGAGATGGTGGAGACTTTTGCACATTTTAACAAGAAAGTAAGCTGTGATTCGTGTTAAATTGGATCTGTCTTTTATCACAAACACTGTACCCAGCCTTGGTATGGAGCCCTGTTTATTTATTTCTGTGTCCCGTTTCTTTCTAGCCTCTGTTATTGCGTTTTATGTCTGATGTCTGCTACATGCAACCCTAGACAAATTAACACTGCCTTGTTTCACTGCTCAGATGGGTTAACAAACACTGACCCATTTACTTTTTGCTATATATTTTATCAAAATTGCGTTAACTGACAAACTTACCTGAAATGAAATGATCACTGCAAAGTCTGGAGTACTCTGTTGGCTCCCAATCTTGTCTCTTCACAGCTGCAATCCATTTGGCCCTCTTGTCTGGGTCAGTAGGAAACCGGTAGTGATGTGTCGGTCGCGAACGATCCGGTTCAAAGAGCCGTCTCTTTGAAGTGAACGACGGGAGCCGGCTCTTCGGTGGGAGCCGAGTTGGGGAGCCGAATTAGCCGGCTCCTTATAGTAAGAAGAGCCAAAAGAGTCAGCTCCCGAAAAAGAGCCGAAATTCCCATCACTAGAAACCGGTAAAAGGAGCGTCCTGCACGCTGTCCCTGTCTGTTGTGGCAGCCCACAGCACAACAAGCAAACACCATGGTTATTTATAGAGTGCTTACTGACAAATTAATCTATTCTAGGTGTTTGTAACACGTTTTTTTTCAAGCTGGTTCTCCCTCTCTGTCTGCAGCGTTAGTATGTAGCTTGACGTTCAAAATGGCGGACACCGGGGCGTCACGTGACCCTGTGACATCAGGTGAAATACCTCAATAACCTGACAGCTGATGATTGAGAAATATTGGCATTATCAACGTATAGGTATAAAATAAGTGCTGCTGGACGAGATTTGTTTTGCCTAGCAACACTTGTATTATGTTCAAATATGTTCAAATATTGGCTGTTCAAATATTATTACAGGTTTACATGGTCTCACAGATTTTTTTTCAAGATTAATACTGCTCGAAATGATTGCACATTTACAATTCATCATCAGTGTAAATGTACACTGTTCATGTTGTTGGCCAGAGTTATCGTGCTGAGTAGCTGGAGCCTGTATTTCATGTAAACAATGCAGAGAGTGAAAGTGAAAGGGCTGTATGGGCGATAATATAAGGATGACTGATTAAAAGCTTCTGTGCTGACGAAAAATACCATGGAACCAGTAATTAGTCATTGAAAAGCAATCTAAGAACATCACATTTCAGCTTACATCTGATATTTGAACATCAAAACTGATGACAAATTTACAATGATGACAAATTGTAAATGTGCAATCATTTAGAGCAGTATAGAGGCTAGACTGCCTTTCAGATTTTTCAAGTGTAGGTCAGAAAAATAATTTTTCCTGACACCCAATTATTTTTGTTTGTGGATCGAAAGCTACTGAATTTGAATCACAGACTTCCAATTTAATTTTTTAAAATAGAACAATTAATGAATTTAAGGCCATGTGACCCTAAATTCTCCTCTATTTTTTCCTGCTTCACCATGACCCAATACAAGGTATTACATCATGCGTCACATGGTGGGCTTTCCCCATTCACACAAGGCATTGTGGGATACAAATTTGAAACAGGAGAGAAAAATGGAGGACGTGAGTGTGCAAATGAAATGTGAAAGACCAACTACAGTAATGGAAAGCAAGGAGAAAAGATGTTCTATTGCGAAGGAAAGGAAACTCAGGACCAAACTAATAAATATCGGTGGTCAGTGAGGATCTCGTTGTGATCAGCTGTTCGTTTAGCGACAAGATGATGTAACTGTTAGTACACGGTCAAGGTAAACCAGCGCATGCACACACACACACATACACACACACACACACACACACGGACTTCCTCTGTCTGTTTGACTGCGCAAAGCGAGCGATTTCATGCACATTATTTGCTCGGGAATCCCCTCAAATTAAATAGCTTTCCAGCCACAGAATGGCCTGATATTTTGTGAGATATTACAGAAATAAACATACATCACAATGATCAAATTTCAGAGGGAACTACATTTCATCAATTTTATGAAATCAAAAGGACGTCTAGCTTTAATCTTGAAAAAAATCTGTGAGACCGTGTAAACCTGTACTAATATTTGAAAATAATAATATTTGAACATCAAAACTGATTATATAGCCCAGTCTTGTTTTTTGTATCGTTATTAGCAGCCTGGGCCTGGACACTGGAAGTTCCCAACTGTGCAGTGGATTGTGGGATATGTGTAAAGGGTGAATATGAATGCTGAGAATGGATTCTTCAGTGGCTTTTGTTCTCATACAGTTTAAAAAAAGAACAGAACTGACATGTTAGCAGTGTTTTTGTTCCCCTGCATGAGTGTCTCTCTTCTTTCTGTTTACTTCTGTTTCTCTCAGTGGGAGGGGTGTATAATACTGTTGTACAAAGTATTGAAAAGTTTTTTGTTTTTTTTCCAAGTGCAGTGTTGCAAATTTCATTTCAGTAATTTCATCCTAACGACTATGTTGTCAAATATGTAATTGACCTTCCTTATTTCACAAAAGGGCCAGGTATTTAGCTGATGTTTAATTTAATCCATGTAATAACACAGGGTTTACAAAAAAAAGAGAGATTTGGTGTTTCTATTGGTTTTTCTATCCACAGAGAGATGTCCATCTCCCAGAATAGACATTAAGATGGAATGTTGCAGTCCACCTGTAATACACAATTCACAATTGCGATGATTTTGCACATATATGCAGGATTCGTCACAATAAATCCAATACCTCACATGCTGCACACACTGATTATGAAAGTATTAGTCAGTGTTGTGATATGTATCGGCATTATGACTGTGGGTACATATGTGTAGTATGTGACATTAGGTATATTTATTTATGTTTAATACCGCGAGTTGGCCTCGTGGTTAGCATGTCTGCCTCTTGATTGGGAGAACGCGAGTTCTACTCACGATCAGGTCATACCAAAGACCATCATAAAAATGGTACCTACTGCCATCTGGCAAGGCATGCTGCAATACAGATGCGAGTGGGGAGTCAAACTCTCGCGGTTACCAGAGGACTAGCCTCCCACTGTAACCCTAGCTATGTAATAGGCGAGAGGCCGAGGGCTACGGAAATGGAGATTGGCGCCGCCCTATGCGCCACATGGCATGGGAAGGACTTTGTTTTGCTTGTATTTATGTTTAATACCATGTATTTGTTCGCATGGATACTGTAGTATTCAATTCTTCCACTGGGGAAATACGAATCCATCCATCCATCCATCTGTCCATCCGTCCATCCAATATAGCTACATCAGTGGTTCTTAAAGTGGGATCCGGGGACTCTGAGAGATCTATTAAGCATAGCCAGGAGGTCTGTTATTTATACATGTAGTTAAAGTGGAAATCACACCCACCTTTCTCAAGGTTATTCAATTGATTATTGAGTTTTCATTGTAGCATATGTATGTGTCTGGTCACTTGATTTAAACAGGTTTAATCCAAACATGAAACTCAAAAACAAGTCAGCCTTGATAAATAATAAAGTTCATGAATTAAAAAGCTCTCTGGTTCCAGTAAATATCCAAAATATCATTTTACACATTTCAAGACTGAGTTAAATCTTCAGATTATGCTCATACATGTGTGCTGAAGGGGTCAGTGTAATTTATTATATACAGTGGTGCTTGAAAGTTTGAGAACCCTTTAGAAATTTTATATTTCTGCATAAATATGACCTAAACCAACAGATTTTTACACAAGTCCTAAAAGTAGATGAAGAGAACCCAATTAAACAAACGAGACAAACATATCATACTTGGTCATTTATTTATTGAGGAAAATGATCCAATATTACATATCAGTGAGTGGCAAAAGTATGTGAACCTCTAGGATTAGTAGTTAACTTGAAAGTGAAATTAGGTTTGGGTGTTTTCAATCAACGGGATGAATGTCGGGTGTGGCTCAGCACCCTGTTTTATTTAAAGAACAGAGATCTATCAAAATCTGATCTTCACAACACATATTTGTGGAAGTGTATCATGGCACAAACAAAGGGGGTTTCGAAGGACCTCAGAAAAAGAGTTGCTGATGCTCATCAGGCTGGAAAAGGTTACAAAACCATCTCCAGTTTGGATTCCACCAATCCACAGTCAGAGAAACTGTGTACAAATGGAGGAAATTCAAGACCCATTGTTACCCTCCCCAGGTGTGGTCAATTAACAAAGATCACTCCAAGAGCAAGGCGTGTAATAGTCATTGAGGTCACAAAGGAACCCAGGGTAACTTCTAAGCAACTCAAGGACTCCCTCACATTGGCTAATGTCAATGTTCATGAGTCCACCATCAGAAGAACACTGAACAACAATGGTGTGCATGGCAGGATTTCAAGGGGAAAGCCACTGCTCTCCAAAAAGAACATTCCTGCCCATCTGCAGTTTGTTAAAAATCACATGGACAAGCCAGAAGACTATTGGAAAAATGTTTTTGGACCAAAATAGAACTTTTTGGTTAAAATTAGAACTGTTTGCAGAAAGGAAAGCACTGCATTCCAGCATAAGAACCTTATCCTACCTGTGAAGCATAGTGGGTGGTAGTATTAGGGTTTGGGCCTATTTTGCTGCATCTGGGCCAGGATGGTTTGCCATCACTGATGGAACAACGAATTCTGAATTATTCCAGTGAATTCCAAAGGAACATGTCAGGGTATCTGTCTGTGAACTGAATCTTAAGAGAAAGTGGGTCATGAAGCAAGACATTGACCCTAAGCACACAAGTTGTTCTACAAAAGAATGCTTAAAGAAGAAATGTTTTGGGATGGCCAAGTCAAAGTCCTGACCTTAATCCAACAGAAATTTTGTGGAAGTGAGCAGTTTACACAAGGAAACCCACCAGTATCCCAGGGTTGAAGCTGTTCTGAGGGGAAGAATGGGCTAAAATTCCTCCAAGCTGATGTGCAGAACTAATCAATGATTACCACAAACATTTAGTTGCAGTTATTGCTGCACAAAAGGATCACGCCAGATACCAAATGCAAAGGTTCACATACTTTTGCCATTCACAGATTATGGAATACTGGATCATTTTCCTCAATAAATAAATGACCAAGTATAATATTTTTGTCTCATTTGTTTAATTTGTTTTAAAGTCTTTGTCTACTTTTAGGACTTGTATAAAAACACTTTGACGGTTTTTGGTCACTGCGATGATCTGGCGACTTGTCCAGGGTGTACCCTGCCTCTTGCCCATAGTCAGCTGGGATAGGATCCAGCTTGCCCACGATCCTGCACACAAGATAAGTAGTTATAGATAATGGATGGATGGATGGATGGATGGATGGCTGGATGGATGTTTTTGGTCATATTTATGTAGAAATACAGAGAATTTGAAAGTGTTCCCAACTTTCTGGGGCAAGGATCACTGGAGGAGTAGTACCTTTCTGGGTGGCCATTTAAAATCTAGGTGTCCCAGACCGGTCTCCCCATATCCAGCATTGTGCGAAGCACAAAATAGGCCAACGCAACATCATGGCCCACCATCTAGCCTCTCACACAGCGACAACCGTCCACTGTGCCTCCACGTTGGCACCCTTGGTTTTGCAGAACATGGTGGATCTAGGGGAATAAACCCTGAAAAAAATCAGGGTCAGTACCTACTTGGGTCAGCCCACTGGCCCTTCAACAATCAGCCTCTTTGAACAAGATGTGGTGATATGTGTTACTTTGTGTTTCCACTCCATAATCTACTCATCCAGGAACACAAGCATAGAACAGGGCAGCCTGCTTGTCCACTGCCTAGGGCTAGCAACTCCTTGCTGTGGAAACCTTTACCCGCTACAGACCCAAAACATCACAAACTTTCAAGCACCACTGTAGTTAAAAGGGTCCCTGGCTCTGGAAGGTCTGAGAAGCCCTGAGTTAGATAAGTGCATTCATACCGACTAACACAAATGAGTGATTAGATCAGTTCCCAGGAAGATGATGACTCTTCTATTCTATCCTGATAATGTCTTTGATACATACTGTGCGTGTGCCTTCAACAAACCGGCAGTAAACTTTGGCTAACCTTGACTCCGAGCTGCGTTTTTCTCTCCTCACATCGTCCATCCCCCTCCCCCCCACACACATTCTATTAGCAGTTCTGTATTGTTCTTAGTTTCATCACTATTTCCACATCCCTCTACACCGCAGATTTGTATAAAAATAAATAAATAAAAAAATCTGTCATCACTATAAACTAATTTATTCAACTATTAAAAATAGTTTCTAACAAATTCCTTGGTGGGTGTGTATTCTTTAGCAGGTGGTAGGCTTTTCAGGAAGGAATAGTGTGTTTAATAGTGCATTGCATCACCAAGAAATAGCGAGGAGACAAAAAATGCATTGCTGACCACAATATCACGAGTTAATCTGCTTAACCTGGTTGTTTTTATGAATGATTTGTCCAAACCTGGGCCTGTAATAACATATACAGTTACAGATGATGAGGAGGAGTTTATTTAGTAAAATAATGTACAGAATACAAGTATAGTGCACATTAAAACACCTGGATAGCACAATAAAGTGTAAACACTTATTTCCATTGTGGTCCGAGTACCTCAAGTGGCAAAAAAGGGGGTGTAAAAACAAAAATGTACAGGAGGTATACAAAATAAAATATGACATAAACTAGAAGGTAAACTAGGACATAATAAAAGGATTTTGTGATTGCTGATAAAATTGATCAAATAAAAAATTCTTGACATTGGATTTAAAACATTTATGGACTGCAACTGACTTGGTAGTTTGTTACAGACAGTAATCACGATATAGCTAAATGAAGAAGGGCCAAATGACTTTACAGAGGGAACATAAAGGGACATGAGACCTGAACGGGTATTATGGCGGGCATTCTGAACACTTATAGAAGATATGTGCGATATCTCAGAGCATTACCATATAACATGTTGTGGATGTGATTTAGTTTTAACTGTTTGACTCAGAGATGGACTGGCAACATGTTGACTTGTTTGAACTCAGTAAACCCTATAGGAGTCCTGGGGGAGGCGCTAAGTATAAAACGAATCATTTTATTTTGAGTAACCTGAAGACGATTCTTATAATTCTTGGTAAGGCCAGAGTACCAAGTGGAGCTGGCATAGTCAAAATGACATTGGATAAGAGCCGACATTAAAAGTTTTTTAATTTCCTTATCGAGGTTTCTGGCCTGCCTATATAGAAACTTGAGTTTGGCGTTGGCCTTACGAATAATATTGACAGCTATATGGTTACCACTAAGAGACTGGTCTAAATCCATGCCTAAGTATTTGACACAGGATTTATCTGTAATTTTTTTACCATTACATACAACCCCGATTCCAAAAAAGTTGGGACAAAGTACAAATTGTAAATAAAAACGGAATGCAATAATTTACAAATCTCAAAAACTATTATTGTATTCACAATAGAACATAGACAACATATCAAATGTCGAAAGTGAGACATTTTGAAATTTCATGCCAAATATTGGCTCATTTGAAATTTCATGACAGCAACACATCTCAAAAAGGTTGGGACAGGGGCAATAAGAGGCTGGAAAAGTTAAAGGTACAAAAAAGAAACAGCTGGAGGACCAAATTGCAACTCATTAGGTCAATTGGCAATAGGTCATTAACATGACTGGGTATAAAAAGAGCATCTTGGAGTGGCAGCGGCTCTCAGAAGTAAAGATGGGAAGGGGATCACCAATCCCCCTAATTCTGCGCCGACAAATAGTGGAGCAATATCAGAAAGGAGTTCGACAGTGTAAAATTGCAAAGAGTTTGAACATATCATCATCTACAGTGCATAATATCATCAAAAGATTCAGAGAATCTGGAAGAATCATACACACACACACACACACAAAGCTGGAAAACCATACTGGGTGCCCGTGATCTTCGGGCTCTTAGACGGCACTGCATCACATACAGGCATGCTTCTGTATTGGAAATCACAAAATGGGCTCAGGAATATTTTCAGAGAACATTATCTGTGAACACAATTCACCGTGCCATCCGCTGTTGCCAGCTAAAACTCTATAGTTCAAAGAAGAAGCCGTATCTAAAAATGATCCAGAAGCGCAGACGTCTTCTCTGGGCCAAGGCTCATTTAAAATGGACTGTGGCAAAGTGGAAAACTGTTCTGTGGTCAGACAAATCAAAATTTGAAGTTCTTTATGGAAATCAGGGACGCTGTGTCATTCAGACTAAAGAGGAGAAGGACGACCCAAGTTGTTATCAGCGCTCAGTTCAGAAGCCTGCATCTCTGATGGTATGGGGTTGCATTAGTGCATGTGGCATGGGCAGCTTACACATCTGGAAAGATACCATCAATGCTGAAAGGTATATCCAGGTTCTAGAGCAACATATACTCCCATCCAGACGACGTCTCTTTCAGGGAAGACCTTGCATTTTCCAACACAACAATGCCAAACCACATACTGCATCAATTACAGCATCATGGCTGTGTAGAAGAAGGGTCCGGGTACTGAACTGGCCAGCCTGCAGTCCAGATCTTTCACCTATAGAAAACATTTGGCGCATCATAAAATGGAAGATACGACAAAAAAGACCTAAGACAGTTGAGCAACTAGAATCCTACATTAGACAAGAATGGGTTAACAGTCCTGTCCCTAAACTTGAGCAACTTGTCTCCTCAGTCCCCAGACGTTTACAGACTGTTGTAAAGAGAAAAGGGGATGTCTCACAGTGGTAAACATGGCCTTGTCCCAACTTTTTTGAGATGTGTTGTTGTCATGAAATTTAAAATCACCTAATTTTTCTCTTTAAATGATACATTTTCTCAGTTTAAACATTTTATATGTCATCTATGTTCTTTTTTGAATAAAATATGGAATTTTGAAACTTCCACATCATTGCATTCCGGTTTTATTTACAATTTGTACTTTGTCCCAACTTTTTGGAATCGGGGTTGTATAACGTCCAGAGATTCGTTACTATTAAGTCTACATTTAGAGCCAAAAAGTATGGATTCTGTCTTGCCAAGATGCAGAGAAAACTTGTTTTCTACAAGCCACTCTTGGACTGACTGAAGAAGAAATGCAAAATATTCCAGTCAGGTTTATATTTGTCTTAAATACAGTATGATGAAAGTCCGACAATGAGAAGTGCTTTTTTAAATTTTATTTTATTTTTTAACTTTTTGCCATAGTACTGTTTTGGAATAATACATTGTAGTTATATTCTAGGTATCAGTAATAATGTTTTGGTATCCAAGTGAGTATTTAAATAGCATTAGATGACAGATAGAAAAATGATGGAAAGATCAAAATAAAATATCAGATTATAAGCAAAATAGTTTTTTTTCACACCTACAAGGTGAATTTAACTGGTGTGTGTGTGTGTGTGTGTGTGTGTGCGCGCGCGCATGTTTAAGATGCTGCTGTTCTGTCATGGTGGAAGCTTAGAGTTGTAATGATTTCTGTCTCAGCTATGAGAGAGAGAGAGAGAGAGAGATCCGGATTTGAGGAAGGCTGTAAATGGTGCGAGATTGTGGTATAATTCCTCACACTGGCATCTCTGCCCCCAAGTCACCATTCCATTATCTCCCAAATTGCTGTGTTTCAGAGAGATAAAGATTTTTTATGGCTTGCTGACTTGAAACAACCAGTGCAGCCTGAAAAGCAACGGCTAACCTGCCATGCATAGTAATTTCATTGGTAAACGACAAAATCTTTGTTTGTGTGACATTTCCAAAATTACTGAAGCAGATGAATCTCAAATATAAAATGTCACATTTGGCATGCAAAACTATGAAAATATATTTTTGTGCAAAATTCATGGAGGCATTTAATTTAGAATGTGTTTAATAACTAAGCTCTGCCTGCATCAGTAATCCTGCCTTCGGGTCCCAAAAAGATTGTCATATTTATTCACACCCCCCCTCCTGCCCTCCCCCCACATATGGAGCCAAAAATTCTAAGGGTACATGTTCATTGTTAATTAAGATTTACTAATTAAAATGAAAATAATTAACAAGAAAGCCTAATCTCAGAATATTAGTCTGTACTTAGAGAGAAAAGAAGTTTTTGTGTATATTTAAAGTGTGTTTTTGTTATCTGCCAGTGCATATGCCTGAAAAGAGGTTTCGACGAAAGATGTCCCATATGCCAAGATAGAGAGCAATGGGTGGAGTAAAGAGAGAAGGAGAATGCAGAGGATCCTGATGCTTTGATCTCGTCAGGAGGAGCTGGGTTATGGCACTTTAGGAAAACCCTGTCAACTTATAGATTCTAAACTGTCTCGCTTCACCATTTCACCCCCTGGAAATCTCCATCACTTCCCAAAATGTGTGTGCATGCAGATATGTGTGTGTGTATGTGTCCATTCTTTCCTCTTTTAACACAGCAAACAACACGGATCATCATCATACTTCATTTCTTTTGTACTTTTTCCTTTGTAGAATTGATAAAGCCTTTTCATGGAGAAGATGTGTCTCAGATTATAACACGCAGTTATTCCAACAAAACCTTCTAGAGAAATGATTCATTTCCTGCTTAATGGTTTACAAGGTCATTCTGCCTGGCTTCTACAGTACCTGAACTTTAACTCTTATATTGTGTCACGTTTACAGTTTGCTTTAAAAAGGAGCAACAAAAATGATTTCCAATATGAACGTTTATGCTTCACCTGGTTGTTACAAATATTTGAAATTGAAAATTGAAATGTCATACACATTATAGATATGCTTAGAGATGAATTTGACTCAAGAGTAAGAATGTAAATAAAGTGCTACATTACTAATAATTGACATAACACAATATACTTGGTATTTAGAAATATATAGTTTATATATTTCACACACATCACTAGCTTTTAAGCTTTTTAGGTTTCTATTTTTTTTTTAATTGAGTATTTATTGTGGACGTTAGGTTGATAGTATATATGTAAGTTTGCCTAACCACAAATGAAGTTCCCTCACAGGAAAATAAAGTTCTCTTGAATCTTGAATAGTTTAGAAATATATAGTATAGGGTGAACAGACGTCCCCGTTTTTGGTGGCCTGTCCCTGGCTGGAGCTGTCGCTGGAAATATCCCCATTTTTAACCATGACCGACAGGACCCCCCCATCAATCAATCAATCAATCAATCAATCAATCAATCAATCAATCAATCAATCAATCAATCAATCAATAAATGGGACCAAAACATCTACCAGATTTCAGCAGACGCCTCGTGTGTTGTTTTGTGGATCACTTTAAGACAGGCTCAGGCCAATAGCAGAGATGTTCGAGGACACCTCTGGTCATCGCCTTTTCAGTATTTCGATTAGTGGAGCTGAGGAACAACTTTATAGTGGAGCGCTAGAATCTTTGCCTCAACTAAAGTCATTCATTCAGCTTTGACAGATCGCTTCATTCGTTTCCTGGACAGGTGAACCATCGTCTTTTCTTGTAGGCCTAAGTGACGTTATTTGCCATCGATGTTATTTAGCTTTTACAGTGGTGCTTGAAAGTTTGTGAACCCTTTAGAATTTTCTATATTTCTGCATAAATATGACCTAAAACATCATCAGATTTTCACACAAGTCCTAAAAGTAGATAAAGAGAACCCAGTTAAACAATTGAGACAAAAATATAACATTTGGTCATTTATTTATTGAGGAAAATGATCCAATATTACATATCTGTGAGTGGCAAAAGTATGTGAACCTCAAGGATTAGCAGTTAATTTGAAGGTGAAATTAGACTCAGGTGTTTTCAGTCAATGGGATGACAGTCAGGTGTGAGTGGGCACCCTGTTTTATTAAAAGAACAGGGATCTATCAAAGTCTGATCTTCACAACACATGTTTGTGGAAATGTATCATGGCACGAACAATGGAGATTTCTGAGGACCTCAGAAAAAGCGTTGCTGATGCTCATCAGGCTGGAAAAGGTTACAAAACCATCTCTAAAGAGTTTGGACTCCACCAATCCACAGTCAGACAGATTGTGTACAAATGGAGGAAATTCAAGACCATTGTTACCCTCCCCAGGAGTGGTCGACCAACAAAGATCACTCCAACAGCAAGGCATGTAATAGTCGGCAAGGTCCCCAAGGACCCCAGGGTAACTTCTAAGCAACTGAAGGCTTCTCTCACATTGGCTAATGTTAATGTTCATGAGTCCACCATCAGAAGAACACTGAACAACAATGGTGTGCATGGCAGGGTTGCAAGGAGAAAGCCACTGCTCTCCAAAAAGAACATTGCTGCTCATCTGCAGTTTGCTAAAGATCACGTGGACAAGCCAGAAGGCTATTGGAAAAAATTTTTGGTTGGATGAGACCAAAATAGAACTTTTTGGTTTAAATGAGAAGCGTTATGTTTGGAGAAAGGAAAACAATGTATTTCAGCATAAGAACCTTATCCCATCTGTGAAACATGGTGGTGGTAGTATCATGGTTTGGGCCTGTTTTGCTGCATCTGGGCCAGGACGGCTTGCCATCATTGATGGAACAATGAATTCTGAATTATACCAGCGAATTCTAAAGGAAAATGTCAGGACATCTGTCCATGAACTGAATCTCAAGAGAAGGTGGGTCATGCAGCAAGACAACGACCCTAAGCACACAAGTCGTTCTACCAAAAACGGTTAAAGAAGAATAAAGTTAATGTTTTGGAATGGCCAAGTCAAAGTCCTGACCTTAATCCAATTGAAATGTTGTGGAAGGAACTGAAGCGAGCAGTTCATGTGAGGAAACCCACCAACATCCCAGAGTTGAAGCTGTTCTGTACGGAGGAATGGGCTAAAATTCCTCCAAGTCAGTGTGCAGGACTGATCAACAGTTACCGCAAACGTTTAGTTGCAGTTATTGCTGCACAAGGGGGTCACACCAGATACTGAAAGCAAAGGTTCACATACTTTTTCCACTCACAGATTTGTAATATTGGATAATTTTCCTCAATAAATAAATGACCAAGTATAATATTGTTGTCTCATTTGTTTAACTGGGTTCTCTTTATCTACTTTTAGGACTTGTGTGAAAATTTGATGATGTTTTAGGTCATATTCATGCAGAAATATAGAAAATTCTAAAGGGTTCACAAACTTTCAAGCACCACTGTAAATGTGCAAGCAACATTTTGCGATGTTGTATATGACATAACATTGCTTGACACACTGTACTGAGATATAGCGGTTGATGTAACAAACCATAGCCTACTGTGGCCAATGCTAACAGAAGAAAGCTCAGTGCAGCGCCAATCAGTCAGCTAAAGCTGTTGCTAGATGCAGCGTTGCTGTAACAGAAATCCAGCTGAGGTAAAATTGTAACAGTTCAATGGCATAAGCTAACTTACACACAAATTGGTGTGTTATTCCGCAGCGTAGCTGGCTATGTAAAGCTGTAGGTTTATGGTAATGTTACCAAAGAGTCAGTAATTTGTATAATTTGTTGTGGTGTGTAGTGGACTACACATTTTGATTAAGGCTACTCAATAATGTGAGGTCATTAATTCAGCTATGGCTACAATTTAGACTATGGGAGATTGGGAACCATTTGTATCCTCAATAATAATAATAATAATAATAATAATAATAATAATAATAAGTTACCAGACCTTGAAATTGCTTGGACTGAAGTAAACTGTTTATTTAAACTTTGTTGTGTGTTTTGCATATTTTTAAATACATTGTCTATTATTAGTAGCATATATGGTAATTAATTTAATATATTTACTTTCATGGGTCTAAAACATCTATTTCAGCTAGCTTACAATTTAAGAGTCTATAAATCTAAACTGTGTACCCATACCAGAGATTTTCACATTGTCTTTATTTAATGTGAACCTAAAGCAGTGCACTCAGTGAGGAAAATCCCACTTTTTATACAATGCATGGTCAAAATCCTTGGAAAAACAGAAATGTCCTCACTTTTTTATTACAAGGATGAAAACATTAGATGTTTGTTCACCACCGAACTGAAAATGTCCCCAGTTTTCATCTCAGAAATCTGGTCACCTTAATATAGTAGATAACTGCATTAACATCTGGTGTCAAGGGGACATCCAGTGCTTAGTAGTGATCAGAGGGTTCAAATAAAATGAACATGTATTCACTCCAGATGAGGTTTTCGTTATTTAGACATCAGTACTGTTTATAAGAGCACTGCAAATCTGAGATTTGCAGTCAGCAATTCTGAAATTCCACTGGAATCATAGCTCGTGCTTTGGAAAAATTTCCTGATAATATTTTTGAATTGATTGTCATTAATTCATATATTTTTATCAGCTACTAAATCAATAGTCACTTCTTTTCTCCTGGATAGCTCTAAATATTATTCACATGATAAAATTCCTCCAGATGATAAATTATGCTGTGTGTGTGTGTGTGTGTGTGTGTGTGTGTGTGTGTGTGTGTGTGTGTGTGCACAAAACCAAAGAAGGGATTCCAAGTCTGATTCCTGTCTGTGTGAAACACTAGTCATTCTCCTGAATCCAGACGAGACGTGTGCTCCAGGTCAGCACAGTCCTGGCTTTCGGACAGGAATCGCCCACCAGTCTGTGTATTTGTGTTTTCCCTCCCACATCTACTCCACAGAGGCCTACACCCCTCCCTCGAAGACACTTATATTTAACTGCCGCCCACCGAAAGTAATCCCTCACTATCAGTGTACCTCTTTTTCCCCTCTGTGCCTTGCAAATATTGCTTACTGACTGCATCCTCAGAATAGCAGCACTGTGATGTTGCTGGAAGTGGAGTGAATTTATTATTACTAAATAATCCGGTTGTATTAATCAAAACACTGTATTCTCAAGGGCCATGTGAAAAAGAATTAATGTAAGATGAGACGAAATCAGTCTCTCATGTGGTTGGTCGCAGGCCGCTACACTGGACTCTTTCTCACTTCTTCCACATCTGTAACACATGCTCTTTTCCTTTTCATCTTTCTCTATATCCGTCTTTCTTTTTCTGTGTTTCTGTAGGTGGAGTGGACACGAACCCCACAGCCAATGGAGGTGTGTGTGGTGTGTTTACGGGCGGTGAGGGAGAAGCTCAGTAGGGGGCTGTACAGTGTGTGTGTGTCTCTGCACAGTGGGTTGGGTGGCCCTGCGCTGTGCTGGTCTCGCCTGAAGGAGCAGCACTGGACAGGAGTCACAGAGCCTGTGGAACATCACGGCCGAATCTGCGACATAGAGCTGCTCATTAACCAGAACCTCCATATGGTGAGGGAACACAAGACTAGAGTCATTAACGCAATACAGACAGTTTATAAACACAGTATAAAAATGATCACAGGAACAAAAAGGTGCTCTAAAAGTCCAAATCCTTGTCAATGCACCATTTTAATTAATACAAATATTGACAGTTAGCACTTATTGATCATGAACACATCATTAATTCTGTGTTTCACTCTTTAAAGCTAGACTGCCTTTCAGATTTTTCAAGTTTAGCAGATCATAAAAAGAATTTTACCCGACATCCAATTATTTTTATTTAGTGGACTGAAAGCTACTGAATTTGAATCACAGACTTCCAATTTAATTTTTTTATTTTTTAAATAGAACAATTAATGAATTTAGGGCCACATGGCCCTAAATTCTCTGATATTTTTTCCTGCTTCACCATGACCCAATTCAAGATATTATGTCATGCGTCACGTGGTGGGCTTTCCCCATTCACGCAAGGCATTGTGGGATGCAAATTTGAAACAGGAGAGGAAAATGGAGGATGCGAATGAAACATGGAAGACCGCCGACAGTAACGGAAAGCGAGAAGAAAAGACATAATGTTGCGAAGGAAAAGAAACGCAGGACCAAACTAATAAATATCGGCGGTCAGAGAGCACCTTGGTGTGATCAGCTGTTCGTTTAGCGACAGAATGATGTAACTGTCAGTGCACGGTCAAAGGTAAACCTGTGCATGCGCACACGGACTTCCTCTGTCTGCTTGACTGCGCAAACTAAGCAATTTCATGCACATTATTTGCTCGGGAATCTCCTGAAATTAAATAAATTCCCAGCCACAGAATGACTTTTTTTAAAGATATTACAGAAATAAACATATACCACAATGACCAAATTTCAGAGAGAACTAAATTTCACTGATTTTATGAAATCAAAAGGCCGTCTAGCTTTAAAAAAAAAAAAAAACTTTCTTAGATTATGTATATACATTCAGTTCATTCATTGGTAACAAATTCTCACATTAAATTAATGTTGATTGTTGTCTATTTGAGTTTCAGTAAAAACTTTTCATGACATACTGTATTCGAGAGTAAGTTCAGTAAGAACTGTTGACAAATTTAGGACGCAGCAGTGAGAGAGAGAGAGAGATGATCTTTCAGGATATAGCTGTGATGAAAACCACAAAACACATTCCGTATGTGAAAATGACAGATGGGGTGATGGCAAGAAAGGAGAATTACAGCAGAAGAAATCTATAGAAGATTTTCTTCTATATTTACACTGATTGTTTTTACTTGTCAGTTAATCTGAAACCAAACTGAATTTTTTAAGGCCAGAGCATTTTATCATGCATGAAAGAGACCTTATTATACCTTAAAACAGACCTTCATCCATCCATTATCTGTAACCACTTATCCTGTACAGGGTTGCAGAGCCTATCCCATCTGACTATGGCTGAGAGGCAGAGTACACCCTGGACAAGTCACCAGGTCATCACAAGGCTGACACATAGAAACAAACAACCATTCACACTCACATTCACACCTACGGTCAATTAAGAGCCACCAGTTAAGCTAACCTGCATGTCTTTGGACTGTGGGAGAAACCGGAGCACCCGGAAGAAACCCACGCAGACACAGGGAGAACATGCAAACTCTGCACAGAAAGACCCCCATCAACCATTGGGCTCGAATCCAGAACCTTCTTGCTGTGAGGCAACAGTGCTAACCACTACACCACTGTGCTGCCCCTAAATCTGACCTTATATGGACTATTTTAAGACTATTATGAATGCAAATGGTTTCAAAATTCAATAAAAGAATAAGAAGAACAAAAGTTTGGACAAATAAAATGGTTTCTTTCTACACAGGAATTCTGGGACACAGCCTCGGACCAGTCCTGCTGCTCCTCTAGCAGCTTTTGATCACAGCTTTAGTTTGAAATACAGAAGCAAAAACATTCCCCTCAGTAATAAAGTATACAACCCCGATTCCAAAAAAGTTGGGACAAAGTACAAACTGTAAATAAAAATGGAATGCAATAATTTACAAATCTCAAAAACTGATATTGTATTCACAACAGAACATAGACAACATATCAAATGCCGAAAGTGAGACATTTTGAAATTTCATGCCAAATACTGGCTCATTTGAAATTTCATGACAGCAACACATCTCAAAAAAGTTGGGACAGGGGCAATAAGAGGCTGGAAAAGTTAAAGGTACAAAAAAGGAACAGCTGGAGGACCAAATTGCAACTCATTAGGTCAATTGGCAATAGGTCATTAACATGACTGGGTATAAAAAGAGCATCTTGGAGTGGCAGCAGCTCTCAGAAGTAAAGATGGGAAGAGGATCACCAATCCCCCTAATTCTGCGCCGACAAATAGTGGAGCAATATCAGAAAGGAGTTCGACAGTGTAAAATTGCAAAGAGTTTGAACATATCATCTACAGTGCATAATATCATCAAAAGATTCAGAGAATCTGGAAGAATCTCTGTGCGTAAGGGTCAAGGCTGGAAAACCATACTGGGTGCCCGTGATCTTCGGCCCTTAGACGGCACTGCATCACATACAGGTATGCTTCTGTATTGGAAATCACAAAATGGGCTCAGGAATATTTCCAGAGAACATTATCTGTGAACACAATTCACCGTGCCATCCATCGTTGCCAGCTAAAACTCTGTAGTTCAAAGAAGAAGCCGTATCTAAACATGATCCAGAAGCGCAGACGTCTTCTCTGGGCCAAGGCTCATTTAAAATGGACTGTGGCAAAGTGGAAAACTGTTCTGTGGTCAGACAAATCAAAATTTGAAGTTCTTTATGGAAATCAGGGACGCTGCGTCATTCGGACTAAAGAGGAGAAGGACGACCCAAGTTGTTATCAGCGCTCAGTTCAGAAGCCTGCATCTCTGATGGTATGGAGTTGTATTAGTGCGTGTAGCATGGGCAGCTTACACATCTGGAAAGACACCATCAATGCTGAAAGGTATATCTAGGTTCTAGAGCAACATATGCTCCCATCCAGACGACGTCTCTTTCAGGGAAGACCTTGCATTTTCCAACATGACAAGGCCAAACCACATACTGCATCAATTACAGCATCATGGCTGCGTAGAAGAAGGGTCCGGGTACTGAACTGGCCAGCCTGCAGTCCAGATCTTTCACCCATAGAAAACATTTGGCGCATCATAAAATGGAAGATACGACAAAAAAGACCTAAGACAGTTGAGCAACTAGAATCCTACATTAGACAAGAATGGGTTAACATTCCTATCCCTAAACTTGAGCAACTTGTCTCCTCAGTCCCCAGACGTTTACAGACTGTTGTAAAGAGAAAAGGGGATGTCTCACAGTGGTAAACATGGCCTTGTCCCAACTTTTTTGAGATGTGTTGTTGTCATGAAATTTAAAATCACCTAATTTTTCTCTTTAAATGATACATTTTCTCAGTTTAAACATTTGATATGTCATCTATGTTCTTTTCTGAATAAAATATGGAATTTTGAAACTTCCACATCATTGCATTCTATTTTTATTTACAATTTGTACTTTGTCCCAACTTTTTTGGAATCGGGATTGTAAATCCTGATAAGTCACGAAAAGTCTTTTAAAAACCTTTAGAAAAACAGCACATTTATGATCAGCAGTCCTGCTATTTTACAGTCACTTACAGGAAAAAAGACCTGTCTGTAATACATGATCTCTCTCTCTATCTCTCTCTCTCTCCCTCTGTTTGGTGAAGCTGATCAGATGTGCCTGTTTGACTGAAATGCCCATGCTGGCACTCCCTTTTTGAGAAATTAGCAGTAGGTGTCATTGCCTGTTTCTCATTTCTTGATTTTTTTTTTATCTGTGAATTTCTCATAAGTATTGGTAACACAATGTGAAAACACACTTCCATATGTGTGTGTTGGCATTCTCATTAAGGTCTTTACTAAATTTGGGATTTGACGATACAGACAAAATTACAATACAATACAATTTTATTAACTTCCTCCCCCGAGCGATTTTCAGAAATGAGTTTACAAAAATAAGTTAAACAATATATAATAATTGTAAAAGCATATGAATGTAAATATATGAATATTAAATAAGTATTAAATGTCATTGTTCCTTAAAAATTCCTTAACACTCCTCTTGAAAGCGTAGATGGTCTTGGAGTCTCTAACTGTGTTAGGTAGAGTTCCATGATTTGGGTCCATAGAATAAGAAAGAGCATTGGGTTGTGTTTGTGTGACACCATGGTATATTGATGTTGTCCTTTCCTCTTGTGTTGTAAATGTGTGTATCAGGTCTCTTGGCTAATTTCTGGCAAAGGTAATCAGGCACCATTTGACTGAAGCGTTTGTACATCATGGTAACATTACGAAGTCATAGAAGTTGCTCAACTGTTAACCACTTTAGTTCCTTTAATGTGGGTGAAATGTGATCAAACTTTCTTACCCCTGTTATAACTCATGCAGTGAAGTTTTGTATAAGTTGTAGCTTTTGGATGTTTCCTTTAGTAGTACCAGACCATATATTTGTCCTGGGTATGACTTTAAACTGCAACCAGTGGTGAGTCTCAGGTCCGGAGGACTTGAGTATTGGGGAAAGTGGATTTACCCCTTAATCACCATTGCTCCCAGGTCCGCTCTGACTTGGAGTGGTAGCACCTGCCTGGGTTCCAACTTTGGGTTAAATAGTACATCACCAATAAGGCACTGGCAGCTGGGTGCTTTTTGGTGCAATGTGGCAGATGAACCCAACAGGGTCAATAGCGCACCACCTGATGGCATGCGGAAGAGCCACTCAGATGGCAAATTGATGGCATCACTCAGCAAGTCAGTTGTCACTGCGGAGCAACTTCCATACCTGTCAGGTCTGTGGCACTTTTGTGTACCACTTGGCATCAGGTCTGGAGGTCCAGAGAGACAACACGATGGTAGCACGACGTTGATGGTCTTGCCTTACTGTCCTTCACTAACGAAGGTTCTTCATTAGGAAAGGACAATAAGTCTGGTGTGCTATGGTGTGGGCCTCATGGCCCATCTGAGTTTCTGCACATCCTAATGAAGTAGTCATCATCGGTAGCAAAGGACAACCAACGTCGATGACAAGACCATACAGTGTAACAGTAAAATAATTTGCTAAAAATCAGGGCATTTACAATGAGTTGGCACTTGAGAATAAGTGCCTAATTCTGTTCATTTGGTATAATCCAACCAGTAGTGATGATGTCAAAGAATCAATGTGATCATTGAATGACAGGCTAGGGTCCAAGGTGACCCCCAAGTCCTTGCATGACATGACAGGAACCAGGTCTTGACCCAGAAAGGGGACAGTAACAGTAGTATTTAATATCTCTTGAAAATTGAGCATGATGAGCAAATATTGGGCATGTTTGTTTTTCATTTGGTTTTACAGGCCTTTACTGTTCCTCCAGAAAGCTTATGGAGTCTTGTCTATGTCTCCAACTCCCAAACTCTTCAGCCTACAATTCCTATGATCCTCAGCCCTTCACATTAACATCAGTCACCAAACCAAACAAACACCTACCCCTGATCACCATCCATCCATCCATCCATCCATCCATCCATCCATCCATCCATCCATCCATCCATCCATTATCTGTAATCGCTTATCTTGTGCAGGGTCGCAGGCAAGCTGGAGCCTATCCCAGCTGACTATGGGCAAGAGGTAGGGTACACCCTGGACAAGTCACCAGATCATCGCAGGGTTGACACATAGAGACAAACAACCATTCATGCTCACATTCACACCTACAGGCAATTTAGAGCCATCAACTAGCCTAACCTGCATGTCTTTGGACTGTGGGGGAAACCGTAGCACTTGGAGGAAACCCACACAGACACGGGGAGACCATGCAAACTCCACACAGAAAGGTCCCGGTCAGCCACTGGGCTCGAACCCAGAACCTTTTTGCTGTGATGTAACAGTGCTAACCGCTACACCACCGTGCTACCTGTATCCCTGATCATGATCTCCAGATTACTGATTGGATTAATGTGTTCACAATCACCCCTACTATAAGTAACCCAAACAGACTGACAGACTGAGACCATTTCAAGCCTTTGCTTGCTAACCATTTGCCTTTGTGTTTTGACCTTTTCCTGATTATCATTCTCAACATTAGCTTGTCTAGTTTATTCCAGCTTGCTGATTGCCTGAACTTTCGCATGAATCTCATATTTAGTATTGCTTGGCCATTTTGTTTCTTTGCCAAAATGGCTATAACATGCGTAAACCTACACCTTCATCCATATCTCCACATCTCTCCATCACCATGGATCCTCCACTTACTGAAAAAAATAATATTTTTTTTAAAGACAGTAGTTCAATTTATTAGGTTGGAGCCCATGTTTTTGGTCCACATCCATCCTTTTACTTCATTCCCCTGATTTGAATAAAAAGGGATTATTTTATTGGTTTAAAAGCAGCTCCATCTAAAGCCGAAGCAAGTGCCTTGTTCCACCGTATTCTATTATTTCCTCTCCCTTTCTCTTCTGTTCCCTTTATTGTGCTTGATATTTATAGTATATGAAATCTGTTTGTTTCTCAATATGTAAAACGCAGGAGATTATTAAACAAATCCCAGGCTTGAGTCAGATAATCATCATCATTTCTCAGGTGTGATGGAGATGCAGTAAGGAGAAAGAGCATGATGGATGGGATTAAACTAGTCTCCTCCATTTCCATTCCAAATAATAGTAGGTTAAAATATTCCCTGGCATGATTGATCAAGTGCTCAGCTGGTGTCTGTCATTCCGTTTTTTTAATATTGGGATACAGGTCTGTCTCTCCCGTTTGCAGTAAATAGGAATCCGTGTTTGTTAAGCGCACGAAGCCCAGCATGGCTGTCAACTAATGTGTATTTTACACAACGTACAATAAATCATGGCTAAATCCCTTTGAATTTCCTTTTCAGCATGTATTCTGGCATGTGTAGGCATTTACTACACATGGCCTGAGAATATTATGATTCTGTGGAATAAATTCTTGTGATCTCCATACCTTGGCTTCTCTCCCTCGCACCGAAAGCAGGACTAAAATAAAACTATGTAGTCGCTTTAACCTCCTATTTCCAATGCTAAATGTCGCCACAATTACAGGAAGATATGGTTTGATATGCTGTTGTCACATTTTGGAAACAGTAATGGGTAACATTAAGATTCTTATAGTTTTTATTTGGTGAGTGATTTATAGTAAATTGTAAAAGGTTTTTTTTTTTTTCCCTTTTTCCCCATCTTGTGCCATTTCAGTTTGTGTCCAAGCCCCTGTCACAATTTGTGTCAGTATTTTTCCTTAGTAACATCAAGCCGACCAGGTTGGTGCCATGTACAAGTTTTTGGGCAAAATATTTCATTTCATGCCAAAAATTCACTTGCAAAACTGAAATGTTTGTAGACTACATTGGGATATTTTAAGGTAGAATAGCTCTGTGAGAACCGTTGAGGTTTGCTCTATGTCTCTTGATACAAATTGCAGCTTTGGTCTCTCTGTCTCAGGTCTTGCCTGCATCATGTGACCTCTTGCCCTCCACTGTGCTGATGTTCAGACTTCTGAGCATGCCCAGTAAGCAATGTGCTGTGAGCGCAGTGGTGGCCTGGGGGGTATTCCCCGTGTGTGACTGCTCTCTAACCCTTATCCAAGGTAGATTTCGCACTCCACTGCTTCGGGGTTGTCCCAACTCAGCGATAGACCAGTTCAGTAAAATAGAGCAGCTGCTCTCTGCTGACTTGGACAACTGGCTCTGCAACCTTTACTTCCAGGTACTAATTCTGAATAGCAATGTACAGAAGTAAGACCTGGGCAATTAGTCATTATTGGAATAATGAGATACAAGGGTATTGTTTTCCATCATATGGGAATATGCTTATAGCCAGTTAAATCAATCTATTAAATAATTTTAGGATTTATTAACACTCTTTTGTCAACAAAGTTGAGTTAGTTGTATATTTAAATAATACTGGCTGGCTTTGAGTGGTCTATCAGATATATCCATTCAGCTTGCATGATATTGGATAAGTCAAAGGCAAGTTCAATATCATGCTAGTGGAATGGAATATATCTGATAGACCATGAAAAAAAGCCAGCCAATGTTATTATTATTATTATTATTATTATTATTATTATTATACATACACACTTTCTTCATATTAGCATTCTCGAAGGCCAATGCGAGCTTACCTGCGACTTGGTGCTGTTAGCACGGCAGTCCAGTTACCTTCTAGCTGATGTAATGTTAGCGAAGGCCAATGTTAGCACAGGCCACTGCTAGTGCAGTCAAGCCAATTATTATTATTATTATTATTATTATTATTATTATTATTATTTTCTCTGTGTAATTTACTTAGTTACTTTTAAAATCAACATTGACAGCTACACACAATGGCGTGACCTGGCAGCCAAAATTCTCTCAAAATCTTCCACTTTTGATGAAGCAAATCTGACGGCCATGTTTGCATACAAACTGTCACAATCACTCGCTAGTGCAGAAGTTTTACATCTCCAACGTGTCTCTTTTCCAGTTTTTTTTATATCCGTTGGTATGTTTTTCTCTTGCAAATATGCGTGAAGAATATATAATGAAGTTTTGGTAGGCTTTTGGGTGTTCAGCACATCTTTAGTTTCAGTTTTCAGTTTATTTATTTAGTGCTTAAATCTAGCACTGGATTAGCCTCGTCTTCTCTCTTTCCCGCTGACAAAGAAATGATTGTGCATATGTCATTGGATCTTCACATGAGCTCCGACATGCGACGCTGTGTTGTCTTGACAACGTTCAATATTGTAACAATATTGCACACTCATTCTCCATTAGGGAGAGTGGCGTAATACATGGAGCATAAGCGATATGATAACAATATTGCATGCTATCAATAAACCCACTAGAAGGGAATAGGATACATGTTTTTATTCTATGGAAAAAGTGGCCTGTATGTATAATAATATACATTATTCAATAACATTATATATCAATACCAATCAAAAGTGTGGACACGTTTACTCATGAGTGAGTGTGTCTAAACTTTTGACTTGTCCTGTATGTCTACATGAGTCTTTTATCTAGTGCCTGCTTAGGTGATTCATATCATGTTTAACGCTCCGAATGGTTTAGCTGCAGCATATCTTGCAAATCTCTGTAAATAGTATAATCTATCGTGTTAAGAAAAAACATTAGGAACACAAACTCTGAATTTTTTTTTTAATCCAGATCAAATGTACCATGTTATCATTTGTATCCTTTCTTATATGTTCATAGTTAACACATAATAATAGTGAATGTAGATTTTTATGAATATGTTTTATTATAAATATTTTGACTTTTTTAACTGGTTTATATGTAAAGCACTTTGAGAGACTGAACTCAAATGAAAAGTATGATATAAATGAAGATTATTATTATTATTATTATTATTATCTACATACTGTACATACTGTATGTGTGCATCGAACATTTCACCCACTTCTAATGTAAAATAGGATGGATATTATTAAATGTCCTGAAAATATTTCATTTTAATATCTGTGTGCGTTTACGATGGCCAGGTATAGCTAGTAAGTGCTTGTGGTGTGATGAATGGAGAGCTGGAATTTGACGGTGTCTTGTGTGTGTGAAAAGGAACTAGAAAATTAGAGCCAGTTGTACACTTTTGTACAACACCACACCTTTGCTAAATCTATCCGGACACAATTGAGGAAACATAGTGATCCGATTACACGACATCTTAATTTAATTATGAGATGGCGCAATGGCTTTTCTCACAGAAGGCTTGAATCTGCCTCTCCTGTATCTACACATTACTACTAAGTTATAGATTAATACTGTATCACTAATGCACTATTAAAGGTTAATGAAAGTGAGGTTACTGTGACAGATTAGGTAGTAGAACAGCCAAGAATATAATGATGGTTGAAGTAAACAGCCAACATGGTATAGATAATGTTGCAGAGTGTATGTTGTTCATTCTGTTCTCAAGAGGTTTTTGACTGAGAGTGATAGGAGTGTACAATGTGTTTGTGCAGGTGAAGAAACTCCAGCAAAAAGATCAAGGAGTTCCAGAGTGCAATGCCAGTGAAGTGACCAATGAAAAGCCTCCTCCTGATATATCTATGTCTACCTGCTCATCTACCCCACTAGCAGGTAAAACCCATACTCTCTGCATAGGAAGAAGTGTCAGCGAATGCCTACACACACACACACACACACACACACACACACACACACACACACACACACACACACACACACACAGTGGCAGAGTGACAGGTGCCGGGCTGGATGTAATGTTGTGTCATGCAGAGAAAGTAATGATGTTCCTTTATTAGGCATATCAGACACTCGCTGGTCGTGCTGTGAAAATTGTCCATGCAGACGCTCATCTAAGTTTCCAAATCTGTCATTGCTTAACTCTTGAATAATTTCTCTCATGAATACTACCATTAAAAAGCTTATAATTTTTGCCTTCCAAATAAATTGATCTCATTAAGATCTGTTCAGTCCTTTGGGAGTAACGGGAGGTTGAAGTTGGTACAACAGAGTAAAAACTCTGCTCACATGATGTCAGTAAACTGCCGGTGCTTTTTGAGTCATGGGAACGTGCTCAGGTTCTCTCTCTTTTCTGATCGGTTTCCGACTGGATTACTCATGAATATCAATCAGATAACTTTTATAGGGATGTTCTCTCACTCTCACTGTTTCTGATGAAGTATTCAGCAAAATTTTCCATCAGCTACTTTTGATGTTATGATTCACGGGAGACTTTGAAGTAAGTTTTCATAGCTTTACCTACTTATTTTTTTCAAATCAAACTGATTCATGTAAATAAATACCTATTTTAGAATATAACTGGAGTTGTTTTGATGAAAAATATTGAGATCTTAGTGGTTGGAATGAGATTTTTAAAAAACCGGAAGTCAATTTCAGCTCAGTTAATTAGTATTGTTTATTGGAAGTGGCTCACACAATTTTTTTTTTTTTTTGAGATTCACCTTGAAAGCGAATCTCAAAAAAGTGTTTATATGAAAGAATATAAATAATCATTTCTTTCATATAAACACTAGTCGGCCTGACTTAGAAATACAAAGCCGTACAGAGGACAAATAGTATATTCGAAATAATCTTTTATTACTTTATTTTGATAGAGAATTTTAGATGTGAATGACATTCAGTGCTTGTTTATGCCTATTTTATCATTAACATTGATTTCTCCTTCTTTGTGATGTATAAATGAGAGTTAAGATCAGCTTTATATTGCACAAATTTGGTGAAACTTTGAAGAAGAGAGTGTGCCGATTTAACGGTTTTACGTAATTAGCATAATTAATACTAATTACATCCTAATTTACATAATTGGTTTTTACTCATTTTTCAACTTTGTATTCAGTATACAAGCATGTATGTGCCTGCCAATTTCCCTCTTGAAAAATAGAAAAGTTATTAAGAAAAAACATTTGATCTCATTCGTTAATGAGGCCCATTTTGGACCATGTCATCCGAATACAGAATATAATATTGCAGCAGTTTTCTAAACATTAAGCCGTTTTTTCAATCTTTGATTTGTAATATCTCAAGAACGGATAAACATCTTTTCATTCTGTAAAAGGTATGTTGTTCTGAATTCAATTCTGAATTCAGTGAGAGCAGTTTCAAGCAATTTGGATTGAATTTGAATTTTCACCTGCTGAGAAAATGCTACATAAAGAAGGCCTTAATAAGAACTTGTGCGTTCCCATCTGGCACTGATGCCATGTTGATATTTTGTGTGTATGAAGGTTGATGCAGGTTATTTGCGAAACAGACGATATATATATATATATATATGCATCGCGATATGTTGCAGGTGTTCTGAAAAGCCTAAGCTGCACACAGATATTAGCAAACATAGCTGCATATACCACCCTGGAACAGTTGAAGAAAATCAGGAAGTCTGATTCATATCTGACATTCACATTCAAATTCACTTTCATATCTCAGCGCTGTGTTGATATTGTTTCCCAGGATTACAGAATCAATTCTTTTGCCCTGTTCAGCAAGAGTAATATTTAGTAAATAAAATGCTTTGGTTAGAGCACTGTATTGATTGCATTTAAGATGTTTTTTGTGGCTTTATGTTCTACAACCAAAAAATTGAAAGGTTTTGAACTAGCAATTACATTGACTAGATAAGTTGTGTCAATTCAGTTGGTGCGGAAGCTTTGTAAGAAAGAGGACAGGAAATAATGGATGGGATATAGATTATGATAAAGCAGCACAATTAGCACACCCACCTCCTCCCACACTCATGCAAAAACTGCATTAAAAAAATGCACAAAAACCCTCACCACCTCTCTGAGGTCACATCATCAGACAAATCAAACAGGCTTGTCTGGTATTGATCTAACAGGAAGGAAGGTTGCCCAGCTAATAATACTTTTTTTTTCCTTGGCACCACTCATCTTTATTTAACAGATTGGAGTATGAAAAAAAGTTTCAGGGGTGTTTCGCTTTAAACATCGCACAGACTTTTTAATTACAAATGAGTTGTGACAGGTCTGCTGGGTAGCAACCTGTCCCATTTTAAGTGTGATGCCGGCTGACAGCTCAGCGCTGATCTCCGAGTGCTGAAACATGTGGAAGAAATTGGTCTTTTACATTTCACAGCTTGTCACTTCCTCTTCGCCACGAACTTTGACCTCCCACCCTGCTCCTTACACCCCCATGGTAGGGGGAGAGTGTCGAACCCCCCCTCCCTCTTCCCTACACCAAGGCTTTAGTCTTCAGAGATTTATGTTCTGCATTATGCCACACAGGCCAAAGAAAGAAAGAAAGGAAATAAGAAAGAAAGAAGGAATACAGAACAGAGGACAGAGGAGGAAACTGAGTGGAAAAGGGGGTCCAGGTGCTATAGGAATGAGGAAGGGTGTGCAGGTAAAGTGAACTCTGGGTTCACTTGAATGGTGGATCAAAGGATGGCTCTCATGGGGCATCAGAGTGTTGCTTGGATAAACGGAGCTGACATTAGTGGATAATTTGCATATGGATCGGTTCAGGTTGCGTTGCCTTTGGATGGAAATGGAGAAAATCTTATCAAGCCCGGGAGCATAGTGTGAACCAACAACCAAACTACTCCCCAAAGACAATCCTACTCACAACAGAAGTCCATCAGCTTTTACTCAGGTTTTACTCTGTTTGAACTTTCAGGATTCTTTACAGTTTGGATTATAAATATGAATCGATTCCCAAAGTACTATCAGGAGACAATAAAATGTCCTGTGATCCCTTAATTCAGTCTTTAACCATTTTAGTCACCATTTTAACTCCATAAAATGAATTTTTGGTTAAAATACATGTGTACATGGGCACGTAGAGGAACAGAGACTAAAGTAAAATTCATATTGCTTAGTTAAAAAAAAACAGATTATTGGGTATTTCTGGAAGGTATGCACTGGCTACAAGCACTATGGGTTAACTGGCCTCTAGTGTTGTAGTTAGTGTAGTTAGTCCTGGGTATGACTTTAAACTGCAACCGGTGGTGAGTCTCATGTCTGGGAGGACTTGAGTATTAGTGAAAGTGGAGTTACCCCTTAATCACCATTGCTCCCAGGTCCGCTCTGACCTGGAGTCGTAGCACCTGCCTGGGTTCCAGCTATGGGTTAAATAGTACATCACCAATAAGGCGCTGGCAGAAGGGCACTTTTCAGTGCAATGTGGCAGATGAACCCAACAGGGTCAATGGCGCACCACCAGATGGCATGCAGATGAGCCACTCAAATGGCCAATGGATCGTATCACTCGGCAAGTCAGTTGTCACTGCAGGGCAACTTCCATACCCATCAGATCTGTGGCACTTTTGTGCACCACTTGACATCAGGTCTGGAGGTCCAGAGAGACAACACGATGGGGGCACGACATTGTCTTACCTTACCATGCAAGGTGCTTCGTTAGGAAAGGAGAATAGTATGCATGAGCTCACGAGGCCAGACATTACATGGCGGCTCGGCTGGGCCATTTGTGCCACCGCTGCGGGCGACTCTGTCGCTCTGGTGTGGGCCTCGCGGCCCATCTGTGTTTCTGTGCATCCTAATGAAGCAGTCATCATTGCTAGTGATGGACAGCTGACGACGAGTGTTGCAGTATTTGAGTCTGCTCTCAAGACCACTTTTTGAAGGTCTTGGTCTCTTTTTGGAATCAACTGCATTTTTACTCAGGCTTGTCTCAGTCTCAGACATAGAGGACTTGGAATTGTATTTCAAGACTGGTCAAGACCACAACTGCAGGGATTTCACTAAATTACCTGTGTATTATCTGATTGATTTGTTAACATTGCTACTGTGATTGGATGTACAGCTTCCTGATTCAAATGCAACCAATAATGTGACTCATTGCTAATTTGAAAAATTTCTTCCCATGAATGGCCATGACCCATCCCCCACCCGTCTTCCCATGAATGGCCATCCCCCATCCCCCACCCTTTCGCACACACTTGTCTGGTTCTGGTCTTGACTCGGTCTTACCCTGACTTCATCCTGGTCTTGACTTGATTTCCACCCGTCAGAGTCTTGGATTGTCTTGGTCTCAATACACTTTGGTCTTGGTCTTGACTTGATGTCCACTCATCAGAGTCTTGGATTGTCTTGGTCTCGCTACCCTTTGGTCTTGGTCTTGACTTGACCTCCACTTGTCAGAGTCTTGGATTGTCTTGGTCTTGATACACTTTGGTCTTGGTCATGACTTGATCTCCACCCGTCAGAATCTTGGATTGTCTTGGTCTCAATACACTTTTGGTCTTGGTCATGACTTGATCTCTACCCCTCAGAGTCTTGGATTGTCTTGGTCTCTATACACTTTGGTCTTGGTCATGACTTGGTCTCGGTTGACTACAACACTACTGGCCTCTGACATGAACAGAATGATTTAGTTACACTGAGCTTGAATCCAAATGAGTATTCAAATGGTTCTGCCTGCTCTCAGTATTTATTTTTTCAATCTGCATGAAGTGAGCTGCTGAAACTTTTTTTTTTTCTCTCTCTCTCTCTCTCAAGTAGATAAATTAGGATAGACTTATGGGACCTTCATCAAGATGTCAGTTTTTAAGAGTTTTGCTATTTCTGCTGATGAGCTTGCCTGGTCATAGCATCAGATCACATTGAGGGATCACCCTTTAGCAACTAGAGAAGACTCATCTCTTCCGGTTCGATCTACAGCTATCGATGTAAATGAATATACACATGTATACAAGAACACAGACAGGGAAGGACAAAGAAATGCTAAAAAATGAACTCAGAAGTGACTTGATTCTACGTTACCTTGATATCTTTGTGATTTAGGTTTCTGGTGATTTGTAAGCCAACATCTCGAAACAAATCTCAAACAGCTCTGTCTCACATTGTGTTTCACAATAAAGTGCATAGCTGAAGTTGCAGAATATGATATGATGTTCAATATAAACAAACTAATGCAAGAATCAAACATTAATATGTAATTTTTTTTTTTACTAAAATGCTACAACTGATTAAAACCAACTACAGACTTGAACATGTTATGATGATACTAACAGCACAGGTCACTTATCAGGCTGTAATTTGAATGAAGGCCACTGCTCTCGGGAAATCAGCAATTCCTTGACCTTCGATTTGCTGCAAATCCTGAAACAAGCGAAGGGGCAATTCAGAGCCTCGGCGAGTGATGAGGTCTCAGTCGTCTCTTCCTACCTCTTCCTACCTTCCTACCAGCCTGGGGCCTTGCTCACCACACACACACACACACACACACACACACACACACACACACACACACACACACACACACACACATTGAGCAGTGGGAAAGCTGTGGATAACAAGGAACCATTGTCGGCCCCAGGAGACCAAGGGTTGTGACTGCACTGCTCCAAGTTCATGGACGTAACCTATAGCTGTCAGCGCTGTGCTAATTCTTGTGAAACAGCATGTGAGCATCAGGCAGAAGTAAGCGTAATTAAAGGCAAAACTGCAGTGCTGGGTGAAGACACTGCTGACAGGGGTTATAATCTCTGGGCAGAGAATAGAGGTGAAGGCTAGGTTTTTGATTCTGTTGGCTGTAAGATGGATGGATTGGAGCAGGAATGAAAGAAACTGCAAATTATTTTTCGATGTACATCTCAATGTCTGGGTGGCACGGTGGTGTAGTGGTTAGCACTGTCGCCTCACAGCAATAAGGTTCTGGGTTCGAGCCCAGTGGCCGGTGAGGGCCTTTCTGTGTGGAGTTTGCATGTTCTCCCCGTGTCTGTGTGGGTTTCCTCTGGATGCTCCGGTTTCCCCCACAGCCCAAAGACATGCAGGTTTGGCTAATTGGTGGCTCTAAATTGACCGTAGGTGTGAATGCGAGTGTTGTGTGTCTCTATGTGTCAGCCCTGCGATGATCTGGCGACTTGTCCAGGGTGTACCCCGCCTCTCACCCATAGTCAGCTGGGATAGGCTCCAGCTTGCCCACGACCCTGCACAGGATAAACGGTTATGGATAATGGATGGATGGATCTCAATCTCTAGACCTCTATTTTACACAAGCTTAATAACCTTTCCATTGTATTGTAGGTTTATTTGCTAGTTATATTGATGAACGGCGTACACTTACAGTATTATTCCACTGCCAGTTGCCTGAATGCAGATATTAGCTAACTTGAAATTTGTGTGTTATTTATTTGAAATGATATATTTATAAGTCTGAGTACTACATCTGATCCTCAGCCATGTAGTGGGTGAAAGCAAAAACCAGGTACTTTTCTTAACCCCCCCCCATCTTTTGTATATAAAAGTAGCAGTGAGTGCGTAGCGTCCATGCATAAAACTGTCAGTTTCTCTCCATGTCACATGTCATAGTCATTTGTCAGACTTATATACAGTAGTTGTATAACATGTATTAACATTCTGCAGTGCACTGGATGTTGTTTTAAAAAGGAATGAACTGGCAGACACAACTGTGTAGGAATTATGAGGAAACGTTTTGTGCTTTACTGTGCGCTGCTGCATGGTGAAATTAGAGCTTACATTTAAAAAAAAATTGTCTGAGCAAAGACACATTACTTCAGCATACGCTGAATTTATTTATCCTTTATTTCTACCTGCAACAGTGGAAGATTTTCTCCATGCATCGGGTGTGTCACCAGTTTGAGTGAGGATAGCTCAGTCAAATCCTACAAAAGCAAAAATGATTATGAAATTGCTCAAATACAATAAATACGTCTCCTTGCCTTTAAGATAGGACAGATTTAACACTATTACCTTGTAACTGTAGGCAGCTTGAGTGTTTACCAGCAGTGGTAATTAAAAACTACATCTGGGCTCAAATTCAATCAGATCTGTCAGTTTCCAAAATGGGAAGGAAGACGTGTCTGCTCCCCTGCGAGGCTGAGAACGACTGCTATTAAACCCCCTTTTAGCCTTCAGAACCTTTCCTGATATGTAGCCTATGTTTAAAAGTTATTATTACTGATATATTTAATCCTGCAGCAAGAGAAAAATTATATCATCTGGGAAGTTTCCATATTTATTATATAGATGGGACAGGAAGAGAAGGAAAGAGGGGGAGAAAAAAAAAGCAATGAAAAAAAGTTTCTCATGGTGAAATTTTTTACATGTATCAAGCTAAGGTTTACTTAATTGGAACCTCCAGGCAACGCAGGAACCCTTTTTTAAATTCTGTGAATGTTAATATGCTAAATAATGCAAAGCTCCTGCACTTCCAAGCATGAGACACACATCTGGCAGCTTACCATTTAAATTACACACGCAAAGAAGAAAAAAGAGGGGGGAGAGAGAGAGAGAGAGAGAACATTTCAAAAGTAATTTTCCAAAGGAAAAAAGAATGGTGATATGTATTACAACTAAATTTAATTTCTTTTCAGATTTTTCATCATGTCTAATTGCGTGCATTGGAGCGATGGTGGGAAAAAAGGATAGTGTGTGTGTGTGTGTGTGTGTGTGTGTGTGAGAGAGAGAGAGAGAGAGAGAGAGAGAGAGAGAGAGACAGGAAAGTTTCATCACACTTTTTCTTGCCTCACTGTCTTTGTTGTCTGTGTAAAGTCTCTAGACAGTCGAGTGCAGCACATTTACCTGCGTCTTGCTGGAGTTACATCAGTTCGAGCACAGCTACAGGCACGAACACAAGCTCTCCACTTCATCTTGCTTTCTTTCTTATATGCACAGGTTTTGGTGCTTTCGTGTGATACCGAGGTGTTGACTTACAGCATTCTATTTTATTAAGTGCAAACGAAAAGAAAGCAAGATGTCATACTTCTCAAACTTGAGAAATGATTTCATTCCTAACAAATACTGAATTCCTCATCAGGGCACGACTCCTCCCTCATGTTAACTTTAATCTATTTCTGTTCATGGCAGGTAAGAGTCCTGCTGGAATCCTTCCCGTCTTAAAGGCGGCGTCAGAGAAAACTAAAGCTGGAACAAAAACTAAGGTGTGTCTTGCATATGATCACGCAGCACCCTCACTGCTCGATGACTCTCCCCTCTCATACCTGACATTTGTCAAAATACATTTCACACAAGCAGATACTAGCGGAGTGTTCAAAGCAGGCCGTGATGTGCTCGACAAGCCAAAACAGCAGCGTTTCTGTGAGCTCAGCAGTGACAGACTCTCTGAACTCATGCTTCTCCTGCCCTGTGCACTTCTTAAACTAAATAAATCAAAGTGTCTGCGCTGCCTGGTCTGCTTTTGAAGTGATAATTGCAGAATGACATTTTCCTGCTGACCTGCTGCTGATGCCTCATACACCACGGGCTGGCACAGCTTTCCTGCTCATGTTAATGTTTTTGTGCTGGTGGTGTGAGGATATTTTGTTGGAGTCTCTTTTTCTTTGGCACAGAAATTATTGCACACAGAACTTTGAAAAAAAAGTGCTTAAAATATATATTTCGAGTATTAACTGATTTCACCTCCTATAGCCGCACACACCTGATGAAAGTCTCATCTCATTATCTCTAGCTGCTTTATCCTGTTCTACAGGGTCGCAGGCAAGCTGGAGCCTATCCCAGCTGACTACGGGCGAAAGGCGGGGTACACCCTGGACAAGTCGCCAGGTCATCACAGGGCTGACACATAGACACAGACAACCATTCACACTCACATTCACACCTACGGTCAATTTGGAGTCACCAGTTAACCTAACCTGCATGTCTTTGGACTGTGGGGGAAACCGGAGCACCCGGAGGAAACCCACGCGGACAAGGGGAGAACATGCAAACTCCGCACAGAAAGGCCCTCGTCGGCCACGGGGCTCGAACCCGGACCTTCTTGCTGTGAGGCGACAGCGCTAACCACTACACCACCGTGCCGCCCTGATGAAAGTCTTTTGAGCAAACTCTCCTGTTTTGAGAAACTTTTGCTGTGTCTGAAATCACTCACTCACTCATTCACTACTCCCTACTCACTATCCAGAGAATTCTATATAGAGGACTATATAATGAGCTCACTGGTAAAATGAAAAAAAAAAAACACTTTCGGATGCTACTCCACCGCGCCATTATTTACGTCATTACTGTCACACAATTAAAACGTGCCAGATCAGTCTGCTGGTGGGTTTTCAAATAATAAATACATATTATACTGAGTGTATTTCTCACATTAATAATATAAAGTACTCGCCCTGTGTCCAAAATCATTATACAGTGGACTATATAGTAAGTTCACCATTTTGTAGTGCTGTCCGAATGTATAGTGAGAATTATTACACTTTGTATAGTGGACGGCAGCACGGTGGTGTAGTGGTTAGCGCTGTCGCCTCACAGCAAGAAGGTCCGGGTTCGAGCCCCGTGGCCGGCGAGGGCCTTTCTGTGCAGAGTTTGCATGTTCTCCCCGTGTCCGCGTGGGTTTCCTCCGGGTGCTCCGGTTTCCCCCACAGTCCAAAGACATGCAGGTTAGGTTAACTGGTGACTCTAAATTGACCGTAGGTGTGAATGTGAGTGTGAATGGGTGTCTGTGTATGTGTCAGCCCTGTGATGACCTGGTGACTTGTCCAGGGTGTACCCCGCCTTTCGCCCGTAGTCAGCTGGGATAGGCTCCAGCTTGCCTGCGACCCTGTAGAACAGGATAAAGCGGCTAGAGATAATGAGATGAGATGAGATGAGATGAGATGAGCTCACTATGTAGTCCTCTAAATAGAATTCCCTTAATAATGAGTAGGGAGTAGTGAATGAGTGAGTGATTTCGGACACAGCCCTGATGAAAGTCTTTTGAGCAAAATCTCCTGTTCCGAGAAACTTTTGCTGTGTCTGAAATCACTCACTCGTTCACTACTCCCTACTCACTATCTAGGGAATTTTATATAGAGGACGATATAGTGAACTCACTGGTAAAATGAAAAAAAAAAAAACACTTTTGGACACTAGTCCATCACACCATTATTTACGTCATTACTGTCGCACAATTAAAACGTGCCAGATCAGTCGGCTGGTGGGTTTTCAAAATAATAAATACATATTATACTGCATGTATTTCCCACATTAATCAATACAAAGTACTCTGTGTCTTCTGCATCTTTCAGTTCTTTTAAATCAAGGCTGAATACTTTCTTCTTTGCTGCTGCCTTTTATTAAATCAAATTTGAGGCTTGTGATTTGATTTCTTTCAGCACGACCGCAATGCATGATGGGATATATTGCTTGGTTAGTGACCATCGGTTGTGCACTACTTTTGACGGTGCACTGTGGGATACTATGAGTGCACAATATAGGGTGTAATAATTCTCACTATACATTCGGACAGCACTACAAAATGGCGAACTCACTATATAGTCACTGTATAGTGAGTAGTGAGTGATTTCGGACACAGCGTTTGTGTACGATGTTTAATACCTGATACTTTTTTTCCCCAAAGCAATTAAAATATTTGCTTTTCTTCTTTCCATGTTTGAATATTCCATAATCAGCCCTAGTTGTGCAGTGAGTCTCTCTCTCTCTCTCTGTCTCTCTCCCCTTTTTCCCTGCTCTGCTTTTCTGCTCAGGGCTGCAGTTGTTTTCAGATTCCCTCAAATGTCAGCTAGTTTCAGCCAGTTGTCTAATGGTGAAGTGAGCTGATCTCAATCCTGCCTCAATCTGGTGGCCACGGGATCAAATCCGCGCCCCTGGACCTGCACTGCTGCCTAATTAACATGTATTTTCACCAGGCTGCTGGTTATCCCAGAGGCAGGACAGAACTCACCTTTGAAAATTTCTTTTGAATATTAGATTTAATATTGTTTTTTTTTTTATTTTAATCACATGGCCTGTCTTGTCAGGTTTATACTGTCCTTTTGACTTTTTTTTTACTGCTCACACAACACGCTTTGGTAAATCTGTATGTTTGCTGTGTTTGTAATCCATAAATACGGTGTATATATAATGCATGTCTCATTAGCATTAAGAGTCATGTGGTGTCTCCACTATCACAGACGCAGGCCTAAGCCCAGCCAGAGGCACAACACTTTCCATTAGATGATAGAGCACTGTTGTGTCTAAACTGTTAGCAAGTGGCTGAATAAATGTCAGAAGTTCGAGGAAATCTGTGCATCATGAACTTTAAAAATGTGTCTCGTGTCTGTCTTTTTAGATATAAAAACCTCTTTTTTTCTCCTTTTCTGCCTTCGTCTGTTTCTCACGTAAACTTTGATTCGACGTGTGTAATCGGGATGTCATCCGGTCCTGGTGTGAATGTTTATGAGCGAAAAGACAAGACAAACTGTCACTGCATTTCTCTGGGGTAAAAATTTCCCACTCTGATTGTGGCTGACGTGTGTATATGTGTGTGTGTATGTGTGTGTGTCCAATTAGGGTGGCAAACAGAAGCAGCCATTCAGCAAGATTACCAGCCAGAGTGGCTGTGTGAGAGAGAGAGAAGTACGGATGAGTATCATCACAGAAGAACTTCAACACTTCTCCTTCTCCCTACAGTGAGTGTGTGTGTGTGAGAGAGAGAGAGTATATTTTGAGGCAGTTTTCTTGCCCTCGAGTAATAAGGGTAATAGCTAGATATCGAATGTCTCTAACAGTAGCGCTAATGCTGTTAGCATATTTTTAAGCTCCAGTCGCTTATTTTGCACCTTCAGGATCTTGGGAACACTGCAAATGCACATATGTGCACGCAGTTACCTGCTCAAGTTCATTTCATTCCTTTAGATCAATGATGTGAATGTTTCTTTTCTGTCAGTGCCAGGGTTTTTTTTTTTTTTATTGAAGAAACCTGGGTAATACTGACACTGACAACACATAAAACCTCCCAGTGTGGATAATTGCTTTTTTCTCTGGTGATGCAGAATGCAGAAGAAGGCTTCCTGGATAAATGTTTTCTCCTTTTTATTGTGTCTCTCAGCATTTGATATTAATGAGAAAACAGGAGCAGAAACTCACCAAGACAAGTCCCATAACCAAACAAATCTCATAAATGGCCCTGGTCAAATTGCCTTTTGTGAAACTGCTTTCTACATTTTCAGTTAAAAAAAAAAAAGTGTGCAAGTAGTTTGCCTATGATTAGTCCATGGGGATGAAATGGAAAGAATTCAGGTATGTTTGTATTCATTTTGAATTGTCCTATATCATCAAACATTATGCATTTTTCTGGAAGGAAAAGAAAGTGAAGGGGTTTTTTTTATTTTGCTTTTTTTTTCTTCCCTAGGATTTGAAACTTTCCCAATTTCAGAGGATCGGTAATTTGTTGCTGCTGGACTGGAATTAAAACATGATGAGCTCTTGAAAGTAAATAAAACTTTTGATTCGAGGTGCAGGCCACACATACAACGCAGAAGGCAAATGCAGGACGGAAACATGCTCACGGCTCTGCCTGTCTTCTCAAACAAACTGCTTAAAAAAAGTAAGAATGAGAGAGAGAGAGAGAGAGAGAGCGAGAGAAAGCATCCGAGAAGGAAGGGTTTGCTGATTTTCGCTTCTATAATCTGATGGCTGAGGAATATTACTGCCATCTAGAGAATCACAAGAGACCCCACAGTGAATGTGCAAAAGCTTGACATGCTGCTTATTAAAGATGCACAGAAGTGCACATCTGACACATATATTCACAGATAATGTTGCGTTGAGGGATTTTTTTTTTAATATTTTATTATTCCAGTACACATGATTACGACAATTTGGATACACAAGTTACACATAAACATATCAATGACAAATGGATATTTTTAAATACAGAGTTTCGACGAGCAGTGAGGACCATGTACAGTTCAGGTATTTGACATTTGAAGAATGACGTTGATTTTAGACAAAAACATTTTTTTTTAAAATATGGAACGAAGGAATAAATTAAATAAATAAATAACCCATTAATAAAATCACAAAACACACAAAGGCCTTTATTTATTTATTTATTTATTTATTTTCCAACTCTGTCTCCTCCCACATGAAGAAGGCATCCCAAACCTGCGCTTAATACCGTGTAGCAGTTAGTGAAAGCTCCTGGCATGATCTTAAAAGACATTGAACACTGCCTATTGCTGCAAGAGAGGATTGCATGAATACCGCTTTATATTTGAAGTTTATCTATACGGGGCAGAGGCGGTTCTTTCTCTTTCTCACTCTCTCTAGCTTTGAGCTTCATTATCCTCCTCCTCATTTTTATCCTTGCTCAGATTTACATATCAAAAAAGTGAGCTGTTGTTTGCTAACCTCATATGCGACTTTCCTGAAACATCCGTGCTGGGCTAATATCCGTAAACCATAAATTACAATTTCAAAGAACAAGCACAATGCACTGAAGTGCAAGTATTGACATCATAGTCAATGAAGAGAGAAATGAAAAGACTGCCGAAAAAGAGAGGGAAGGGAAAAAAAAAACATGGCAGGAATGATGTTATGGGCCGCGCCGGTAGAGTTACTATCTGTTTGAAGAGAACATGAAAGCCTTATTATGACCTTACACCTTATTGTATGTGTGTGTGTGTGTGTGTGTGAGAGAGAGAGAGAGAGAGAGAGAGAGAGAGAGGACTTAGCTGGCTTGATCACAGAAGAAGCTGAAAGACTTAAAGCAAACAGTTGTTTCTTGAGCCAAGTGAAGGTCCAATACTTTTACTGGATTTCATTTGATCATTTATCACAATATCTGTTTGAGTTTCTTTCTGTTCTTTTGTTAATCGTCCTTAAGGTTTTTTTTTTTCTGGGAATGGAGAGAGGCAGGTGTATTACGTCTGCAGGCATCATCTCTGTATAACTTACCATTTCCATGGGAAGAGAGAGTTTACTCTGATTTATCAAGTGATAATATTTCAACCTGTTTTATACACGTGACTGGGAGAAATGGACTCAGCTTTGAATGTTCGTAACAGAGCCAGAATTGTTTCAAAAATAATATATTTGTGGCTGCAAATTCCAAGAATTTCAAACTTTTTTTTTTTAACTAGAATGAAAATGACCAGGCGGGATGGTGGTGTAATGGTTAGCACTGTTGCCTCACAGCAAAAAGGTTCTGGGTTCGAGCCCAGTGGCTGACGGGGGCCTTTCTGTGTGGAGTGTGCATGTTCTCCGGGTGCTCCGGTTTCCCCCACAGTCCAAAGACATGCAGGTTAGGCTAATTGGTGGCTCTAAATTGACCGTAGGTGTGAATGTGAGTGTGAATGGTTGTCTGTGTCTATGTGTCAGCCCTGCGATGATCTGGCGACTTGTCCAGGGTGTACCCCGCCTTTCACCCGTAGTCAGCTGGGATAGGCTCCAGCTTGCCTGCGACCCTGCACTTATCCTGTGGTTAGGGATAATGGATGAAAATGACCATGTCGTTTTCGATATAAATGCTTCATAATCATTCTGGAAAATGTGTTGGGATTATGTGTATCACAAGCCCAACTACAGTGTGTGTCTGGGTGTTTGGGCAGCGTGTGTGTGGGTGTGTGAATCAGAGCTGATGCCTGTCCCTTCTTCACACGTGTTTGTTCTTTAATTAATCTGTGTGCATGTGCATCCGCTGCATTGTTAGCCTGCCAACTAAATATTTCCCCTTTTTTTGCTCGTTTTGGGGAAACCTGCTTTAATCAAACTCAGACTCACATAACAATTATATCTAATTAGCCCAATTATCAAGACTCTAATTACACTGAAATATACCCCCTAAATCTCATATCAATTATATCTGTGACTTTTCCTGTTATAAAAAGGAGAAAGGAGATGATAAGATGTGATGGAGGGGCCTTGTTGCCTCCAGAGAGCGGGTGATGTTGCCACTATTCTCCACACTCATTCTCCTTTTCTCACTCTGCTAAAGGAAAACCTCTGATATATTAAGACACATGCTCCACTTATTGCTCTTTTAAAGAGGCTACGCTAATTCTTCCCCCCTTATGAAAATGGCACATTGTTTTCCCAGATCTATTTTTACATAAAATTGCCTTTTACCTTTTAGAATAATTTACTTCCTGAAATATGGTTTCTTTTTAATGCATGCTTGAAATTCAAATGGGCTACTTTTTTTTATTGCATTGTTCTTTTATTGCAGTCATTTTGATTAGACCTTACACTCTACCACATGGATACTGCAGCAGACTCTGAGACTGCATGTTCTTGTGTTGAACATTTTTGCATTTGAATTTCAGCAATAAATCAGCAGTGTTTAAACACCCAGATTTCAGATCACTCAAAATTTTTTATTTATTTATTTACTTATTTTTTTATTTATGAGCTGATTAATTGTTTTAGATTTAATTTCTCAATGTACACCTACAATGTCTTGCAAAAGTATTCATCCCCCTTGGTGTTTGTCCTGTTTTGTTGCATTACAAGCTGGAATTAAAATGGATTTTTGGAGGGTTAGCACCATTTGAGTTACACAATGTGCCGACCAATTTAAAGGTGAAAATTGTTTTATTGTGACACAAATAATAATTAAGATGAAAAAAAAAAACAGAAATCTGGAGCGTGCAAAGGTATTCACCCCCTTTTATATGAAACCCCTAAATAAAAGCTGATCCAGCCAATTCACTTCATAAGTCACATAATTAGTTGATTAAGAGCCACCTGTGTGCAATCAAAGTGTCACATGATCTGTCACATGATGTCTGTATAAATCAACCTGTTCTGGAAGGACCCTGACTCTGCTACACTATCAAGCAAGCAACATGAAAACCAAGGAGCCTCCAAACAGGTCAGAGACAAAGTTGTGGAGAAGTATAGATCAGCGTTGGGTGATAAAAAAAAATCCCAAACTTTGAATATCCCACGGAGCACCATTAAATCCATTATAGCAAAATGGAAAGAATATGGCACCACTACAAACCTGACAAGAGAAGGCTGCCCACCAAAACTCACAGACCAGGCAAGGAGGGCATTAATCAGAGATGAAACAAAGACACCAAAGATAACACTGAAGGAGCTGCAAAGATCCACAGCGGAGATGGGAGTATCCGTCCATAGGGCCACTTTAAACCGTACACTCCACAGAGCGGGGCTTTATGGAAGAGTGTCCAGAAAAAAGTCATTGCTTAAGAAAACACACTTGGAGTTTGCCCAACAGCATGTGGCAGACTCCCCAAACACATGGAAGAAGATTCTCTGGTCAAATGACACTAAAATTGATCTTTTTGGCCATCATGGGAAACGCCATGTGTGGTGCAAACCCAACACCCTGAGAACACCATTCCTACAGTGAAGCATGGTGGTGGCAGCATCATGCTGTGGGGAAGTTTTTCATCTGCAGGGACAGGAAAGCTGGTCAGGACTGAAGGAAAGATGGATGGCACTAAATACAGGGCAATTCTGAAGGAAAACCTGGTTGAGTCAGCCAGATGTTTGAGACTGAGATGAAGGTTCACATTCCAGCAGTACAATGACCCTAAACATACTGCTAAAAGGGAAACATTTACCGTATTTTCCGGACTATACGTCGCTCCGGAGTTTAAGTCGCATCAGCCAAAAAATGCATTATGAAGACGAAAAAAACATATATACGTCGCACCGGACTACAAGTCGCACTTTTTTGAAGGGTTATTCTATCCATAGAATCTGTGATTCTATCTGATAAGCGGCGCGTGGTTACTGCGCGACTGCATTGCTTATTTAATAAACGAACAGCTGAGCAGTGATAACGCGCCCTTTGCCCTGTAAGTAGCTTCGTCTGATTATTTTAAATATCTACTACTATCTTTAATACTATCACTATCATTATTACTAATAGCCTATATTATTATTATAACTAATATTAGTAGCCTATTACTAATCGTTACTATTGTTATTACTTGCGGTGAAAAAAAAAAACATATATACATCGCACCGGAGTATAAGTCGCATGGCCAGCCGAACCATGAAAAAAAGTGCGACTTATAGTCTGAAAAATACAGGAAATGTCTTGGAATGGCCTAATCAAAGCCCAGACCTTAATCCAATTGAGAATCTGTGGCATCACTTGAAGATTGCTGTATACCAACGCAATCCATCTAACTTGAAGGAGTTGGAGCAGTTTTGCCTTGAGGAATGGGCAAAAATCCCAGTGGCTAGATGTGTGAAGCTAATACAGACATACCCCAAGAGACTTGCAGCTGTAATTGTAGCAATAATACCTGAATACATAGGTGAATACCTATACACACTCCAGATTTCTGTTTTTTTTTTCATTTTAATTATTGTTTGTGTCACAATAAAACAACAATTTTCACCTTTAAAGTGGTAGGCATGTTGTGTAAATCAAATGGTGCTAACACCCCAAAAATCAATTTTAATTCCAAGACACTGTAACTATATGACTATGACTAACCAGTCACTACAGTATTTTTGACCAGGTCTGTGACCAACCAGTCATTAGAAACATTTCAGTATTGTTTTTATTTTTATTTTTTTTAGTTTATTTTAGGTTGCCATCCTTTGACCCACACTGAGAATCGTTTGAGTTTTCATTTAGTGTGTATGCCTGATAACGGGTGTCTGTATGACTGTACGAAGACCCCATTGAAAAGATGTTCATGGTGGCAATTTCTGAGATTGTGAACTGTGCATATAATTGAGCTATCTTAAATAAATATATTTTTATAAATATTAGTAATATATTATATATAGAGGGGCGGCACGGTGGTGTAGTGGTTAGCGCTCTTGCCTCACAGCAAGAAGGTCCGGGTTCGAGCCCCATGGCCGGCGAGGGCCTTTCTGTGCGGAGTTTGCATGTTCTCCCCGTGTCCGCGTGGGTTTCCTCCGGGTGCTCCGTTTTCCCCCACAGTCCAAAGACATGCAGGTTAGGTTAACTGGTGACTCTAAATTGACCGTAGGTGTGAATGTGAATGGTTGTCTGTGTCTGTGTGTCAGCCCTGTGATGACCTGGCAACTTGTCCAGGGTGTGCCCCGCCTTTCGCCCGTGGTCAGCTGGGATGGGCTCCGGCTTGCCTGCGACCCTGTAGAGCAGGATAAAGTGGCTAGAGATAATGAGATGAGATTATATATAGATATTGGCTAAAATGTCCTTCACTACCAGAATGAAAATGATTTGCTGCACAGTCACCTGTTTATGTTGTTATTCAAGAAAACAGTTTTACCTGTCCATCAGAGAGACTTGAACCACTCGTGCTCATCTGTGAGAGTTTGTATGCAGCAGAGGGCAAATCGCGCTTTCCTCCCAGTGTGTTATGCTGCCCTGTGATGGAGCATGAGCAGCAGTTTCAAAGAAAATGTGGTTGGTTGGCTTCACATGTCTTGGAAGAAGCACGTGTTTTGGCCTTCACTCTCCTTCGTTGGTACTGTAGCTGGATGACAGGCGAGAGCTGGTTAGTGGGTGGGAATTGGAAGGTGACCAAAATAACGGGAAAAATCCCCATCCTAAATGGCCGTAGAGTAATCAGCGTTGATGTCATGCATGTGATTGTTGTGGCTAGAGTGGTGTGGAATCACCTCAGGGCCATTTCCTGTGCTGAGATTGAGACAGAGAAGCGCAGTCAGACCTGAGCCCCTGAGAACCAAGGCAGCGACACATGTGCACGCATATATACACACACATCTGCTGGTTTCCCCTTTGCCAGTATAGATGGCCTCTGACTTTTCTAAAATCAGAATTGTCAGATCGGATGAGTTTTTGGTCACAGAGCAACATAAAGGCCCTCGTGTGTGTATGTGTGCGCGCACATGTATGTGAGAATTTTCTTACAGCCTCTCTGTAAAAGTGCTTTGAGACACTCAGGTGCTCAGTGCAGTGCAGTATAAGGTCATGGTCGTGAACCAAATAGGAAATAAAATACCTTTTTTCTCAATTTGAGGAGACTTGAACTGCTTTAGTATGACACATTAATCTCAGCAGACTTCACTAGTGATAAACTGTTAACAGTTAAAGGGTTTCAACACAATTTCCCCAAATATAAACAGACAGTATTTCAGATGTTTTCATTGCTTTCTTGGGGAAAAAAAACAAAACAAAAAAAAACAACTGAAGATGGTGTATTTGTGCAAAGTGATTCCAGCATGAGCATGTCGTGCACCTTTGAGTCATGGTTACTGACTGTGTAGAGAAATAAGTGGGATTAAAATAGAATTACCAATCATATAATCATACGATTATGGTTACTGGTCATAACAGGTGACTGAGTCTAAAAATCTAATGCTTGAAATATCCATAAATTCATTTATGACCTAAATCTAAACTGATTTTAGTAATTCGTTTATTTTTCCAGAACAACAAAAAAAGATATTTACTACTTTAAACCAATGCAAAAAAAAAAAAGGTCCATACACGATCAGAAATGATCAAAAGCCATATTTCAGAGCTTCTGATACTTCATAGTTCACAGACAGTTCAATCTCTTATAAGGTGTGACATCTGAGAGTCTGGAATAATATTATGCTCTCACTTTAGCTGTGCCCAAAACCAATATCATGGAACCTTGCTTCCTCAAAAAGTCAGTGTTTTAGAAGGCTGAAAATATTGAGAGAATGTTTAAAGACAAACCCTGAAGTCACTGACAAGGTACACTATGTGGTCAAAAGTTTTTGGACACCCAACCATGACACCCATACAGTAGCGAACTGTTACTATTGGAGCTGGGACTTGAGCTGAGCCAAAAGTTAGCCAGACACACCAAAAAAGCAACAGGGCAAAGGATTTTCCAAGGGATTAGTGGCAGGGTGCCAGGTAACTCCGGTGCGTACCTGTCGACCCCAGAATGAAAAAAGAAGTGAGAAAGCTGGGGTCCAGGGGCTGCAAGTTTCAGTCAGGTCCAGGGCTAAGCCCTAGTGGGGGTCTATGAGGGTGAAGCCCCCTAGCCGAAAAAGATTTTGTCAACTTTAAGAGGGGATTGGTGGCCTTAGGATGAATATTTAGTTTTCACCTTCTTGTTACTATTAATGAAAAAATGTCTTCTGAAAACAAGGCACGTTTAACTTTTTTCAAACATGATAAAATATAAAAATGTACCTTCTCACTGACCGAAGTCTGTGCTGCAAACACGGTCAAGAGTGATCCTGATGACGATCTCGCTTTTTCAAGATCTTTGTAAGACTTTCTTTGCATGTGAAGTTCAACATTTTGAAGGTCTTGGTGTTTACAACTGATACTCCTGTTGCAAACAGTGTATCGGAAATGGTGCTTGCTCGCTGAATCAGCAATAACACACAGATAGATGTGGGTCCAGTTGGAATTAAACTTCGTATCATACTTAGTTACACCTTGATACTTGGAAATTTTCTGCTTTTTAGAACTTGGAGGGCCCTCTGATCCAGAATCGCTGTCACTCATTTTTGCCACATGCGTCTTTCCTGACGGTAACATGGAAATGATGAAGACAAAGTAAGACTCGATTTCATTGGTTGACTTCCTGCAGTCAACCAATCACAAACGTCCTTTCAAAAGCTCTTTCACTGAGCTTCTGGAAACACGATATTGTGTACATAGCCGACACTGGTGCATCGATAATGCTTTATTTTCCATGAATATATTTTTTCTGAAAAATCGTGAAAATTTGATAGTGGAAGCATGAAAGCGTGATTCAGTGCAAAAAATCGTGAGTCTCACAGCCAAGTCGTGAGAGTTGACGAGTATGCTGTTGTGTGTAGTTGTCGATGCTGATTTTAAAAGTAACTAAGTAAATTACACAGGCAAATGAAAAGTCTGAGTGAAAAATACTGTGGCAAGTGTGTGTAACCAACTATAACCAGTCAGTTACTTGAATAATAACTAAGGCTACATCCACACGACAACGGCAACGAGATTTTATTAAAAAAAAAATCGCGTCCACATGGGCAACGGATCAGTAAAATATCAGGTACATATGGCAACGCAATGCTTGCTGAAAATGATGCAATACACATGCCACACCTCTAGGGGCGCTGTAAGACGGTCCCATCGGAGACACCAGAACAATAGAAGTAGGACGCATGCGCATAAACCCCTTCTTCTACCCGGCGTGAAGCACTCACAGGAACAAACACACAACAACAAGAAGATGGCTGCGACTACATGAGGAAATCGTGCCTTCTGTGTGTACAAATTAGTTTTATTAGTGTGCAGAGTTTTATATAACTTAATTTTCTTATTGTGTGAACATTTTGAAAAGCATTTTTATATAATTTATATAACTTTTTATATTGTGTGTGAACATTTTGAAAAGCAGTCTTATCCAATAAAAAAAAGAAATTCAAGAAATGGTTCAGTTACTTGTTTATTTCAAAGAAAAGCTGTATACAAAAGTGAATGCAATGCAGTGGTTCATACAAAACAGCGAGAGTGCTGCTTGTTCTAGTTATGTGGTTGTGACGTCATCATAAACAAATCCGTTCTACTCATCCAGACGACTTCGCAACAGCGCCGTTGCCAGATTTTTCCACTCTGGAACCCGTTCTCAAAAAATATCATTGTGGGGCACCCAAAACGCCGGTGACATGTGGACGCCAGGCCGAAACGATAAACAATTTTATCAGATTCACCTGAATCCATTGCCGTGTGGACAGGGCCTAAAAGTCTCTGTGTGGCTAATAGATGATGCAGAGAAGACGAAGAGTTGATCTGTCAGCATTGATTCTGTAAAACAATGAATGGCAGGGCTATCAACACATGGAGACAGGGGAAAGAATTCTGGCATCTCCCTTTCCAGACATCCCAAGCACGATAAAAATAAAAAATTAAAAAATAAAAAAAAACATTTTCATACTGTAGGCTACATACTGTTCAATCGGCTGGCTACATTACACCGTGTGAGATAAAACAAACTATAATAGTTGTGCACTTAAAGAGTGACGGCCTTTTGATTTCATAAAATCAGTGAAATTTAGTTCCCTCTGAAATATGGTCATTGTGATATATGTTTATTTCTGTAATATCTAAAAAATACCAGGCCATTCTGTGGCTGGGAAGTTATTTAATTTGAAGGGATTCCCGAGCAAATAATGTACATGAAATCGCTCACTCCGCGCAGTCAAGCAGACTGAGGAAGTCCATGTGTGTGCGCATGTGCAGGTTTCCTTGATCGTGCACTGACAGTTCCATCATTCTGTCTCTAAACGAACAGCTGATCACACCGAGGTGCTCGCTGACCGCTGATATTTATTAGTTTGGTCCTGCATTTCCTTTCCTTCGCAACATAACGTCTTTTCTTCTCGCTTTCCGTTACTGTAGTCGGTCTTTCACATTTCATTCGCACACTCACGTCCTCCATTTCTCTCTCCTGTTTCAAATTTGTATCCCACAATGCCTTGTGTGAACGGGGAAAGCCCACCACATCATGCATGACGTTAGTAGGGGTCATGGTGAAGAAGGAAAAAATAGCGGAGAATTTAGGGCCATGTGGCCCTCTATTCATTAATTGTTCTATTAAAAAAAACAAGTAAAATTGGAAGTCTGTGATTTGAATTCAGTAGCTTTCAGTCCACTAAACAAAAATAATTGGGTATCTGGGAAAATTCTTTTTATGACCTAAAGTTGAAAAATCTGAAAGGCAGTCTAGCTTTAATATTGATCGTGTAGTGTAGTTTACAATGTGCAATAAATTAAATAAACCATACAGTAATGAATAAAATATTTGACAGATCTTAAGAGTTTTCTTAACATCGTCAGGCAAACATACCTGGAAAACAATGAATGACAGGGCTATCAACACACAGAGACAGAGGAAAGGATTCTGGCATCCCGACAATGTAATACACCAGTTAGCACCCCGCCAAATGGCTACTCAGATAAACACTCGACTTTTCACATGGAATTTTACAACGCGTTTACATGCACATCCAAATCGAGCTGCTGTCGGTAATCGAGCTAAGGGTCCCAGCAGGGGTGCCAGAGAAATCCAATCCTACATGCACACAAGGAAATCGAGCTATTGTGTGAGGTACATTGTGCACCCGAGCCACAGGTGGGGCTACACGCCCCATCGTGTTGGTACACTTCCGTTTGTTGTCATGAAGAAGAGCTATTCAAGAGTATAAACAAAGTTATCGCAGTGTTGCCAGATACTGCTGACGTTTTCCAGCCCAAAACTTGTTCAAATCCACCAAAATGCACTTAAAACCGCCCAATCTGGCAACACTGACAGTTCCATGTTCACAAGTTCCATGCTCAAGCTGTTAGGCTTGCTCTAACAGACTGTATGGCTACAAACTGTCCTGCGCAGACCACTGTTTTGTTAGACAACTTATTTTGCACAATTGTATATTTTTCTAAAGTCCATTTTTTGCTTACAAAAAAATTTTTTTTTTTGCTTACAATTTAACTTATGTCTTAATAAACACACAAAAAGTTCAATTGTTTTGTTTTTATTGACATTCTTCAGATGTTGGACATATATATATACACACACACACACACACACAAATACAATGACTTGTTTATGTGCACAATTCACAGCTATGCAACAGCTGTACAGATGTATTTGGTGATACAGTAAGTGAGCTAAATTTTAACAGTGCAAACAGTGCCACAAAAAGAAAAGATTAATGCCGTTGTCATGCCGACCGAGGCTGTTGTGTTTCCCGCTTGTGGTCTCGTCGCTCGTCACTTCCGGAAGGGGCAGTGCTGAAGTAAGTAGCTCAACTACGTAGCTCGATAGGGTTTACATGCACTAAGTAGCTCGGCTACAATCGCATAATCTAGGTCGTGTAGCTCGATTACGAGAAATCAAGTTCGGTTCGATTTCAGCCTAGGTAAGGTGTTTCCATGCCATTTAGAACTTCAATTTCAGTCGAGCAACAGCAGAAATTCGATTTTCTCTATGTGCATGTAAACGCACTGACTGGATGTGTGTCAAAACATTCTTACATCAAAAAAATAAACATCATATCTTAAGAAAAATAAAAATATATATCCTGTATTCTCATCTCATTACCTCTAGCCGTTTTATCCTTCTACAGGGTTGCAGGCAAGCTGGAGCCTATCCCAGCTGACTACAGGTGAAAGGCAGGGTACACCCTGGACAAGTCACCAGGTCATCACAGGGCTGACACATAGACACAGACAACCATTCACACTCACGGTCAATTTAGAGTCACCAGTTAACCTAACCTGCATGTCTTTGGACTGTAGGGGAAACCGGAGCACCCGGAGGAAACCCACGCGGACACGGGGAGAACATGCAAACTCCACACAGAAAGGCCCTCGCTGGCCCCGGGGCTCGAACCCAGGACCTTCTTGCTGTGAGGCGACAGCGCTAACCACTACACCACCGTGCCGCCCATATATCCTGTATTAATGAATATTATCCATGCAGGATTCATGAAGCCAGCTTACCTCTTTCCAGACAGTCCAAGCACGATAATGTCTACAGGTGTGTTACACTAATTAACGCCCCATCAGAAACAATAGTTGAACCATTAACGAAACCCAACAAATTAACATATTTTACAATAAAGGGATTTAGGTAAGTTCACAAAAGAAAAAATAAACTTTATTCATACTGTATGACATTGCTACATGTGTGTGGAAGAAGAGTCTGGAGACAAAAATCGTAGTTTCTTGGTCTGTGCTACTTGCTCTCCGATTCACGGTTAAGCTTGTATTGGCCTTCGAGCAGGCCGAGGGCGATAAATTTTTGGTCCCTCCTACTATAAATCAAAATCTGATTGGTTAATTCATCTGTCATGTCCTACATAAACATACACTGCCATCGCCTTCTGTCTCAGCAATAAAGTCCTAACCAATGAGTGAGCCAGATCTAAACTCTTCTCAGCCTTGAGACAACAAACCAAAAAATCTCACTGGATAACTCTATTTTGATGTTTTCAGGAAAGTAATGCTTTCATTTCTGAAGCAAATTTGATAGAAAATGAGGCCAAATTAGAATTTGAGGAGAATAATGATCATGTAATTATGAACGCAATTAAAGAATGAAAGAAATTAAATATAACATTTGAAATGCTGATACGGTATGTTTGGGCCTTCTCTGAAGGCCTAGAAGGCCCTCACGGTTTCCCTCTGCACCCATATGTGGCTCTTCCCCAAACTGTTGCTACGTACCTGGAAGCATATACTGTAATTGTCTGGAATGTATTTCTATGCTGAATAATTATAAATGCCCTTCACTGGAACCCAAAAATGGTCCAGCATGACATGTCATGGTCCTACCTATGGGTTTCCTCTCGTCAGGTAACATCTCCACTCCTCTCCACTCAGCATTACCGGCCACGCCCGCATACACTTCCTCTTATTAACTTTCAGTGGCTGTCATTGGCTGTTGCCCATCACCTGCTCCTCCTCTGTGTGTATTTAAGCTGCTGTCCTCCCTAGCTTCAGTGTCAGATCGTCTTCTAGACGTCAACTCCGTCAACTCTTCAGTCCTGGTAACCTGACCCTGCATTTCTGCACCTTATCTTGCTACCTGATCTGTGACTCTGTGTTCCAGCCTGTTCCCTACTCCTGCCTGTTGTGCTGTCTTGTCTGTCTGCTGAGGAACTGCTCGCTGGGAGACTGCTGGAACACCTAATGCTATCAGCTTACAGCCTCACTACTCTGACTATGCCTGATCCTGTTTGATCTTTGAAGCTAAGCAGGGTTGAGTCTGGCCAGTGCTTGGATGGGAGACTGCAGACATCACCACCATGCTCCCACCAGCCATCCCTGCCTCTCAGTCCTCCTGCCACTGAACTTCACACATGCACATACTCCCTTTCCCCTGTTATCAATAAAACTCAAACATTTAACTTGCGTCCTTGTCTGTTTCTCCTGACAGAATGATCTGACCATCATGGACCCAGCGCCCTCCCCGACCAGCGTGGTGATGGAGCCTGAAGTGACTGCCCTGCAGTGACTGGAACGTACAGAGGGAGAAATAAACTGGATGGCTGGTGACATTGCATCTCTGCCCCAGCTTAACCAGCAGCAGCATCAGCTAACCCAGGTCCTGCAAGTTCTCACTAACCTCACCACTCCACCTGCTCTGGCTCCTGGTGACCTGGAACCGAAGATCGGTAATCCGGAACGTTTCAATGGTGACCCAAACCAGGTCCGGCCATTCCTGACCAGCTGCTGTATCCAGTTCTCTCTGCAGCCCAGGACCTTCTTGATGGAGGGAGCCAAGGTGGGGTATGTCATCACTCACCTGACTGGCTGGGCTCGGCTGTGGGGGACAGCTGAATTCGACCGGCAGACCCCGGCCTGTGCCTCCTTCAGTGCCTTCGCTGAGGAGATGTTAAAGGTGTTCGACCTGGGCTCGTCAAGAACAGAGGCGTCACGAGCACTGATGAGTATCTGTCAGGGCAACCGGACGGTGGCGGACTACTCCATTGACTTCCGCACCCTGGCGAGGCGCAGTTTGTGGAACATGGCGGTGCTGGTGGACGCCTTCCTCCACAGTTTGGCGGACTACATCAAGGATGAGCTCGTTTCCCATGAGCAACCCCCGACACTCGATGAGGCCATTGCCCTCGCTGTACGCATTGATCACCGTATCCAGATCCGCAGACGAGAGAAGGGGCGTCCTAGTCAACCTGCCACCTGCACTTGGGGTGAGTCTTCCGCTGCCCAGTTCCCGCCTGTCACGCCCCAAAGCCGACATAATCAGTCTGAGCCCATGGAGATCGGCCGTACCTCCCTCACCCCCGAGGAGCGACAGCGCCGCCTAACCTCCATCCGTAAACCCCTGCTTCAGCTTCCCAACACCGCTTGTGCCCTGGTGGACTTTGGAGCTGAAGCTAACATCATGGACACTGAGCTCGCATGGCAGCTGGGTGTGGGGTGCCACCATCTTACTCCACCCGTTCCTGTACGAGCGCTGGGTGGACATCATCTCGGCACTGTTACACACATCACAGCCCCCGTGACAATGCTGCTGTCAGGTAACCACCAGGAGTCCATCCAATTCCACCTCCTACACTCACCCGGCCAACCACTCATCCTAGGATACCCGTGGCTCCGTCTACACAACCCCCAACTCGACTGGGAGACTGGCACCATACGAGAGTGGGGAAGGGGCTGCCATCAGACCTGCTTGAAGGGAGCTGTCCTGCCAACCAACCAGGAGACCACCAGCTCCACCTCCGACATATCCAAGGTTCCTGTCTGCTATCACCACCTGAGGGAGGTGTTCAACAAGTCCAAGGCCACGTCATTGCCCCCACACCGACCATACGACTGCGCCATCGACCTCCTGCCAGGCACCGCACCCCCTAAGGGCCATCTCTACTCCCTGTCAGCCCCGGAAAGAAAGGCCATGGAAGACTACATAAACGACTCTCTGGCTGCCGGCCTAATCCGTCCATCGTCCTCTCCTGCTGGAGCTGGATTTTTCTTTGTGGGGAAGAAGGATGGTTCTCTTCGCCCATGCATAGATTACCGGGGCTTGAACGACATTACGGTTAAGAACCGCTACCCTCTGCCACTTCTCTCCTCCGCCTTTGAACTACTGCAAGGGGCCACAGTGTTCACCAAGCTAGATCTCCGGAATGCTTACCATCTGGTGCGAGTGAGAGAAGGCGACAAATGGAAGACTGTGTTCAACACCCCGATGGGACACTATGAATATCTGGTCATGCCATTCGGTCTCACCAATGCCCCAGCAGTGTTCCAGGTGCTGGTAAACGACATCCTCAGAGACATGCTCAAGTTCGTTTTTGTTTACTTGGACGACATTTTGATCTTCTCTAAGACCCTGTCTGAACACACCCACCACGTCCAGTTGGTCCTGCGCTGCCTGCTTGAGAATTTGTTGTTTGTGAAAGCAGAGAAGTGCGAGTTCCACGCTCGGTCTGTCTCGTTCCTGGGATATGTGGTTACCGAGGGCAGCATACAAATGGACCCTGTGAAGGTGTCGGCAGTGACGTCGTGGCCGGTTCCAGAGAGCCGTAAGAAGCTGCAGCAGTTCCTGGGGTTCGTCAACTTCTATAGGAGGTTCATCCGGGGCTACAGCACCGTGGCAGCCCCACTCACCGCACTGACCAGCATCAAACAGCCCTTCCAATGGACGGCAGCAGCTGACAAAGCCTTCAAAACCCTCAAGGTCTGTTTCACTTCAGCTCCCATCCTCCGGATGCCTGACTCCGAGTGTCATTTTGTGGTGGAGGTAGATGCTTCGGATGTGGGAGTTGGGGCAGTGCTTTCCCAGCGGGCAGCTGAGGATGGAAAAATGCACCCCTGCGCCTTCTACTCCCGAAGACTGACCCCAGCAGAGAGCAATTACGACATCGGCAATCGCGAGCTACTGGCGGTCAAGCTCACCCTCGAGGAGTGGCGCCACTGGTTGGAGGGGTCTAAGGTTCCGTTTGTGGTCTGGACAGACCACAAAAACCTGGAATATATCCAGACAGCCAGGAGGCTAAACTCCCGCCAGCGCCGGTGGTCACTATTCTTCACCCACTTCAACTTTGTCCTTTCCTACCGTCCTGGCACCCGCAACATCAAACCGGATGCACTCTCCCAGATGTTTCAGAGGGAGGAGGCTTCCAAGGAGGAATTAACACCCATCCTCCCAAGCCCCTGTGTCGTTGCTGCCCTGACCTGGGACATCGAGAAGCAGGTTCGAGAGGCCATCAGGGACCAGCCAGGCCCCAGCGCTTGCCCCTCCAACCGTCTCTACATCCCAGCCAACCTGAGGTCTCAGGTGATTCAATGGGGACATGACTCCCGCCTGGCCTGTCACCCCAGGGTCACACGCTCTCTCCATCTGCTGTCTCAGCGATTCTGGTGGCCGTCGATGAGGAGGGACATCCAGGATTTTGTGAGAGCCTGCCCCACTTGCAACCAGCACAAGTCCCCCAGTCAGCCCCCAGCCGGGTTACTCCAGCCCCTGCCAGTACCCATGCGTCCCTGGTCCCATGTCTCCCTGGACTTTGTTACTGGTCTTCCTCCATCAGAAGGTAATATGGTCATCCTCACCATCGTGGACCGCTTAGTAAGATGACCCACTTTGTGCCTCTCCCTAAACTGCCAACTGCTAAGGAGACTGCCCAGGTCGTCTTAGAACATGTCTTTCGGGTCCACGGCCTGCCTAGGGATATCGTTTCCGACTGGGGCCCACAGTTCTCCGCCAGTTTCTGGAGGGAATTCTGCCACCTCCTCGGGGCCACTGCTAGTCTGTCGTCCGGATTTCACCCACAGTCAAATGGCCAAATGGAGCGCATGAATCAGGAACTGGAGAAGGCAATTAGGTGTGTGGCTTCGCGCAACCCCCACGCCTGGGCTATCTGCTCTGGGTGGAATATGCCCACAACTCCCTCACCAGCTCTGCCACCGGACTCTCCCCCTTCCAGTGTGTGTATGGGTATCAACCACCTCTGTTTACCAGCCAGGAGGGAGAAGCCACCTGCCCGTCTGCTCTTGCCTACGCCTGCTGCTGCCGCCGCACGTGGGCCCAGGCCCGCACCACACTCCTGAAGTCCAGTACCAGCTATGCTATTGGGGCTAACCGGCGGAGGACCCTGGCACCCATTTACCATGTCGGCCAGAAGGTCTGGTTGTCGGCTCGAGATCTACCACTACGGGTGGAGTCATGCAAATTGGCACCTCGCTACATCGGACCCTTTCCCGTACAGAAGGTCATCAGTCCCACGGCAGTTCGGCTGCTGCTGCCCAAGACCATGAGGATACATCCCACCTTCCACGTCTCTAAACTCAAACCGGTGCACGAGAACCCCCTGGTCCTGGCAACACCGCCGCCTCCTCCTCCACGCTTCATTGATGGTGGACCAGTCTACATGGTCCGGCGACTGCTCCGCTCACGACGTAGGGGTAGGGGCATCCAATACTTGGTAGACTGGGAGGGTTATGGTCCTGAGGAGAGGGCATGGGTCCCTTCTGGAAGGATTCTGGATCCGGCCCTCATCGCCGACTTCTATCGACTACACCCTGACCAGCCCTCCATCCGACGGGGTCGACGTAGGGGTTCTCACCGTGCAGATCCACTTCCGGACCCTGCCCCTGCTCCAGTGCCCGAGCCTGACACTGAACCGAATCCTGGGCGGGGGCCCTTGGATGACGAGTCTTCCGACAGTGAAGAGGGTGCGGAGGCTATGGACACTGACCGGTCAGAGGAATTCTGACCCTCCACCAGTATTCCCCCTCCTCCCGCCCGTCTTGGTGGATCCCTTGAGGGGGGGGGTTCTGTCATGGTCCTACCTGTGGGTTTCCTCTTGTCAGGTAACATCTCCACTCCTCTCCACTCAGCATTACCAGCCATGCCCGCATACACTTCCTCTTATTAACTCTCAGTGGCTGTCATTGGCTGTTGCCCATCACCTGCTGCTCCTCTGTGTGTATTTAAGCTGCTGTCCTCCCTAGCTTCAGTGTCAGATCGTCTTCTAGACGTCGACTCCGTCAACTCTTCAGTCCTGGTAACCTGACCCTGCATTTCTGTCCCTTATCTTGCTACCTGATCTGTGACTCTGTGTTCCAGCCTGTTCCCTACTCCTGCCTGTTGTGCTGTTTTGTCTGTCTGCTGAGGAACTGCTCACTGGGAGACTGCCGGAACACCTAGTGCTGTCAGCTTACAGCCTCACTACTCTGACTATGCCTGATCCTGTCTGATCTCTGAAGCTAAGCAGGGTCAAGTCTGGTTGGTGCTTGAATGGGAGACCGCAGACATCACCACCATGCTCCCACCAGCCATCCCTGCCTCTCAGTCCTCCTGCCACTGAACTTCACACATGCACATCCTCCCTTTCCCTGTTATCAATAAAACTCAAACATTTAACTTGCGCTCTTGGGTCCTTGTCTGTTTCTCCTGACATGACAATGCACCTGTGCACAAAGCGAGCTCCATGAAGACAGGGTTTGCCAGATTTGGTGTGGAAAACCTTGAGTGGCCTGTACAGCACCCTGACCTCAAACTCCTTGAACACTTCTGCAATGGAATGGATTGGAATGCTGACTGCACCACATGCCTCCTCGCCCAACATCAGTTCCTGACTTCACTAATGTGGCTGAATGAGCACAAATCCCCGCAGCCACACCTAAAAATCTAGCCGAAAGATTATTATAAGAGAACAAGGGGACTAAATCTGGAATGGGATATTCAACAAGTACATACGAGTGCAAAGGTCAGGTGTCCAAGTACTTCTGGCTGTACCTACAAATGTGTCTTAGACTGGATGGATTATTGAAATTAGAATTTTGGTGGTAAAAGAATAAATGCATGGCAGTTAAGGAAAAGCCACAGGATGTCAGTAAATTTGAGTTTTAAATTAAAATGGAGTTTTTCGTGACAATAATCTAGTTTGACATCTCCATTTCAAGAAAACAAATATATTTTACTAAAATGAAATGGATGTTTTTTTTATTATTTTTTTTATGATTTAGTTTACATTCTAACCTTGCCTTGGTTGTCTGCTTGCAAAGATCATATTGGGAAACAGATCCAGTTTAACAAGCACAGCTGGGAATGAAATCAGTCTGCATAGGATGTTGAAAACTGTGCTTGTGTCACACAATAAATGATGTGTTGTTGGATGGATGTGTGCCACAGCAATATGGATATAAGCCTAATCAATTCAGTTTGTAATTAGATACCAGCTGTCAAAATGTTTGTGATGATCTTACGCCGGGTGGCATGGTGGTGTAGTGGTTAGCATTGTCACCTCACAGCAAGAAGGTTCTGGGTTTGAGCCCAGCAGCTGATGGGGGCCTTTCTGTGTGGAGTTTGCATGTTCTCCCCATGAATGTGTGGGTTTCCTCTGGGTGCTCCGGTTTCCCCCACAGTCCAAAGACACGCAGGTTAGATTAACATGGGGCAACCTTACCCTGAAGTTGGGCTGAAGTGCCCTTGAGCAAGGCACCTAACCCCCAACTGCTTCCCAGGTGCTGTAGCATAGCTGCCCACTGCTGGGTGTGTGTGTGTGTGCCAAATGTTGTAGTTGAGTCACTAAACTTTGAGTCCGAGTTCAGTCTCGAGTCCCCAGTGTTCAAGTCTGAGTCATTAAAGAAAATTTCAAGTCGAGTCCGAGAACAAGACTCCAACCGCACCATTTGACAGTGGCTGTTGCTGCCTTTATGTGAAACTGTCTCTGCTACTGTGTTGGACTAACTTTATTGTTCGACTGCCCCATTTTAGTTAACAGGCTACAGATAAAAAGCTTGTTCATTGCTCAGCAAGCCCCGCCCACTATCAACAGGGCAAATAACATGAGAGAGGGTTAACACTAGCTAGTTCATCAGTCAGCAAGCCCCGCTATCAACAGAGCAATGAACTTACTCTGTCACTTACTTCTCTGGGTGGAGTCTTGCCAAATAATGATTGAAGTTCGAGGTTGTCCCCGTCATCTCCTTGATAGTTCTTTTACATATGGAACACATAGCAGTGTGTTTTTTCCCACTGCATGAGAAGTCTGTATAAGCAAAGCGAACAATCCTAGGGGCTTCTCTCCAGGCATTTTAGTGCCATTAACATTAGTTTGTTCCTGAACATGACATATGAACAGGTGAATGTGCATTCTCTTGCATGAAATTAGTATAAAAATTAATGTAGATATAAATATAAATATCTTATGCCAAATTATTATGGCATGTTACAAAAAATAAAGAAAAAGATCAGGGTTCTCGTCTCCAATTTACGAGTCCGAATGCAGTTAATGCACCAGTCCGAGTCCGAGTCATCAGTGCTCAAGTCCAAGTCGAGTCACAAATCCTTAAAATTAGGGCACAAAGTCGGACTCGAGTACTACAAGCCTGGTGTGTGCTCAGTGCTCACTTGTGTGTGCATGTGTGTGTTCACTGCTTCAGATGGGGTAAACGCAGAGGTTAAATTTCACTGTGTGATTAAGTCTGTGCTATACGTGTGACAAATAAAGGCTTCTTGGCTTATTAATTTATTGATTTGGTTCTGCATGCTAGGTTAATATTTATTTGTAATATCACTCACTTAGGGTGGCACGGTGGTGTAGTGGGTAGCGCTGTCACCTCACAGCAAGAAGGTCCGGGTTCGAGCCCCGTGGCCGGCGAGGGCCTTTCTGTGCGGAGTTTGCATGTTCTCCCCGTGTCCGCGTGGGTTTCCTCCGGGTGCTCCGGTTTCCCCCACAGTCCAAAGACATGCAGGTTAGGTTAACCGGTGACTCTAAATTGACCGTAGGTGTGAATGTGAGTGTGAATGGTTGCCTGTGTCTATGTGTCAGCCCTGTGATGACCTGGCGACTTGTCCAGGGTGTACCCCGCCTTTCACCCATAGTCAGCTGGGATAGGCTCCAGCTTGCCTGCGACCCTGTAGGACAGGATAAAGCGGCTAGAGATAATGAGATGAAATGAGATATCACTCACTTAAAAAGGATTTGTTTCCCACAAATCATTTCTTTATTTCTGATCAGTGAATGGTCCCAGTATGTTTCAGCTCTGCCCCTTTCCAGTCTTCCTCAGACACTATTTTTCTATGTTTCCCCTCCTTTTTGGTTCTTTATTGCATGTAGTGTGAAACCACTACTGTTGTCTCTCCACGCTGTTGACTATCAGTGTGTGTTTGTGGTAGTGTTAATTAAATTCCTATACCATCTGACCATATCTGAGCATATAAAGGGGACTTAACATATATGGACTAGACCAAGTACTTATATTAGATGTCAATTCATCCAGACATGCTGTTTACTAAATGTTTGGAAAACTTGTAAAAAAAAAATTATGGGAATTATTAGTCAATTTTTCTTCCTTTTTTATTTTTTTATTTTTTCCAGCATGATATCTGTGTTTGTATTAGTGCATTTTGCTCCATAGAGCATACAAGCCCATATTAGATGATGACTTGTTTCCTTTTGCTAATAAAGACACTGATAAAACCCAGTGCTCCCATGCTGGGAGCCATCCACCATCAGCCTGTTAAAGGTCACAGTGAGGATTTATTTAGTGGTTCTGGAGAGCAACCTGCTCGTAACCCAGTCCTTTACGTCTCAGTATGGACCCCAGGTGTATGAAGAAGCCGATGTTTCCACTGGGTTTACGAAGCTTGGCGGATCCGGCCGTTTCGACATTATAGTCCCTGCAGAGACACACAGACAGCACATAAACGACCACATGTTGTACTGCGCTTTAATCAACTACCATCACACTCATTCACTCACTGCTGGCCTGTAAAGTAAGTGTGTGTGTGTGTGTGTGTGTGTGTGTGTGTGTGTGTGTGTGAGAGAGAGCGAGAGCGAGAGAGAGCTCAGAAACCAAAAAAACACTATAAGGAGAAAAGCTGTGTGCATGTGTTCACAGTAGGGTGCCACACACACTTTGCTGCCCATCCAAACCCACATTGGCATTCTCATGCTTTTATAGAGACCCCAGCACTTGTCTTATTGGTTCGAACCTCAGAAGCACTTCGCTAATAATCAAATGAGCATTGTTTCATACTCAAGATTAGGTCAGAGTGCCGTATTTGCCATCTTCTCTCGTATCTCAGCTGCAAATAATTCTGATAATTGGCCAGTGGCTGAAGTCCTGTTCTAATTATCAGATGTGGTCCAATCCTACAGCTGTATCAGAGAGCAGTAACTCGCTTTTACTGCTCCCCAAATCCCACTTCTCTCTTTCTCTCAATGAAATAAATTTACATGCACCTTTACTACGCCAGTGCTGTGGAAAATGCCTGTTAAAAGGGCTTGATATTGCAGGCTTGAAAAACACAAAACAAAAATGAAAATCAGTAAAATGCATGAGGAAAAAAAAAGTCCCCATTCTGCCAAAACAAATCCTGTCCAAATCAGCTGATTCACCTCATTCCTTAATGCCATTATCTGTGACACTTAGAGTGCATTACAAATTAGTTACGACTACATACTGGAATATTTATGATTACAGTGTTACAGATGGAATAATTTAAAATCAAGGTATTAAATTATTAAAGGATGTCATCACATCCTGTTTTATATGACCTCCCGGAAAGTATGACTTTTTTCCAGCTCTCCCTGATTGCATGCCTGGTACAATTTCTGGACAACTGGTGTGTCATAGTTTTTTATAGTGTTTGAAAGAGAACTGTAATATTGATAAGTTTCACATGTTCTCTCCATGTCCGTGTGGGTTTCCTCCAGCTTCTCTGGTTCCTTCCAGCTGTGAGGAAATGCTCTTTGTTGGGAAAAAGTGATCCAGGTCCATCGTAAGTTAAGAGCAAACTAAAGGAGTACTTTGGCTATGACATTGTTCAGGAAAACCATGTTAGCTTAATAATGGATCTTAAGAGGTAATTAAAGACACTCTTTGCATTAAGAGGTGTTCGGGAAACCCACCCCTGAACTATATTTGCAGGGTCTTCAATCTTATCCGCAAAAAGCCGGTGTATTATACTGCGAGTAGTAAATACTATATTGATGAGCTTCTAAAGGGCTAGCATTAGCAGTGTTGTTTACATCGTTGCTAGGAAATGGAGAGGATGTTCAGAGGTGTTCAGTAACCACTGAGCTATGGATTTTTTTTAACACTTCACATACCGTAGATTATCATATAAAAGATGCATACTGGTGTAACATATAATATCATCTCATTCATTCATTATCTCTAGCCGCTTTATCCTGTTCCACAGGGTCGCAGGCAAGCTGGAGCCTATCCCAGCTGACTACGGGTGAAAGGCGGGGTACACCCTGGACAAGTCGCCAGGTCATCACAGGGCTGACACATAGACACAGACAACCATTCACATTCACACCTACGGTCAATTTAGAGTCACCAGTTAACCTAACCTGCATGTCTTTGGACTGTGGGGGAAACCGGAGCACACCCACACGGACACGGGGAGAACATGCAAACTCCACACAGAAAGGCCCTCGCCGGCCACGGGGCTCGAACCCGGACCTTCTTGCTGTGAGGCGACAGCGCTAACCACTACACCACCGTGCCGCCCACATATAATATCAATAAAATGAAAATGAAATGACAAATCAATGTCATTATCAGACTACATGCTGTCTGCTGTTCGGCTAAATCAAATAGCTCATGCATTAAAAACCTGACACTGAGTTTGTGGCGAGTAGATCAGTCTATACATATTGTTTTGAATTTTGTGACAAATTCACAGACTGTGTTAATTTTAAAACTACACATAAATATGTGTAAAAAAGCTGAATTCTTCCAATACAATTTTATTTAATAATGACACAAAATGTGTAACCTAGAGTCAGGCTTGTAGTATTCGAGTCCGACTCGTACCCTTATTTTAAGGACTCATGACTTGAGCATTGAGGACTCGGACTCGTGCATTAACTGCATTCGGACTCGTAAATTGGAGATGAGGACTGTGATTTTTTCTTTATTTTTTGTAACATGCCTTAATAATTTGGCATCAGATATTTATATTTATATCCACATTAATTTTTGTACTAATTTCATGCAAGAGTATCACACCTACACACCTATGCATCAGATAAACTCTCAGGCATGATTCAGACAGCGCATGTGCCAAGCGGACTCTTGCACACGCACTGTAAACAACTCGCATCTGCATAGGATTAAGGCGCAAACAAAACACCTCCATAAAAACTGTAAAAACACACTTACTTTGTGAAGTATTGAGCTGCATTGCTGACATGTTTCTGAACCTTGTTTGGTTTCCTGATCCCTGATTTCCTGTTTCTCGTCTTTGATTCTGCTGAGTCTACGATAGCCTGTTTGTGCCTCACTCGGCCTATTGCCTGTTTCACTGTTTTACAATTTTGCCTGCCATTCTGGATTGTTTACCTGCCTTCATTTGTATTAATAAACACACCTTCTGCACTTACATCCATCTCCCAACCATCTCTGACAGAATATTTCGCACTCCTTGACAAAGAGAATGCACATTCACCTGTTCATAGGTCATGTTCAGAAACAAACTAATGTTAACGGCACTAAAACAGCCACTGTCAAGTGGTGTAGTTGAAGTGTTGGACTCAGACTCGACTTGGATCAATAGTGGACTTGACTCAAAATTTTCTTTAATGACTTGGACTTGACTCAGACTTGAACACTAAGGACCTGAGACTGGACTTGGACTCGAGGTTTAGTGACTCGACTACAACACTGCCTAGAGCGCTACACATAATTTGTGTAATTATTTTCCACACATTCCTATTAAGAGTGTGTATTTCTGCCTCACACCCCAGTGTTCCTGGGTGTAGGCTCCAGCCCCACATCAACCCTGACCAGGATAAAGCTCTTACTGGAGATGAATGAATGATGTAAGATTGATTACACAGCCCCATAAATGCGTGTAAGTAGATTAAATACTGTACATAGATTACTATTCCTCCAGTTATTTATTTATTTAGAAGCTTTTTTTGTATTGCGAAAAGACTGTGTATGTGTCCAAAATCACTCACTATTCACTATATAGTGACTATATAGTGAGGTCATCATTTTGTAGTGCTGTCTGAATGTATAGTGAGAATTATTACACCCTATACAATGGACTCATACACTGTAAAAAATATATATTTGTTGTTTTAACTTAAAAAAGTTAGTGCAAGGGCTGCCTTAAAATTTTGAGTTCACTGGAATTCACATAGTAAGTTAAATTGTTGTGAACTTACTATATTAATTTCAGTGAACTCAAAATTTTAAGGCAGCCCTTAAGGCAACCCTTGCACTAACTTTTTTAAGTTAAAACAACAAATCATTTTTTACAGTGTAGTATCCCACAATGCATCATGAAAAGTAGTGTACAACCGATGGTCACTAACCAAGCCGTATATACCATCATGCATTGCGGTCACACTGAAAGAAAAATGGCAGACAAACATAAACAGACATTCAAGTACAATTAAAAATAGTAAGATAAGGGAAAAAAGCTAAAATAGAATAAGGCATAAAATACAAGAATAAAAGTTACAGTGCAGAGCAAGGAATTAATCACAAGCCTCAAATTTGATTTAATAAAAGGCAGCAGCAAAGAAGAAAGTATTCAGCCTTGATTTAAAAAAAAATAACTGAAAAATGCAGCAGACACAAAGTACTTTGTATTTATTAATGTGAGAAATACACTCAGTATAATATGTATTTATTATTTTGAAAACCCACCAGCCAACTGATCTGGCACATTTTAATTGTGCGACAGTAATGATGTAAATAACGGCGCGGCGGAGCAGCATCCGAAAGTGTTTTTTCATTTTACCAATGAGCTCACTATACACAGTCATCCCCTTTGTTGTTTGTCCTGTTTTGTCACATAACAAGCTGGAATTAAAATGGATTTTTGGAGGATTAGCATCATTTGATTTACACAACATGCCGAGCATCTGAAAGGTGAAAATTATTGTTTTATTGTAACATGAACAATAATTAAGATGATAAAACAGAAACCTAAGGTGTGCATCGGTATTCACCCCCCAAAGTCAATACTTTGTAGAGCCACCTTTTGCTGCAATTATAGCTGCAAGTCTCTTGGGGTATGTCTTGATTAGCTTAGCACATCTAGCGACTGGGATTTTTGCCTGTTCAAATGTATTTTCTTAGGCCATTCCAAGACATTTAAATGTTTCCCTTTAAACCACTATAGCTTTAGCAGTATGTTTAGGGTCATTGTCCTGCTGGAACGTGAACCTTCAGGTTTTCCTCCAGACTTGCCGTGTACTTAGTGCCATCCATCTTTCCTTCAGTCCTGACCAGCTTTCCTGTCCCTGTTGATGAAAAACTTCCCCACAGAATGATGCTGCCACCACCATGCTTCACTGTAGGAATGGTGTTCTCAGGATATTGGGTTTGCGCCACACATGGCATTTCCATCATAGCCAAAAAGTTCAGTTTTAGTCTCATTTGACCAGAGAATCTTCTTCCATGTGTTTGGGGAGTCTGCCACATGCTGTTGGGCAAACTTCAAATGTGTTTTCTTAAGCAATGGCTTTTTTCTGGACACTCTTCCATAAAGCCCCGCTCTGTGGAGTGTACGGTTTAAAGTGGCCCTATGGACGGATACTCCCATCTCCGCTGTGGATCTTTGCAGCTCCTTCAGTGTTATCTTTGGTGTCTTTGTTGCATCTCTGATTAATGCCCTCCTTGCCCGGTCTGTGAGTTTTGGTGGGCGGCCTTCTCTTGTCAGGTTTGTAGTGGTGCCAAATTCTTTCCATTTTGCTATAATGGATTTAATGGCGCTCCGTGGGATATTCAAAGTTTGGGATTTTTTTTTTTTATCACCCAACCCTGATCTATACTTCTCCACAACTTTGTCTCTGACCTGTTTGGAGGCTCCTTGGTTTTCATGTTGCTTGCTTGATAGTGTAGCAGAGTCAGGGTCCTTCCAGAACAGGTTGATTTATACAGACATCATGTGACAGATCATGTGACACTTTGATTGCACACAGGTGGCTCTTAATCAACTAATTATGTGACTTATGAAGTAAATTGTTTGGACCAGTTCTTATTTAGGGGTTTCATATGAAAGGGGGTGAATACTTATTCACACTTCTGGTTTCTGTTTTTTTTTAAATCTTAATTATTGTTTGTGTCATGATAAAACAACAATTTTCACCTTTAAAGTGGTAGGCATGTTGTGTAAATCAAATGGTGCTAACCCTCCAAAAATCCATTTTAATTCCAGCTTGTAATGCAACAAAACAGGACAAACACCAAGGGGGATGAATACTTTTGCAAGACACTGTAGTCTTCTATATAGAATTCCCTAGGTAGTGAGTCGGGAGTAGTGAATGAGTGAGTGATTTCGGACACAGCATGTGTATGTGCCTGTTTTCCATTTTGGTCTCTGTGTGATTTAAGAAAACTATGATATAAACTTTTTTCTGCTTTTAAACAGGAACAATCTGATGACATTCTATTAGGTTTTGATGTAATCATAGAGGTATTAGTATGTAATGGTAGAAGATCATCTATGAAGATAGTGTGCATGTGTGTGTGTTTACGATGAATACAATCACATTTCACACAGTAACTGTAAAATTGCATAACAGTTACTTTTGAGCTGCATGCACTGTATGGTCTTCTTTAAATCACACAGCAAGTCACACCAATACACGAACATAAGGTTTGCCTTAACCAAGCTGTTCGTGTGTGTGTGTGAGAGAGAGAGAGAGAGAGAGAGAGAGAGAGAGTTTGGGCATGTGTAGTGTGTATAAAAGTGGAAATGAACAGTTACATTGTTTTCAGCGATCAGTGTCAATATGGTGCTTGTTCTTCACTTCAAAGAGGCTGCGTGCAGAAGTGGCATGTTACAGCCACTAGAAAGTAGTTCACACATTGGTATCAATTTACTCATACTTCTATTATTACAGTTTCTATTAAATCATAAGAAAAGCACAGTTCCACATCCATAACCATTCACAGACAAAGAAGTCTGTTTCACATATCTCATATCAAGAAGCAGTTATATGTTGAGTGCTATATATGGTGTTATATTTTCCTCGACATAGTCTGAGAAGAACTTGTAGCCTTGAAGATTCACCCTTAAAGCTAGACTGCCTTTCAGATTTTTCAACTTTAGGCCATAAAAAATTTTCCCCGACACCCAATTATTTTTGTTTAGTGGACCGAAAGCTACTGAATTTGAATCACAGACTTCCAATTTTATTAGTGTTTTTTAAATCGCACAATTAATGAATTTAGGGCCACGTGGCCCTAAATTCTCCGATATTTTTTACTGCTTCACCATGACCCAATTCAAGATACTATGTCATGCATCATGTGGTGGGCTTTCCCCATTCGCAAAAAGCATTGTGGGATATAAATTTGAAACAGGAGAGGAAAATGGAGAATGCGAATGAAATGTGAAAGACCGTCTCCAGTAACAGAAAGCGAGAAGAAAAGACATTATGTTGCGAAGGAAAGGAAACGCAGGACCAAACTAATAAATATCGGTGGTCAGCGAGCACTTCGGTGTGATCAGCTGTTCATTTAGCGACAGAATGATGTAACCAGTGCCAGCGATTGCTATAGGCGACCTAGGCAATTGCCTAGAGCGCAAAGTGTGCCCAGGGGCGCCAAGGGCGACCAAAACCCCACCAAAAAGGAGGGATGGAGTTATTGAATGGAGATGTTACCAAGTGCATCAGTGGTGTACAGTGTTTTCAACCACTGTGCTGCCGAAATCTAGTACCGCGGAACACTAGTGTGCCGTGAGAGATCACCAAGTGTACCGTGGAAAATTATAGAATGACTGTATATTGTAAATATTGGCAACAGCGTTTTAGTTTCAGTCAACATTTTCTATTGGTGATGTGCCTTGAGATTTTTTCATTGAAAAAAGTGCGCCCTGGCTCATGAAAGGTTGAAAACCTTTTTTACAACACCTCTGATGCGGCTGGGGATGTAGAAATACGTGCTCCTTACCTCTGCTGTTACACTACCTGTGACAGTAGCTTCTGCTGAAAGAAGCTTTTCAAAATTAAAACTGCTGAAGACATACTTAAGGTCAACAATGAGTCAAGAACGTCTGAATGGGCTTGCTCTGATGAGCATCAACCAAGAGATCTCAAGAGAAATATCATTTGATGAGATTATCAAGGAATTTGCCATTAGGAAGACCAGACGAGTCCCATTGTAATGTTACTTCAATAACAAAGTACCCATAATAGCACTTTTGTTTGAAAATACAGCCCATTGATGTCCTAACAGGGTGCTTAAGTTTGCACAATTTAGAATTGTAGAATTTTTTATTCATTTAATTTGTTAATTCTTCAGAGATGACTTAACTTTTAATAGCAAAAAATAATTTCTTGTTTATTGTCCATGCACTACACTTTGAACAGGGTGCGGAAGAGTTTTTGCCCATTATATGGAGATATGTATTGAATTTGTGTGGTCATTTTACTTTGTGACACTTTATGTGAATAATGATAACAATAATAACAATAATGAAAAAGATAAAATGACTTATTGTTTATTGTCCATGCACCGTACATTGTTTAATAGTAATAGAATAGAGTGATTAGATTAAAGTGTTATTTAGATGTTATTAGAGGGTTTTTTTTCTTGGGGGGGGGCAAAACTCAATCTCGCCTAGGGCAGCCAAAGACCTAGAGCCAGCCCTGGATGTAACTGTCAGTGCACAATCAAGGTAAACCTGTAGATGGCAATAATGCAACATTGTGGATACCAGCTGCCGTAAAACCCAAAAGAAGAAGAAAATAAACCTGCACATGCGCACACGGACTTCCTCTGTCTTCTTGATTGCATGAAGCAAGCAATTTCATGCACATTATTTGTGAGAGAATCCCCTCAAATTAAATAACTTCCCAGCCACAGAATGGCCTGATAATGTTTTGGAGATACTGCAGAAATAAACATCTCGCAATGACCAAATGCCAGAGGGAACTAAATTTCACCGATTTTATGAAATCGAAAGGCCGTACAGCTTTAAATCTTTCTGAGATCAGTCTTAATTAAATAAATTAATCAGCATTAATCATGAAAGTGGCATCACGGTGGTGCAGTGGTTAGCACTGTTGCCTCATTGCCGATGGGGGCCTTTCTGTGTGGGGTTTGCATGTTCTCCCCATGTCTGCGTGGGTTTCCTCTGGGTGCTTTGGTTTCCCCCACTATCCAAAGACATGCAGTTAGGTTAACTGGCTACTCTAAATTGTCCATGTGTGTGAATGGTTGACAGGAGAAAACCTCTATAATAATCTAGTAGAAGGTAACAGGAAACCATTACTGTAATTCTTCCCTAGAAACTTTGTTGGCTGGAAGAAAAGCTGTCAGTGCAGCCACATCACTGCAGGGATATGCCAAATAGAGAAAAACATGAAAGCCACAGTGTTAAGTTATACACAGCTGCAGCTGGACTGAGCTTGATGCACTAGGATCCTCAAGATTTAGGTTCAAACTGTACTTTTCTTCTCCAGAAACTAAGAGTCTAAGAATTTCTTTCAGTACAAGACTTCATCATGGAGACTAATGTGGAGTTTTTGGTCTATGGATTGGATTTGAGTTGATGTAATCTAATATCATTTATTCATCTTGATGAACTGCTTATTTCTGGTCAGGGTCATGGTGGATTTGTAGCCAGTCCAGGAACACTGGGTGTGATCTGAGCGCGCCATCACAGAGAACTATACAGACACACATTCAAAACTAGAGGTGATTTAGTGTCACCAATCCACCTACCAGAGAACCTGGAGAGACCCATGCAGAGACAAGGGAACACTGCATAAGCATATATAGGCACAGGTTTCTTTCATGGAGTAAAAGCTACAGATAAGAACCATACATCCATCCATTATCCATAACCGCTTATCCTATACAGGGTTGCGGCCAAGCTGGAGCCTATCCCAGCTGACTATGGGCAAGAGGTGGGGTACACCCTGGACAAATCACCAGATCATCACAGGGCTGACACATAGAGACAATCAACCATTCACACTCACATTCACACCTACTGTCAATTTAGAGCCACCAATTAGCCTAATCTGCATGTCTTTGGATTGTGGGGGAAACCGGAGCGCCCAGAGGAAACCAGTGTTTTAGTCAAGTCACTAGACTTCGAGTCTGAGTCCAGTCTCGAGTCCCCAGTGTTCAAGTCTGAGTCAAGTCCAAGTCATTAAAAAAATTTCAAGTCGAGTCTGAGTCCACTATTGATCCGAGTCAAGTCCGAGAACAAGACTCCAACCCCACCGCTTGACGGTGGCTGTTTTAGCACCATTAATATTAGTTTGTTCCTGAACGTGACGTACTGTATGAACAGGTGAATATGTATTCTCATTATCAGGGAGTGCGAAGTATTCTGTCAGAGATGGTTGGGAGATGGATGTAAGTGCAGAAGGTGCATTTATTAATCCAAGTGAAGACAGGTAAACAATCCAGAATGGCAGGTAAAATCATAAAACAGTGAAACGGGCAATAGGTCAAGCAAGGCTCAAACAGGCTATCATAGATTCGGCAGAATCAAAGATGAGAAACAGGAAATCAGGGATCAGGAAACCAAACAAGGAAATAAGGCTTGGTAATGTGTCAGCAATGCAACTCAATACTTCGCAAAGTAAGTGTGTTTTCACAGTTTTTATATCGCTTGTTGATTGCGCCTTAATCCTATGCAGGTGTGAGTTGTTTACAGCGCGAGAGAGTCTATCTGATGCACATGCCAAGGCGCACAGGTGTGACACTCTTGTACAAAATTAATGTAGATATAAATATCTTATGCCAAATTGTTATGGCATGTTACAGAAAATAAAGAAAAAATTTGAGTCCTCATCTCCAATTTACGAGTCCTCATGCATTTAATGCACGAGTCATCAGTGCTCAAGTCCTACAAGCCTGGAGGAAACCCACGCGGACAACATGCAAACTCCACACAGAAAGGCCCTCTCCAGCCATGGGGCTCGAACCCGGACCTTCTTGCTGTGAGGCGACAGCGCTAACCACTACACCACCGTGCCACCCAGATAAGAACCATCACTAGGATCTCATCTCATCTCATTATCTCTAGCTGCTTTATCCTGTTCTACAGGGTCACAGGCAAGCTGGAGCCTATCCCAGCTGACTACAGGCGAAACGCGGGGTACACCCTGGACAAGTCGCCAGGTCATCACAGGGCTGACACATAGACACAGACAACCATTCACACTCACATTCACACCTACGGTCAATTTAGAGTCACCAGTTAACCTAACCTGCATGTCTTTGGACTGTGGGGGAAACCGGAGCACCCGGAGGAAACCCACGCAGACACGGGGAGAACATGCAAACTCCACACAGAAAGGCCCTCGCCGGCCACGGGGCTTGAACCCGGACCTTCTTGCTGTGAGGCGACAGCGCTAACCACTACACCACCATGCCGCCCCATCACTAGGATATATGAGTTTATTTTGTGTAGACCTTTATTGACATTGTCCTCTGAATATGTTTCTCATTCAGTGATGTTACACAAAGGCAATCACAATTTCCCCATTTTCTTCCTCTGTTTTTTTCTGTTTCTTTCTGCTCCGTTCACCTCATCATTTCTAATTCTATAAAATCCATCTGCTGATAGAAAGACTAAAATGTGGGTTTGGCTCATTCACAAAAAAAATGCCTGTGGCCTGAAACAAGAAGGAGGGGAAAGAGTGATAGCAAATAACTTAATCCACCAAATAAAGGATAAGTCCAGTGTTTAAGTGGGCCCAGATTTAGAACCTTAACCAATGGCACAAATAGTTCCCAGAATTCCAGCCCACGGGCTTGAACGTGTAAATCAGTTTTCAGAGTTGGCAGAACTGCTCACTATTCTTTATTTGAGATTTAAAGAGCTCCTATGCTCATCTTATAGGCAAACACACTGCCATGTTGAGACAATTCTGTGAGACAATAGCAGGACATGTTACCAAATGTTCTGTTTATGATGGTGAGATTCATCCTCCACTGTGGCCATGAACTGAACTTGTTAAGAAAAAAAAAAGATAATTTCCATATACATATAAATAGTATTTCATAATTACACATAATATTTTAAATATTATGTTTTAGGTATAATGATTATTGAACATCAGCTCGCTTCATGCCCTTTTGCTCCTGAAAGTCCCGCCGCATTAAATGTATATATAGTGATGACAACAGGTTTAGAGGAGATGAAAGATTTCACATTCTGTAACAAACTCTCTGTTGAAGTGACCTTTTTTCACAGCCCGTTGAAAATATTTCAGTTCATGCATCATCAATATCTTCATTATGGCAGTGATGGAAGTCAGCTTTTATTTGCTGCTCTGGCATGATGCCTGTTGACAGCCAACCATCTTGTGCTTTTCTCTGACACACTAGCTTTTTGTCTAGTGCGTGATTTTGGCTTTCTTTAGAAGCACAGAAAGCTGTTTAAACTGCACTGATCATGCTGTTGCTTTCAAAGATAAAATCTTTCCTACATGTTATTCTGACTTATACTCTGTGCCATTATTTAATGGGAGCTGTTCTCAGATGGGGAAGATAAATCAAGTTGGCCACAGCAATGCGAGGAGAAGCACTGAGATGAGCATTCAGTGAGGTACTGTACAATAAGTCGTAGATCCTTGAGGTACAACCCCAATTCCAAAAACGTTGGGACGCTGTGTAAACTGTAAAGAAAAACAGAATGTGATAATTTGCAAATCATGGAAACCCTATATTTCAATGAAAATAATACAAAGACAACATATCAGAAATTGAAACTGAGAAATTTTATTGTTCTTTGAAAAATATATGCTCATTTTGGATTTGATGTCAGCAGCACGTTTCAAAAATGTTGGGATAGGGGCATGTTTAACACTGTGTTGCATCACTTCTACTTCTAACGACACTCTGTAAACTGTTGGGAACTGAGGAGACCAACTGCTGTAGTTCTGAAAGAGAAATGTTGTCCCATTCTTGCCTGATATACAATTTCAGTTGCTCAACAGGTCGGGGTCTCCTTTGTCGTATTTGTGCTTCATAATGCACCAAATGTTTTAAATGGGAGACAGGTCTGGACTGGCAGCAGGCCAGTTTAGCATCCAGATTCTTTTACTACGGAGCTATGCAGTTTTAATATGTGCAGAAAGAGGTTCAGCATTGTCTTGCTGAAAGAAGGAAGGCCTTCCCTGATAAAGATTTTGTCTGGATGGCAGCATATTGCTCTGAAATGTGTATATATCATTTAGCATTAATGATCCCTTCCCAGATGTACAAGCACCCATGTCATGTGCACTAATGCACCCTCATACCATCACGGATGCTGGCTTTTGAACTGTGCACTGATAACAAGCCGGATGGTCCCTCTCCTCTTTAGCCTGGAGGATGTGGTGTCCATGATTTCTAAAAAAAAATTCTACTTTTGATTCATCAGACCACAGTGGTGTAGTGGTTAGCACTGTTGCCTCACAGCAAGAAGGTCCTGGGTTCAAGCCCAGCGGCCGGCGAGGGCGTTTCTGTGTGGAGTCTGCATGTTATCTGCGTGGGTTTCTTCCGGGTGCTCTGGTTTCCCTCGCAGTTCAAAGACATACAGGTTAGGCTAATTGGTGACTCTAAATTGACCGTGAGGTGTGAATGGTTGTTTGTCTCTGTGTCAGCCCTGCGATGACCTGGCGACTTGTCCAAGGTGTACCCTGCTTCTCCCCCATAGTCAGCTGGGATAGGCTCCAGCTTGCCTGCAACCCTGTAGAACAGAATAAGTGGCTACAGATAATGGATGGATGGATTCATCAGACCTTGGGACAATGTTCCACTTCACCTCAGTCCATTGTAAAAGAGCTTGGGCCCAGAGAAGGCAGCGGTGTTTCTGGATATTGTTTATATCTGGTTTTAACTTTTATTCGTGGATGCAGTAATGAATTGTTTTCACAGACGATGGTTTTCTGAAATGTTCCTGAGCCCAAACAGTGATTTCCACTACAGACATGTGACTGCTTTTAATGCAGTGTCGCCTGAGGGCCTGAAGATCACAGGCATCCAATGTCAGTTTTCAGCCTTGTCTCTTGCATACAGAGATTTCTCCAGATTATCTGAATTGTTTAATGATACTATGTACCATATATGATTTGATCCCCAAATTATTTGCAATTTTCCATTGAGGAACGTTATTCTTAAATTGTTGCACTGTTTGCCCACACAGTCTTTCACAGAGCGGTGAACCCCTCCCCAGCTTTACTTCTGAGAGACTCCGCCTCTCTGGGGTGCTCTTTTTATACCCAATAATGTTACTGACCTGTTGCCAATCAACCAAATTATTATTATTATTATTATTATTATTTTTTTAGCATTGCACAACTTTTTCAGTCTTTTGTTACCCCTGTCCCAACTTTTCTGAAATGTGTTGCTGACATCAAATTCAAAATGAGGCATATATTTTTCAAAAAACAATATTTCTCAGTTTCAACACTTGATATATTGTCTTTGTACTATTTTCAATGAAATGTAGGGTTTCCATGATTTCCAAATTATCACATTCTGTTTTTATTTACAGTTTACACAACATCCAAACTTTTCTTTGGAACTGGGGTTGTACACTGGTCACCATTTTCTGATACACTGTAGAACTTTGAGAAAGGTAAGTAGGGTCAAGGCGTCCAGATGAATTTAATGCTTCCTTATATCTAATGCTGCAGAGTGATCAGTATCAGAACTGATGCTGCAGACATAAGTCTTGCACAGTGCTCTTTACACTCTTTAATACTTGCAGAATATTAAAATTAAGATCATTTTTGTTGATGAAAATGTAAATAGATTCTTCACTTAATGTAGTGAAAATTTCCATCCATCCATTATCCGTAGCCGCTTATCCTGTGCAGGGTCGCAGGCAAGCTGGAGCCTATCCCAGCTGACTATGGGTGAGAGGCGGGGTACACCCTGGACAGGTCACCAGATCATCACAGGGCTGACACATAGAGACAAACAACCATTCATACTCACATTCACACCTATGGTCAATTTAGAGCCACCAATTAGCCTAACCTGCATGTCTTTGAACTGTGCGGAAAACCGGAGCACCCGGAGGAAACCCACGCAGACACGGGGAGAACATGCAAACTCCACACAGAAAGGCCCCTGTTGGCCACTGGGCTCGAACCCAGAACCTTCTTGCAGTGAGGCAACAGTCCTAACCACTACACCACCGTGCCGCCTGAATCCATATAATGTTTTATGCAATCATTTTAGCCTGCCATCTTGAAGGGGGTCAATATTTATGGAGCTGTGTTATGTAAATGTTCTTAATTAACTGGTTATTCTGTGTAGGTTAAAGATTAAAACTTGTCATGTGTTGAAATGTGAATGCGAGTCTAGATTTTAGTGTACTGTGTGTGTGTTGCCCCTAGATCTCAGCGAGCTGTTCCACACTGCAATGTTGTGTGCTGTGGTCCGGCAGATCGATTGCGTATGGTATGGCGTATGCTTCCTGCAGAGCTTGGTCTATCTGGGATCACTCGACCCAGTTTCAGCCAGCTCACACTCCTCATCACCCTCATCTTTCTTACTTGGTTTCCCCGTCTTTACCTGCACTACTGCAGCCAGTGGCTCTTCCTCCATGCTCGAAACATACCTGTCAACAGGTGAGATGGATTTATAATGAGTGAGAGTGAGTGAGACAGCAGTCAATGATAATAAGACAAACTCTGAACTGAGTGCGCTGAAAAATAGAGAAATAAATAAGACAAAAAAGAGACAGCATTTCTAGCTTTTGGTATACATTTTTATCCCCCACTGGCCAAAAGGCCTAAAGGGGGATTATGTCGTGGCGATGTCTATCCATCCGTCCTGGGAAGGGTACTCACCTTCTGCAAACAACTCCTCCCACAGTTTTTGGAGGAATTTCACGAAACTTGACAGGAATATTTGTTATATGTTGGTAATACACATACTGCAATTTTGTTCAATTCAGTTACATTTTACCAGAGTTATGGCCCTTGATTACCAAACTTGTACCAGTGGGGGATATTCTCTTGTTTAAAGATTTGAAATCACAGAGCGTGGAATACCTAATACAATGTTTTATGCATATACAATGTGTTGGGTCAATACATATTCATTTTTATATAATACTTTACAAACTTGCAGAAGGTTCTGTGGGGAATGCAACTTTTTTTTTCTCCAAATCCACTCTTAGGTTTTAATGACTCCACATGGGGAAAGTTGAACGATTTTAGATCCATTCATGACCTCCCTTCAGTACGCACTATGTGGAAAGAATTTATAATGCGTTATTCTGTCAACAGGCATTTGTCATAAAAAAAAAAAAAACTGAAGTCAGATGCTCTGGTTCTGCTGCACATGTGGTGTTGATTTTATTTATTGTCTTGGAGAGGTGCAGTGAATATGCTTACACACCAATTCTTATTACAACCAAATCAACTTGGACAATAAATCACAGGCTGATAGAACATGGAAAATTTGTGAGAATAGAGAACTGTGAATGACGAGTGGGCAGACAGAGGGAGGAAAGGAACACTAGAGATGGGGGATAAATGGCAAGTAACAGTGAGGGGTCAGTGGTAGATGACAAGTTCCTTGTGTCCATCTGTTATTATCCTCTTAATGTTTGTCCACAGAGGGCAGCACAGTGGTGTAATGGTTAGAACTGTCGCCTCACAGCAAGAAGGTTCTGGGTTTGAGCCGGATGGCTGACAGGGGCCTTTCTGTGTGGAGTTTGCATCTTCTCCCCGTGTCTGCATGGGTTTCCTCTGGGTGCTTCAGTTTCTCCCACAGTCCAAAGACATGCAGGTTAGGATAATTGGTGGCTCTAAATTGACCGTAGTTGTGAATGTGAGTATGAATTGTTGTTTGTCTCTATGTGTCAGCCCTGTGATGATCTGGTGACTTGTCCAGGGTGTACCCCGCCTCTCGCCCATAGTCAGCTGGGATAGGCTCCAGCTTGCCTGCGACCCTGCACAGGATAAGCGGTTACAGATAATGGATGGATGTTTGTCCACAGGACTGGAATGATAACAGTGGTGGTTGGTGATCAAAATGATCACACACAAACCCAAGAGCTATAGCATCCTCCTTCTGCTTTTCCACTACTGTAATATCCTGTATGCTGCATATGAAGCCGTCCAAAGAATAATTCTGAACGTGATACAAACATAGACTTTTATTCTACTTTTCTTTGTCATGACCCTTGTAGGAGTCCTACTATTTCCTTTCAGTGATTAGTTCTTCAACTCTTTGGTATGGTCTTTAAGCCTAGGTCTGTCATGCCCATAATTCTATCACTCAGATAACTTTTTGTCCCTGCTTGCAAGTTCATTGACACTATTCTGGCATCCGTCCATCGATGATGGTCATCATCACTAGAGCACTTTCTAGAATGGCTTAACAAGCCAATTCTTGAGTGGCAGTCATGGCCATATCAAGAGCTTATCACCAGTAACTGGCAGTTCCCGTGTTGTTGCTGTGATGAAACAATCATGCAGGAGTGTCCTCTCCAGAGTGTGAGTAGCATTACATTACATTAATGGCATTTAGCAGACGCTCTTATCCAGAGCGACGTACAACATACCCAGAGCAGCCTGATGTTAGGTGCCTTGCTCAAGGGGAGCTCAGCCATTCCTGCTGGTCCAGGGAATCAAACCAGCAACCTTTTGTTCCCAAAGCTGCTTCTCTGACCATTAGGCCATGGCTTCCTAGTATGCCTAGCGCCTAGCTTCCCATGGCACCTAGTAGCCTAGGTGGTAATATGGAAATCCTGGGCTGGGCTGCCCAAACAACAGGATTCCCCTCTCTTATTTTGCCAGTGGGATCCAATGGAGAGGCAGAGCCAATACAATTGGCGCTGGTTTAACCACAGGAGTTGCCAGGAGGTAGTGACATACAAATACGAACTGTCTAAGGGGGCTCCACTCTCGATTTTCTGTAGTAGTTTACTCCCTTAGCGTTTGACTCGACAGACACATTCCACAAGGCAGTGGGATGCCAGAACTGAAGCCGAGTTAACCAACAGGACTGCTAGTTGCCGAAACTGCCTCCAGGATGACTTAGCAGAACCACTGAGGGGGGAAGTGACCCAAGCCATATCCACAGCTGAGGGAGGCCAGGGTGTGCTAACACTTGTCCAAGGCATACACCCAGGCTAGTGGAGGGAAGGAGGTGCCTTACTTCTCCATTCAAGACTGACAGAACTAAAATCTAGTCTCGCCATTGCCCTAATCATTAACATTATAGCAGCTGTAAACAGTTATTAGCTCACCAGCCTCTCTCTTTTCTCTCTGCTGAAGTTAATACAGTAATACCAAAACAAAAAACAAAAATACAGGTAGCTTGTCATGTTACCAAGAAATTGCACATCCCCAAAATTTACTGAAAGTTACAACTTGACCTCTGATTGTTCCATACCGCTGACACTGGAGACTCCTTACAAAATGTGTCCTCGCAGAAAATATCATTATATTAGTGATTTTCTCATAAATCTGTTTATGTCAAGCATCTGTCATACAAGTCCCTGTGTTAATACAAAAGTGAAAAATGATATTAATATAGAAACAGAAATGCATCAGGATTAATGCTTTAATATAAACCTCTGATTTGAATTTCAGCCAGCATGACTGTCAGAACTGTACTGTTTTACAAAATAATTAACATCTTACCAATTCTTACTTGGAATTGAGTATTCAACAGTGTTGAGGTATAAATAGGAATAATAGACACATATAGGACCAACATAATAATCAAAAACAGTACAGTACCAGAAAAGAAAGAAAGAAAGAAAGAAAGAAAGAAAGAAAGAAAGAAAGAAAGAAAGAAAGAAAGAAAGAAAGAAAGCACAACTTTATTCATCACACACTTGTGAAATTCCTCTCTGCATTTAACCCATCTGAAGCAGTGAACACACATGCACACACACACACACACCAGTCAAAAGTTTGGACACCCCTTCTAATTCAATGGCCGTTCTTTATTTTTATTAATTAAAAGACACTTCATGTCTTAAAGTAATGATGGATGTCATTTTTGTTTAATCAGTTGAGAAGTTCTTGACATAATATGGATTACTACAGTGGTGGAATAGGGTTATTTACTGTATTTTTATTATTTATTATTTACTGTTTGGTATCAAACGCATTAAGAAGGCAAGAAATTGCACTAATTAACTTTTGACAAAGCACACCTGTTAATTTTATATATATATATATATATATATATATATATATATATATATATATATATATATATAATTTCATAGTTTATAGTTTTGATGTCTTCAGTATTGTTTTATAATGTAGAAAATAGTAAAAAAAAAATCTCACCTCATTATCTCTAGCCGCTTTATCCTGTTCTATAGGGTCGCAGGCAAGCTGGAGCCTATCCCAGCTGACTACGGGCGAAAGGCGGGGTACACCCTGGACAAGTCACCAGGTCATCACAGGGCTGACACATAGGTGGTGTTTACATTAGACCGTATCCGTCTTGTTTTCGTCGCGGATGCACTGTCTGTTCACATTAAAACGCCGGGAAACGACTCCACAGGCGGAACAACTTGAATCCGCCAGGGCCCACGTATTCAACCCAGTTCGTATCTGATCCGGTGCTGTGTAAACATTGAGATACGAGGAAACGCAGTGCTGAGCTCTAGCTGACGTCGTCATTGGACAACGTCACTGTGACATCCACCTTCCTGATTCGCTGGCGTTGTTCATGCCACGTTGGTCATGTGACGCGACTGCTGAAAAACGGCGCGGACTTCACTTCCTGCTATTGTTTCCGCCTTGTATCACCTTTTTGTTTTTCATTAAAGAGTATAAAAGTATGAATATAATGCTTTGCTTTGTCATTCTTAATGTTGTTCATGGTAAGATGCAAATACTGCCCATTGTGTAGTTATGATTGTCTTTAGGCTTGCCATCCTTCCACTTGCAAGTGGTGAGTGACTTGCGCATGCCCGATATGCACTGGGATCACACACACAGCGGCTCAGTCCCGAATCACTGCTCGTGCGCTTCACTCGCGCGCTCTGTGAGCTGCGCAGGGCTGGAGTGCGCACCCTCCAGAGGGCACTCGCTGTTCAGGGCGGAGTGATTTGGAGCGCAGCCGCTGAGGAGGAACCGCTGAGCCGCACTGACACATTTCAACTTACGTGCCGTCTAATTAGTCATGTGATTAGCGTATCCGTGTATTGGCGTTGCTGTGTGCACGCGAATCGTGTATTGGCGTTGCTGTGTGTACGCGAATCGTTTTAAAAACGTTAATCTGATGATCCGCTGATACGGTCTAATGTAAACACCACCATAGACACAGACAACCATTCACACTCACATTCACACCTACGGTCAATTTAGAGTCACCAGTTAACCTAACCTGCATGTCTTTGGACTGTGGGGGAAACCGGAGCACCCGGAGGAAACCCACGCAGACATGGGGAGAACATGCAAACCCCACACAGAAAGACCCTCGCTGGCCACGGGGCTCGAACCCGGACCTTCTTGTTGTGAGGTGACAGCGCTAACCACTACACCACCATGCCACCCCAACAAAAAATACATCTTAAAAAAAAAAAAAAGAAAACCTATGGGTGGTGTCCAAACGTTTGACTGGTGCTGTTGAGTACAGTGTTTGTATCGTAATTTGAGTATCTTAGTGGGGATATTTAGACAGTTGACAAATAAAAGGAAAACATGGTTGATCTGTTATGTTGTAGCAGATATTTTGCTCTAAATGTTTGGGGCTACTTGTCTCCTTCAAGGGAAGGGTCACTGCAAATCAATGCAGATTTCTTCTGACATTTCTATTTTGATGGGAGTAGTCTGTTCCTCAATGACACCCCCCACCTACAGCAGCCACTGAATGGTTGAGGATGAAGAACATGATGTAAATCATATGCTATCACCTTCACAGATTTGAACAAACAGACAGCACTACCACCATCACTGAAATCCTATGTATTACAGTCGGGAAGAACAATGCTTCCATCTTCCATCCAGTACAGCTCCAGAGAGTTGTCATATCTGTGCCAAAGCACATTGAAGCTCTTCTGATGGCTCTTAGTGGCTCAATACCTTACTATGACACATTTTTTTTTCTTCACTTTAATTTGTCACCTGTCTGTAGTTTCGCAAAATCTCCCAGTGAGACTAGATTATGCTTCGATGCCCCTGTTTGGTCAGCGAGAGGAACTCCAATGGGCCGATGCAGGTGTAATGGGGAGTGGTGCTGTCTCACTCACACATGCTAAAGGAAATTAATGAACAGACACAGAGACCACTGTCCTGCAAATGCTAAATTAGGAGAGCTATAAGGCCTCCTACTAAGTGAAACCATGCAGTCCGATAGTCATCATAAGTGGACATCGAACTGATCCCCCACCATCACGTTTTTACAGCTTTCACCATTCTAATTTCCACCTTATTTCTGCACTTGCTGTATACATAAGTTTTACAAGAACTCTAATTAGAAGGCATCATGTAATCACCCTAAGTAGCAGTCAGTTTATTTGATCTCTATCTCATGAATAAAAGAATCATCCTTTTTCCCCCTTTCTTCCCTGCTCTGTTTCTCACCCCCCCACCCCCTTTCTAGGTTTCGCTTCCATGCCCACACGGTGGATTTGGTATATCAGAGCTCTCTCCTGCGCGCCCTGGAGGAGCTGCTGCTGGTGTTGTTGGGGCCCTTGACCTTGAATGCAGCTATGTTTCTGCTGCTTCTGATCAGATGGCTCTGTCAGCTAGTGTTTGGCTCAACTCCTTCCTTCCTGTCAAAGCTGATCATGGCTCTGGGAGTGTGGACAGTGCTTGACCCTCTGGCGGTCTTCACTGTGGACGCTGTCCTTGGGGTAAGTCACATAAAATCATATGAGCACTTCAGCAATGTAAATAGAAGTTTCCAAATTATTGTAGCAAAGTGACATTAGAAATACCAAGTGGAACTAGTTTGAGGGTTAAAGTGTGAGTCTGTCAGAGAGAGAGAGAGAGAGAGAGAAATGTAGCTTGATTTGAAGTTTATGATTATTCAATAAGTTCTAAGCGCCTGTGAAGCTGTATGATTATACAGGAGTTATAGAACAGTGTTATTTGCAATTATATCCTTCATTTGCTGTACAGCAAAAGTGTTGTCGGCATATTTTCATCATCTCTCATATTTTCAGCGTGGCTTACATAATTAACCCCCGCGACTGTGTCTGTGTGTGCAAACACACAAAAACTGCTGTGATCAACTGAAATATATTTGTTATTGTCAGCATGAAGAGAACTAAAAAAACGCCACTTTTATTAATTACTTTACACCATTTTCCAATTGCTTATAAAACAAAAAGGTTGTACGAACAAAATATGATCATTTATTACCCAGAATAAAACATCAAAAGGTTTCCAAGATGCAGTACTGAGATATACCCATAAAGCTTCTGGTGTACACCAAAAAAAAAAAATGCATGTATACATGTAAATAATGTCTCAGATAATTAATTCTTGACCAAAGCCTCAGAAGTGTTTTCTTCATCGGAAAAAAAGCACTTTATCACACTACAAAATGATGCACAGCTAAAAATATTTTTGCACATTTGTTACCACTAATGTTCTCACTATAAATGTCACAAATTCTCTCTGCAAATCAGAGTGTAGAGTTAGATATCAGTATAAATCTCAGCAAATCTGACAGTTTGGGGGGTTGGGGGCGGTGGGAGAGTTACCACAATTTTACCCTGATCACAGTAAAAATGAAAGGTACCATATAAACATGTTCAGCAGTCTGTTTATTCTGATCTATAGCAGATTCTGGGTTCATGTCAGAAATGCAGTCCATTGACCATAGTGGGAAATAACTGCATGCACTTCTGGAAGCAACTGCTACAGAAGATCTGCTCCCGTTGAACTTTAAGCTGCATGTCAGATACTGTACAGCTGGGCTTTTTGGCTCACTCTGCATTGTAGGGTAGTTTGATCCTTCACAGATGAAGTCATTTACTTTTAATCAGTGTTGAGACTAGCATGTAAAATAAAGGTTACTGTTTGTAATGGTCCTTTTGGGACCCTGAAAATGAAGATGAGGAGACATCTGAAAGTGTTTGGAGCTGGTTGGGACATAGATTTTATTATATTAGATAGAAATTATTAATCATTCATTAATATCATAATTTCATTATCTATAGCTTCTGTGGTCAATTTACAATTGAAAACATGGATTTAAAAAATATATATCTATTAGAATACACCATTAATAACAGGAGTAATTTACATGTGGTGAGGGTTCATAGTCGAAAATAGCAGGGTTTTTTTTAATACTTTGAAAAAAGAGTTGAAAGAATTAGCAGAGTATGGTAGCTGAACAAGACAGACACAATTCCTCAGCAGTTACTGCAGACATACACACCTATAAAAAGCAGGTCTCCAGTTAATTAATCTGTCTCCGCCACAGTGCCATCAGTATGAAAGTAG